>NW_024369053.1:18278-33493 GCF_014805655.1 Passer montanus
ATTTTGGGGGATTGGGGATCAGATTGGGGGGGACTGAGGTCTCATTTTGGGGGTCTGGGGTTTCATTCTGGGTCTGGGGTCACCTTTGGGGGGGGTCCAGGTTCATATTTGGGGGTCTGGGGTCACATTTGGGGTCTGGGGTCACATTTGGGGTTAAATCTGGGGCTTTGGGAGTCTCATTTTGGGGGATTTGGGGTCTCCTTTGGGGTCTGGGGTCTCCTTTGGGGTCCCTGAGCGCCCCCTGCCCCTCCCCCAGCTCCACGCCCCCGTGGCTGAGGACAGCGACGAGGAGGCGGAGCCATGACAGGCCACGCCCACCGGAGCCACGCCCCTCCCGTGCCACCAACAGACCCAGCACTGCTGAGGCCACGCCCACAACTGGAGCCACGCCCACCTCATTAACAGAGCTGGCCACACCCACTGGGCGGGGCTTATTTACTCGAGAGTGCCTGAAGCCCCTCCCAGTGTGGGTGGAGCCTGTGGAAGCCACACCCACTTTAATTAAAACACCAAATCTATTCACAGGAGGCTCCACCCACAACAAAGCCTGAATGTGGGTGTGGCCTCACAAAGCCACACCCAGAGTGGGCGGAGCCTCCAAAAGCCACGCCCACAACCACTCCAGAAGTGGGTGTGGCCTGATAAGACCCCGCCCCTTTTATGGTCAATAAAGGATTTGCAGCGCCAGGTGTGGGCGGGGCCAGGTGTTCTTTAATGAGCGGCGCCTGCTAACGAGGGGGCGTGGCCTGGCGGGGCGTGGCCTGCCAGGGGCGTGGCCAGGCATGGTGCAGCCCAAGGGGCGTGGCCCGGCAGGGCGTGGTCCTGCAGGGCGGGGCCTGGCAGGGCGTGTCCGGTGGGCGTGTCCGGTGGGCGTGTCCGGGTGGGCGTGGCCACGGGGTGGGCGTGGCCTCACCACTTGCCGCGCTTGCTCCAGTCCTTGGGGGTGAAGTGCAGGCACTTGGCGTCGATGCGCAGCAGCCGCTTCAGCATGGCGCGCTCGTGGCCCTCCACGATGTCCTCGGAGAGCGTCAGGATGTACTGACCCTGTGCGGGGACGGACAGACGGACAGACGGACAGGTGAGACAGGTGTGCACAGGTGCGTCAGGATGTACTGACCCTGCGGGGACAGACAGACGGACAGGTGTGTCAGGATGTACTGACCCTGTGCGGGGACAGACGGACAGACAGGTGAGAGACAGGTGTGTCAGGATGTACTGACCCTGTGCAGGGACGGACAGACGGACAGGTGAGACTGACAGGTGAGATTGACAGGTGTGTCAGGATGTACTGACCCTGTGCAGGGACGGACAGACGGACAGGTGAGACTGACAGGTGAGATTGACAGGTGTGTCAGGATGTACTGACCCTGTGCAGGGACGGACAGACGGACAGGTGAGACTGACAGGTGAGATTGACAGGTGTGTCAGGCGGACAGACGGACAGGGGGGTCAGGATGTACTGACCCTGTGCGGGGACGGACAGACGGACAGACGGACAGGTGAGACAGGTGTGCACAGGTGCGTCAGGATGTACTGACCCTGCGGGGACAGACAGACGGACAGGTGTGTCAGGATGTACTGACCCTGTGCAGGGACGGACAGACGGACAGGTGAGACAGGTGTGCACAGGTGCATCAGGATGTACTGACCCTGCATGGGGGGGACAGACGGACAGACAGGTGTGTCAGGATGTACTGACCCTGTGCGGGGACAGACGGACAGACAGGTGAGAGACAGGTGTGTCAGGATGTACTGACCCTGCGGGGACGGACAGACGGACAGGTGAGACTGACAGGTGAGATTGACAGGTGTGTCAGGATGTACTGACCCTGTGCAGGGACGGACAGACGGACAGGTGAGACAGGGTGTACTGACCCTGCACAGGGACAGACGGACAGACAGGTGAGACAGGTGAGAGACAGGTGAGACAGGATGTACTGACCCTGCGGGGGGACAGACAGGCAGGTGAGACAGACAGGTGTGTGCAGGTGTGTGCAGGTGTGTGCAGGTGAGACAGGTGTGTACAGATGTGTACAGGTGTGCACAGGTGTGCACAGGTGAGTCAGGGCACACTGACCCCATACAGGTGTGCACAGGTGAGTCAGGATGCACTGACCCCATACAGGTGTGCACAGGTGTGACAGGGTGCACTGACCCCGTACAGGTGTGCACAGGTGAGAGACAAATTTGTGTGTGACACCCAGGTGTCCAAAGGGGGACACAGCGAGGTATTTCATGACCCCCCCCAGGTGTGCGGGGCCCCCCCAGGTGTGCAGAGCCCCCCCAGGTGTGCAGAGCCCCCCAGGTGTGCAGAGCCCCCCAGGTGTGCAGAGCCCCCCAGGTGTGCAGAGCCCCCCAGGTGTGCAGAGCCCCCCAGGTGTGCGGGTCCCCCCAGGTGTGCGGGGCCCCCCCAGGTGTGCAGAGCCCCCCAGGTGTGCAGAGCCCCCCAGGTGTGCGGGGCCCCCCAGGTGTGCGAACAAGCTGCCCACATTGGGTATTGCTCTGTGGTGGGAGGAGCTTTGTGAAGGGGTGGGGCCTCACAGTAAGGGGTGTGGCTTATGAGGAGGTGTGGCTTTGTGAGGGGGCGTGGCCTGGGTGAACTGCCCACATTGGGTATTGCTCTGCATGGGCGGAGCTTTAGGAAGGGGTGGAGCAGAAAGGGGTGGGGGCTCACAGTAAGGGGTGTGGCTTTATGAAGGGGGCGTGGCCTGAACGAGCTCCACCCACATTGGGTATTGCTGTGTGGGCGGAGCTTTAGGAAGGGGTGGAGCAGAAAGGGGTGGAGTTTCCCAATAAGGGATACGGATTTCTGAGGGGGCGTGGTCTCGGGAGTGGGCGTGGCCGCGGGGAGGGGGCGTGGCTCACTTGATGGTGATCTGGGGCCGCTCGCCCGCCTCGGCCTTGAGCCCCATGAGGATCTCCAGGATGGTCTGGGACCAGTAACTGCGGTACGAGAGCAGCCCCAGGTCCGAGAGCGGCTTCTCGGGGGTGCCCGTCTTGCCCTCCACCTTGGAGAGCTCGTAACCTGCACGGGGACACGTGAGGGACAGGTGAGGGACAGGTGAGACAGGTGAGGGACACGTGAGGGACACGGGGACAGGTGGGACAGGTGAGGGACAGGTGAGACACGGGACAGGTGAGACAGGTGAGACACAGGGGACAGGGGACAAGGGACAGGTGAGGGACATGGGAGGGACAGGGGAGGGACAGGGGACACAGGTGAGACACAGGGGACAGGGGAGACACAGGTGAGACACAGGGGACACAGGTGAGACAGGGGACAGGTGAGGACACCTGAAGATTTGGGGGATTCCCAGGGTTTTGAGGTGGGGTTTGGGGGGGGTGTGGCTTTCTCAGGAGGTGTGGCTTTATGAAGGGGCGTGGCCTGAACAAGCTGCCCACATTGGGTATTGCTCTGTGGTGGGAGGAGCTTTGTGAAGGGGTGGGGCCTCACAGTAAGGGGTGTGGCTTTATGAGGAGGTGTGGCTTTGTGAAGGGGTGGAGCCTCACCATAAGGGGTGTGGCTTTCTCAGGAGGTGTGGCTTTATGAAGGGGCGTGGCCTGAACAAGCTGCCCACATTGGGTATTGCTCTGTGGTGGGAGGAGCTTTGTGAAGGGGTGGGGCCTCACAGTAAGGGGTGTGGCTTTATGAGGAGGTGTGGCTTTGTGAAGGGGTGGAGCCTCACCATAAGGGGTGTGGCTTTCTCAGGAGGTGTGGCTTTATGAAGGGGCGTGGCCTGAACAAGCTGCCCACATTGGGTATTGCTCTGTGGTGGGAGGAGCTTTGTGAAGGGGTGGGGCCTCACAGTAAGGGGTGTGGCTTTATGAGGAGGTGTGGCTTTGTGAAGGGGTGGAGCCTCACCATAAGGGGTGTGGCTTTCTCAGGAGGTGTGGCTTTATGAAGGGGCGTGGCCTGAACAAGCTGCCCACATTGGGTATTGCTCTGTGGTGGGAGGAGCTTTGTGAAGGGGTGGGGCCTCACAGTAAGGGGTGTGGCTTATGAGGAGGTGTGGCTTTGTGAGGGGGCGTGGCCTGGGTGAACTGCCCACATTGGGTATTGCTCTGCATGGGCGGAGCTTTAGGAAGGGGTGGAGCAGAAAGGGGTGGGGGCTCACAGTAAGGGGTGTGGCTTTATGAAGGGGGCGTGGCCTGAACGAGCTCCACCCACATTGGGTATTGCTGTGTGGGCGGAGCTTTAGGAAGGGGTGGAGCAGAAAGGGGTGGAGTTTCCCAATAAGGGATACGGATTTCTGAGGGGGCGTGGTCTCGGGAGTGGGCGTGGCCGCGGGGAGGGGGCGTGGCTCACTTGATGGTGATCTGGGGCCGCTCGCCCGCCTCGGCCTTGAGCCCCATGAGGATCTCCAGGATGGTCTGGGACCAGTAACTGCGGTACGAGAGCAGCCCCAGGTCCGAGAGCGGCTTCTCGGGGGTGCCCGTCTTGCCCTCCACCTTGGAGAGCTCGTAACCTGCACGGGGACACGTGGGACACAGGTGAGGGACACGTGAGACAGGTGAGGGACACGGGAGGGACATGTGAGGGACAGGTGAGACAGGTGAGGGACACGGGAGGGACACGTGAGGGACACGGGAGGGACGGGGGACACGTGAGACAGGTGAGGGACAGGTGAGACATGGGACAGGTGAGACACAGGGGACAGGGGAGGAATAGGAGACAGGTGAGGGACAAGGGACACAGGTGAGACACAGGGGACAGGGAAGACAGGAGACAGGTGAGACAGGTGAGGGACACTGGGGAACAGGTGAGGGACACCAGAGAGACAGGTGAGACAGGTGAGGGACGGGGGGGACAAGGGGGGACAGGTGGGATAGGTGAGGGACAGGTGAGGCAGGTGGGACAGGGCTGGGACAGGTGGGGACATGGGGGACAGATGGGGACAGGTGAGGGACAGGGGACAGGTGAGGACACCTGAAGATTTGGGGGATTCCCAGGGTTTTGAGGTGGGGTTTGGGGGTTCCCAGGTTTGGGGTGAGGTTGGGGTGGGATGTGGGGGTTCCCAGGTTTGGGGGTTCCCAGGTTTGGGGGTTCCCAGGTTTGGGGTCAGGTTTGGGGGTTCCCAGGTGGGGGCACTGACTGAACTCGATGAGCAGCTTGCCATAGCCGCGGCGCTGGTACGGGGGCAGGGTCAGGATGCAGGCCACGTTTGGGCTTGGGGAGGGAGGTGGGGGTTCCCAGGTTTGGGGTGGGGTTTGGGGGTTCCCACGTTTGGGGTCAGGTTTGGGGGTTCCCAGGTTTGGGGTGAGTTTGGGGTCAGGTTTGGGGGTTCCCAGGTGGGGGCACTGACTGAACTCGATGAGCAGCTTGCCGTAGCCGCGGCGCTGGTACGGGGGCAGGGTCAGGATGCAGGCCACGTTGTAATCCTCGGTCGACTCCTTCTCCTGCAGGAGACCCCAGGATGGGACCCCAAAATCCCCTGGGACCACCCCAAAATCCCTGGGATTGCACCCAAAAACCCCTGGGATGGAACCCCAAAATCCCCTGGGATTGCACCCAAAACCCTCCAGGATGATCCCACGATCCCAAAAACCTCTGGGACCACCCTAAAATCCCTCCTGGAGCTCCCAAAATCCCTCAGAAATCCCCAAAATTCCTTTTTATCCCCCCCAGACCCCCCCCAACCCCCCTAAATTAGAGACAGGTGAGACAGGTGAGGGACGGGGGGGACAAGGGGGGACAGGTGGGATAGGCGAGGGACAGGTGAGGCAGGTGGGACAGGGCTGGGACAGGTGGGGACATGGGGGACAGATGGGGACAGGTGAGGGACAGGGGACAGGTGAGGACACCTGAAGATTTGGGGGATTCCCAGGGTTTTGAGGTGGGGTTTGGGGGTTCCCAGGTTTGGGGTGAGGTTGGGGTGGGATGTGGGGGTTCCCAGGTTTGGGGGTTCCCAGGTTTGGGGGTTCCCAGGTTTGGGGTCAGGTTTGGGGGTTCCCAGGTGGGGGCACTGACTGAACTCGATGAGCAGCTTGCCATAGCCGCGGCGCTGGTACGGGGGCAGGGTCAGGATGCAGGCCACGTTGTAATCCTCGGTCGACTCCTTCTCCTGCAGGAGACCCCAGGATGGGACCCCAAAATCCCCTGGGACCACCCCAAAATCCCTGGGATGGAACCCCAAAAACCCCTGGGACCACCCAAAAAAAACCCTGGGATTGCACCCAAAAATCCCCCAGGAATGGGACCCCAAAAACCCCTGGGATGGAACCCCAAAATCCCCTGGGATTGCACCCAAAACCCTCCAGGATGATCCCACGATCCCAAAAACCTCTGGGACCACCCTAAAATCCCTCCTGGAGCTCCCAAAATCCCTCAGAAATCCCCAAAATTCCTTTTTATCCCCCCCAGACCCCCCCCAACCCCCCTAAATTCCCAAAATCCCTGGGATGGAACCCCAAAAACCCCTGGGACCACCCAAAAAAAACCCTGGGATTGCACCCAAAAATCCCCCAGGAATGGGACCCCAAAAACCCCTGGGATGGAACCCCAAAATCCCCTGGAACCACCCCAAAAACTCCTGGGACCACCCAAAAATCCCTGGGATTGCACCCAAAAATCCCCCAGGAATGGGACCCCAAAAACCCCTGGGATGGAACCCCAAAATCCCCTGGAACCACCCCAAAAACTCCTGGGACCACCCAAAAATCCCTGGGATTGCACCCAAAAATCCCCCAGGAATGGGACCCCAAAAACCCCTGGGATGGAACCCCAAAACCCCCTGGGATTGCACCCAAAAGCCCCCAGACCCCCCGAGCCCCCCACCTTGGAGAAGTAGCCCACGATGTGGAAGCCTTTGCAGTCGTACTCGGTCATGACGTAGAAGAGGAAGGGGTCGGTGTCGTAGTAAAGGGTCTTGTGGTCCAGGAAACACTTGGCCAGGAGGCACAGGTTCTGGGAGTAGCTCTGGGGAGGGGTCCCGGGGGGGTCAGCGGGGTGCAGGATGGGGGGGAGCCCCCCAGGACCGCCCCCCAGGACCCCCAGAGCCCCCTGACCTTGTTCTTGCGGCCGTCGATCTCGAAGAAGGAGATGGTGCCCTTGCGGTAGATCTCGTTGCCAGGGGGGTGCCGCAGGTCACACTTGGTCTGGGGGGGTTTTTTGGGGGGGTTTTGGGGGGGGGGGTTTCTCCTTGCCTACCCCCTCTGCAGGGGGGGGACCCCACTCCCCCCCTAAAACTCCCCAAATCCCCCCAAACCCCCCAGGGGGTTACCAGGTGCCGCTGCAGGCAGCGCAGGCTGTGGCCGTACTTGAGGCAGAACTCGCACAGGTAGAGCACGGGCAGCCCCGTCAGCTGAATCCCTTCAAAGGGATTCAAAGCCCCCTAAAACCCCCCTAAAACTCCCCCAAATCCCTTTAAAGCCCCCTAAAAAACCCCCCCTCCCCCTGATTCCCCCCCAGGGGGTTACCAGGTGCCGCTGCAGGCAGCGCAGGCTGTGGCCGTACTTGAGGCAGAACTCGCACAGGTAGAGCACGGGCAGCCCCGTCAGCTGAATCCCTTCAAAGGGATTCAAAGCCCCCTAAAACCCCCCTAAAACTCCCCCAAATCCCTTTAAAGCCCCCTAAAACTCCCCAAACCCCCCCAGGGGGTTACCAGGTGCCGCTGCAGGCAGCGCAGGCTGTGGCCGTACTTGAGGCAGAACTCGCACAGGTAGAGCACGGGCAGCCCCGTCAGCTCCTGCGGGTACGGCGAGAAGTACCAGGGCTTGAGGCGGTGCCGGCCCAGCTCGATGCACTCGATGTTCTTCATGCGCGTCACGATGTCGTCGTGGCTGCGGTCCGACACCAGGCTGCCCGTCATGCGCGGCGCCGACGGGGCCCCGTCCGACGAGTCCTGAGAGTCCTGGGGCCGGGACACGGGGACAGTGGGGTCAGCAGGGGGACAGAGGGGACACAGGGGTCAGTGGGGACAGAGGGGACAGGGGTCAGGGGGGACAGGGGTCAGTGGGGGGACAGAGTACAGAGTCAGGGTGGGGTCAGGGAGGGGACAGAGGGGTCAGTGGGGTCAGCGTGGGGCAGCGGGGTCAGGGTGGGGACAGGGCTGGGGACACAGCCAGCCCCAGGTCCAGGGAGGTCCCTGCCCCTGGCTTGGTTTTTCCCATTTTCAGGTAATTTTTGTCTGTTCCTTTGTTTTTAGCCATTTCCAGCTGATTTTTTCCCCTGCCCTGCCTCAGTTTCTCTGACTCCAGGTGTCTTTCACATTTCCCCCATTTCAATTTACTTTTCCCCATCCCTGCCTCATTTTCCTCATTTCCAGGTGATTTTCTCCCTCTGCCTCAGTTTCCCAAGGTTAAATCTCATTCAAACGCCATTTTTTGGCTGTTTTTTCCACTTTCCTGCCTCCTTTTCCTCCTTTCCAGGCGATTTTCCTCTCCCGTGCCTCAGTTTCCCCAGCCCCGGATCCCATTTCCCTCCTCCCCTCCCCCTCGCAGCCGCCGGGGCGGGGCAGCCCCTCCCCCCCAGGTGTCCCCCGAGGTGTCCCCAGGTGTCCCCGGGTGTCCCCCGAGGTGTCCCCAGGTGTTCCCAGGTGTCCCCACCTCGTCTGTCCCCAGGCACGCTGATTTCCTCTTCCGGCCGGGCTGCGCCGCCACCGCCCGGCGCGCGGAGCCGTTCTGGGGGGAGAGGGGGGTCAGCGCCTGGAACCCCCAGAATCACCCCCGAATCACCCCTAAACTGCCCCAAAAACCCAAAATCACCCCAAAAAACCCCAAAACGCCCCAAAACGCCCCGAAATCACCCCGAAATCACCCCAAATTCACCTCTAAACTGCCCCAAAAACACAAAATCACCCCAAAAAACCCCAAATCGCCCCAAAACGCCCTGAAATCACCCCGAAATCACCCCCAAATCACCCATAATCACCCCAAAACGCCCTGAAATCACCCAAAATCACCCCCAAATCACATCAAAACACCCCGAAATCACCCCAAAACTGCCCCAAATCACATCAAAACACCCAAAAATCACCCCAAAATACCCCCAAATCAACCCAAAACTGCCCCAAATACCCCCCAAACAATCCCAGACACCCCAAATCCCCCAGAATGCCCCAGATTTGGGGATCCCCCAGTGGGTCTGGGGACCGCGGGGGGGGGGGGGGGGGGGGGTTACTGGTGTGACTGGTGTGTGACTGGTGTGTTACTGGTGCGTTATTGGTGTGTTACTGGTGTGCAACTAGGTCTTACTGGTGTTACTGGTGTGTGACTGGTGTATTACTGGTCAGTTACTGGTGTGTTACTGGCCCATACTGGTGTGTTATTGATTGGTTACTGGTGTGTTGTCGGTCGGTTACTGGTGTTACTGGTCAGTTACTGGTGTATTACTGGTGCATACTGGTGTTACTGGTGCATACTGGGCTCACCTGGGGGAACACGGAGGCCTGCGAGGTCTCGGTGGGGGCGGGGACGGGCGTGGCCGGGGACACCACCTCCACCTTGCGCTTCTGGGACCAGTTCACACCAGTTCAGACCAGTTCAGTTCATCCCGGTGCATCCCAGTCCCTCCCAGTCTATCCCAGTCCGTCCCAGTCCCTCCAGTCCCTCCCAGTCCATCCCCGTCCCTCCCAGTCCATCCCCGTCCCTCCCAGTCCATCCCCGTCCCTCCCAGTCCATCCCCGTCCCTCCCAGTCCATCCCCGTCCCTCCCAGTCCATCCCCGTCCCTCCCAGTCCATCCCAGTCCCTCCCAGTGTTCCCAGTATGCCCGGGGAAGGGGAGGCTCAGGGGACACCCGGCTGTGGGGACAGGGACGGGGACAGCGAGGGCACCCCTTGGGGACAGGGACGGGGAATGGGACGGGGACACCCTGGGGACACCACGGGTGACAAAACCGGGACCTCCCAGGGACCATTTCTGGGGCCACTTTTGGGGCCAGATGGGGACACTGGGGACACCAGGGACCCTGGGGACATTAGGGGATATTGGGGACACTGGGGACCTTGGGGCCATTGGGGACACGGGACACTGGGGACCCTGGGGACTTTTGGGACACTTGGGGCCATTTGGGGACATCGGGGACCCTGGGGACATTTGGGATATTTGGGGACATTAGGGGATATTGAGGCCATTTGGGGACACTGTGGACCTGGAGCCATTGGGGACCCTAGGGACCCTGGGGACATTAGGGGATATTGGGGACACTAGGGACACCAGGAACACTGGGGACACTGGGGACATCGGGGACATTTGGAGCTGTCAGGAACCCTGGGGACATTGGGGCCATTGGGGACCCTGGGGACATTTGGGAAATCGGGGACCCTGGGGACATTGGGGAGCTTGGGGACATTGGGGACCCTGGGGACATTGGGGCCCTCAGGGACAATGATGCTACTGGGGACCCTGAGGCCATGTGGTGACACCTGGGGACCCTGGGGACATCTGGGGCCATTGGGGATCCTGAGGACATTTGGGACATCGGGGACCCTGGGGACGCCGGGGCCACCGGGGGTTACCGTGGGGCGCTGGGGGGGCTCGGCCTCGCTCTCCTTGGGCAGCTGCAGGCGGAGCGTGATGGGCCCCGGCCCTGGTGGCCCCGCTGGTGGCCCCGCTGGTGGCCCCGCTGGTGGCCCTGGTGGCCCCGCTGGTGGCCCTGCTGGTGGCCCTGGCAAACTCTTCCCGCTGGCGGGGGCCACCGGCAGCGCCAGCTCCAGGCTCTTCCTCTGCGCCGGGAGGAAGAGGAGGGTTTAGGGGGACACGCAGGGGACACGCAGGGGACAAAGCCACCGCGGGCTCGGGGACCCTCCCGGCACCCCCCGGGTCCCCTCCCTGGGGACAGCCCGGGGTGGCCCCAAGGGCTCCTAAAGGGGGCGGGGGTGGCCTTGAGGGGACAGGGGTGTCCCCAAGGGGAGAGGGGTGTCCCCAGGGTCCCCTTAGAGGGGTCAGGGGTGTCCCCAAGGGGTCAGGGGTGTCCCCAGGGTCCCCTTAAAGGGGACAGGGGTGTCCCCAAGGGGTCAGGGATGTCCCCAGGATCCCCTTAGAGGGGCTGGGAATGTCCCCAAGGGGGCAGAGGTGTCCCCAAAGGGACAGGGGTGTCCCTAAGGTCCCCTTAGAGGGGTCAGAGGTGTCATCAAGGGGTCAGGGGTGTCCCCAAGGTCCCCTTAGAGGGGTCAGAGATGTCATCAAGGGATCAGGGGTGTCCCCAGGATCCCCTTAGAGGGGCTGGGAATGTCCCCAAGGGGACAGGAGTGTCCCCAAGGTCCCCTTAAAGGGGTCAGGGATGTTCCCAGGGTCCTTTTAGAGGGGTCAGTGGTGTCCCCAAGGAGGCAGGGGTGTCCCCAAGGTCCCCTTAAAGGGGTCAGGGATGTCCCCAGGGTCCCTTTAGAGGAGTCAGGGGTGTCCCCAGGGTCCCCTTAGAGGGGACAGGGCTGTCTCCAAGGTCCCTTAAAGGGGTCATAAATGTCCCCAGGGTCCCCTTAGAGGGGTTGGGGATGTCCCCATGGGGTCAGAGATGTCCCCAGCGTCCCCAGGAAGGGGCCGGGAATGTCCCCAAGGTCCCTTAAAAGGATCAGAAATGTCCCCAGGGTCCCCTAAAGGGGCTGGGGATGTCCCAAGGGTCCGGGGTGGCCCGAGGGGCTGGGGATGTCCCCAAAGTCCTCTAAAGGAGTTGCAGGTGTCCCCAAGGTCCCTTAAAAGGATCAGAAATGTCCCCAGGGTCCCCTAAAGGGGCTGGGGATGTCCCCAAGGGTCCAGGGTGGCCCTTGGGGATGTCACCACCCCCCAGGGGGTGTCCCCAGGGGATGTCCCTGCCGTGGGGGGTGAGTGTCACCCCACGACGGGGTTTGGGGACTCCAGCTCTGTCCCCAACGGCTCCGAGTGTCCCCTGTCCCTGTTCCCAGTGTCCCCCCACTGTGTTCCTGTGTCCCCCTCCATGTCCCCAAGTGTCCCCCTGTCCCCCACTGTAACCCCATGTCCTCGTGTCCCCCCACCGTGTCCCCCTGTCCCTGTGTCCCCATGTCCCCTCGTGTCCCTCACCATATCCCCATGTCCTTCACTGTGTCCCTGTCCCTCCCATGTCCCCGTGTCCCCTGTCCCCCTGGTGTCCCCCAGTCCCCCCCTGTCCCCTGTCCCTCACCCTGTCCTGTGTCCCCTGTCCCCGGTGTCCCCGGTGTCCCTCACCGTGTCCCTGTCGGGGGAGCCGGGCCGCGAGCCGGGCAGGCCGTTCCTGTGTCCCCTGGTGTCCCCTCACCGTGTCCCTGTCCCTGTCCTGTGTCCCCTGTCCCCTGTTCCCCCCGGTGTCCCTCACCGTGTCCCTGTCGGGGGAGCCGGGCCGCGAGCCGGGCAGGCCGTTCTTGGTGGGGGTCTTGGCCTCCTTGCGGGGCACCTGCACCCGCTTCAGGTCCAGCCGGTCGTGGGTCACCCACTCGTCCAGGCGCTTGTTGACTGGGGACAGGGACACGCGGTGACAACGTGCCACCCCCAGGGCCACCCCAGCCTTGGGGACAGCGTGTCCGTGTGTCCCATGTCCCTGTGTGTCCCCGTGTCCCCTGTCTGTCCCCTCTGCCCCCCCCAGTGTCACTCACAGTCGATGTAGTGCACGTAGAACAGCTTCCTCCCACTGATGTCCTTCACGCGTGTCCCCATGTCCCTGTGTGTCCCCTGTCTGTCCCCATCCCCGGGGACCCCAAATCCCACCCAGGGACCCCCAAATCCCACCCAGGGATCCCAAAACTACCACAGAAATCCTAAAACCCATCCAGGAACCCCCAAAACCCACCCAGGGACCCCAAACTCACCCAGGGACCCCCAAACCCACCCAGGGACCCCCAACACCCCCCCAGGGATCCCCAAACCCACCCAGAGACCCCCAAAGCCCCCACAGGGATCCCCAAAACAGCCCCAGGGACGCCTTCCCGCCGCCCCCGCAGCCCCGCCCCCGCGCCCTGATTGGCCCCCGCGCGCTAAGCCCCGCCCCACTCACGCCACTCATCCTCGTTGTCCTGGTTACGGCGCAGCACGGGCAGGCGGCAGCCCTCGGACACCTCCCCCTGCGGGGGCGGGGCCTCGTCAGGGCCGGGGGGGCCCCAAAACCCCCGCGGGGGGTTCGGGGGGTCCCCGAACCCTTCCGGAGGCTCCCGGAAGCCCTCGGGAGGCTCCCCGAGCCCTCTCCGCGCCGTTCCCCCCCGCCCGCTGCCCACCTCCGCCATTCTCCTCCCGGCCTCCGCTTCCGGCCGGCCCGACGCGCTTCCGGCACGCGGGCACGCCCCTTCCTCCTCGGCCCCGCCTCCGGTTGGCGGGAGCGGCAGAAAGGGGGCGGGGCCTTCCCGGCAGCCGCGTCACGTGGGGCGCGGCGCTTCCGCGAGCGGCGGCGCGAGCGCGGCCCCTCCCCCGCCCTTCCCTCGCCCCCGCATCCCCGGGGAGCACAGCAGCGAGAGCACCCGGACCCACCCCACCATCCGCGTGAGTGCCCCAGTACGGACCAGTATAGACCAGTATAGACCAGTATAGACCAGTAACAACCCTGAGCCCCCCAAGCTCCTTCTCACCCCCTGTGTGAGCGTCCCAGTGCATCCCAGTATAGACCAGTACACCCCAGTAACAGCCTGGGACCCCTCCAGTGCCCCTATCCCTGGGGTGGGGGGGGTCAGCAGCCGCCTCCCCCAGACCCCCATGGGCAGACCAGTGCAAACCAGTTTAAACCAGTCCAAACCAGTGCAAACCAGTCCAAATCAATGTAAACCACTCCAAACCAGTGCAGACCAGTCCAAACCAGTGCAAACCAGTCCAAATCAATGTAAACCAGTCCAAACCAGTTTAAACCAGTCCAAACCAGTGCAAACCAGTCCAAATCAATGTAAACCACTCCAAACCAGTGCAGACCAGTCCAAACCAGTGCAAACCAGTCCAAATCAATGTAAACCAGTCCAAACCAGTTTAAACCAGTCCAAACCAGTGCAAACCAGTCCAAATCAATGTAAACCAATCCAAACCAGTGCAAACCAGTCCAAATCAGTGCAAACCAGTCCAGACCAGTCCAAACCAGTGCAGACCAGTCCAAACCAGTCCAGACCAGTGCAGACCACTCCAAACCAGTCCAAACCAGTGCAGACCAGTCCAAACCAGTCCAAACCAGTGCAAACCACTCCAAACCAGCGCAGACCACTCCAAACCAGTCCAAACCAGTCCAGACCAGTGCAAACCAGTGCAGACCAGTCCAAACCAGTGTGTCCCCGCAGGTGAACAACTACCGGGGCCCGGGGCGGGTGCGGGTGTCGCTGGTGACCAAGGACCCCCCGCACCGCCCCCACCCCCACGAGCTGGTGGGCAAGGACTGCCGGGACGGCTTCTACGAGGCCGAGCTGAGCCCCGAGCGCAGCGTGCACAGGTGGGACCCCCCCAATCGGGGACACCCCCGAATCGGGGAGACCCCCCCCAAAATCCGGGATAACCCCCGAATCGGGGAGACCCCCCCCCAAAATCCGGGATAACCCCCGAATCGGGGACACCCCCCAAAACCCGGGACCACCCCCCAAAACCCGGGACCCCCCTCAAATCTGGGACACACCCCAAATCCGGGACACACCCCCCGAATTGGGGAGACCCCCGAATTGGGGATACCCCCCCAAATCGGGGACACCCCCCCCAAAACCCGGGAGCCCCCTCAAATCTGGGACACACCCCCCGAATTGGGGATACCCCCCCCAAAATCCGGGACACACCCCAAATCTGGGACCACCCCAAATCGGGGATACCCCACAAATCTGGGACCCCCCCAAAATCTGGGACACTCCTCCTAAAATACAAAAAAATCCTAAAAAAAAAATCAATAAACCCCCAAATCTGGGATACTCCACAAATCCAGGACCACCCCCCCAAAACTGGGACCCACCCCAAATCAGGGACCCCCCTCAAATCAGGGACACACCCCAAAATCCGGGACACACCCCAAAATCCGGGACCCCCCCTCAAATCAGGGACCCCCCCTCAAATCAGGGACACACCCCCGAATCTGAGATATCCCCCCCCCTCCCAAATCCGGGACACCCCCTGAATTGGGGACACCCCCTCCCAAATCTGGGGACCCCCCCCCAAATTGGGGACATTCCCCCCAAGTCCGGGACATCCCCAAATCCAGGACCCCGCCTAAGTCCGGGACCACCCCCAAATTTGGGACACCCCCCCAAATCTGAAACATCCCCCAAATCCGGGACCCACCCAAATCCGGGAGACCCCCAAATCCGGGACACCCCCCCCCCCCCCCAAACCCGCGACCCCC
>NW_024369053.1:33560-38667 GCF_014805655.1 Passer montanus
CCCCCCCAAAATCCGGACCCTCCCCCAGATTGGGGACACCCCCACGGGGCAGGTGGGATCACCCATAGGATTGGGGAACCCCCCTCCAGGGCAGGTGGGATCATCCAAAATGGGGACCACCCCCCCAAAATTGGGGAGCCCCCCAAAAGAGGGGGAACCCCCCAAAAGGGCAGGTGGGATCACCAGTAGGATTGGGGAACCCCCCTCCGGGGCAGGTGGTATCTCCCAGAATATTGGGGAACCCCTGGGAGCTCAGGTGGAATCACCCAAAAAAAGGGGGGGACTCCCAAAATACGGGACCCTCCCAGGAGTCCGGGGAACCCCCAAAATTTGGGGTCCCCGCCCTGGAAGGGCCGGGGGGGGTCCCAAAATCCAGGTTGACCCCTGACCCCCCCCGATTTTGGGGTCAGTTTCCAGAATTTGGGGATTCAGTGCGTGAAGAAGCGTGAGCTGGAGGCGGCCGTGGCCGAGCGGATCCGCACCAACAACAACCCCTTCAACGGTACTGGGAGCACTGGGAGGGACTGGGAGCACTGGGAGGGACTGGGAGGGACTGGGGGAGTTACTGGGAGGGACTGGGAGGGGACTGGGAAGGACTGGGAGGGACTGGAAGCGACTGGGAGGGAATGGGGGAGTTACTGGGAGGGACTGGGAGAGGACTAGGAAGGACTGGGAGGGAGTGGGAGGGACTGGAAGGGCACTGGGAAGAGTCTGGAGGGACTGGGAGGCACTGGTTTTTACTGGGAGGGGGACTGGTGGGCACTGGGTGTTACTGGGAGGGGTCCGGGTGCTGCTGGGGATGTCACTGGTGTGTACTGGGATATACTGGTCCGTACTGGGCAGTGCCGGCGGAGCAGTGGGGCGGCGAGTACAACCTGGGGGTGTCACTGGGGGTGTCACTGGGTTATACTGGTTTATACTGGTTTATAGGGGTTTATAGCAGTTTATACTGGTTCATACCGGTTCATACTGGTTTATACTGGTTCATACTGGTTCATACTGGGCAGTGCCGGCGGAGCAGCGCGGCGGCGAGTACGACCTGGCCGCGGTCAGGCTCTGCTTCCAGGTGTGGGTGAGGGGCCCGGGGGGGCTGCGGCCCCTCCCCCCCGTCCTGTCCCAGCCCATCTACGACAACCGTGAGTGGGGACAGCGGGGGGACACTGGGGACACTGGGGCCAGCTAGGGACATCTCTGGGGTCATTGGGGACAGCTGGGGACAGCTGGGACAGCGGGGGACACCAGGGACATCTCTGGGGACAGCTGGGGACATCCCTGGGGACACTGGGGACATCTCTGGGGACAGCGGGGACAGCTCTGGGGACATTGGGGACATCTGTGGGACAACCCAGGGGACACCTGTGGGACCCCTGTGTGACACATGTATGACCCCGTGGTGACCCCGCGGTGACCCCGGTGTCCCCATTGGGGACATTGGGGACATCTGTGGGACAACCCAGGGGACACCTGTGGGACCCCTGTGTGACACATGTATGACCCCACGGTGTCCCCACGTCCCCGCTGACCCCGCGGTGACCCCGGTGTCCCCGCGGTGTCCCCAGGTGCCCCCAGCACGGCCGAGCTGCGCATCTGCCGCGTCAACCGCAACTCCGGGAGCTGCCGCGGCGGGGACGAGATCTTCCTGCTGTGCGACAAGGTCCAGAAAGGTGCGGGCACCCCGAAACCCAGGATACCCCGAAATGGGGCACCCCGAAACCCGGGACACCCTGAAACCTGGGGCACCCCGAAACCCGGGATACCCCGAAATGGGGCACCCCAAAACCTGGGGCACCCCGAAACCCGGGGCTCCCCGAAATGGGACACCCCGAAACCCTGGGCACCCCAAAACCCGGGGCACCCTGAAACCCGGGACACCCTGAAATGGGACACCCCGAAATGGGACATGCCAAAACCGGGACACCCCAAAACCCAGGATACCCCGAAACCCGGGGCACCCCAAACCCGGGGCACCCCGAAACCCGGGATACCCCGAAATGGGGCACCCCAAAACCCGGGGCACCCCGAAATGGGACACCCCAAAATGGGGCACCCCGAAACCCAGACACCCTGAAATGGGGCACCCCAAAACCCGGGGCACCCCGAAATGGGACACCCCAAAATGGGGCACCCCGAAACCCGGGGCACCCCAAACCCGGGGCACCCCGAAACCCGGGATACCCCGAAATGGGGCACCCCAAAACCTGGGGCATCCCGAAATGGGACACCCCAAAACCTGGGGCACCCCAAAACAGGGACACCCTGAAACCAGGACACCCCAAAACTGGGACATCCTGAAACTGAGACACCCCGAAATGGGACACCCCGAAACCCGGGACACCCCGAGACAGGGACACCCCAAGACAGGGACACCCCAGAGACCGGGATACCCCAAAAGGGGACACCCTGAAACCTGGGACACCCCGAAACCGGGACACCCTGAAACAGTGTGTCCCTGTCCCCATGCCCTGTCCCTGTCCCCGCGGTGTCCCCAGCGTGTCCCTGTCTCTGTCCCCGTGGTGTCTCCATGTCCCTGTGCCCTGTCCCGTGTCCCCAGGTGTCCCTGTGCCCTGTCCCCGTGGTGTCCCCATGCCCTGTCCCCACCCCCATGTCCCCGCGGTGTCCCCAGCGTGTCCCTGTCCCTGTCCCCGCGGTGTCTCCATGTCCCTGTCCCTGTCCCCATGTCCCTGTCCCCATGCCCTGTGCCCTGTCCCTGTCCCCAGCGTGTCCCTGTCCCTGTCCCCATGGTGTCTCCATGTCCCTGTCCCTGTCCCCGCGGTGTCTCCATGCCCTGTGCCATGTCCCCAGCGTGTCCCTGTCCCTGTCCCTGTCCCCGCGGTGTCCCCATTGTGTCCCTGTGCCCTGTGCCCTGTCCCTGTCCCTGTCCCCACGGTGTCCCTGTCCCCGCAGAGGACATCGAGGTGCGTTTCTCGGCCGAGGGCTGGGAGGCCAAGGGCTCCTTCGCGCAGGCCGACGTTCACCGCCAGGTCGCCATCGTGTTCCGCACGCCGCCCTTCCGGGACCCCGCGCTGCGCGCCCCGGTCACCGTGCGCATGGAGCTGCAGCGGCCCTCGGACCGCCAGCGCAGCGCGCCCGTCGACTTCCGATACCTGCCCCACCAGGGTGGGCCTGGGGAGGGGGCTAGGGGTGTCCCTGTCCCTGTCCCCGCGGTGTCTCCATGCCCTGTGCCATGTCCCCAGCGTGTCCCTGTCCCTGTCCCCGCGGTGTCTCCATGTCCCTGTCCCTGTCCCCATGTCCCTGTCCCTGTCCCTGTCCCCACGGTGTCCCTGTCCCCGCAGAGGACATCGAGGTGCGTTTCTCGGCCGAGGGCTGGGAGGCCAAGGGCTCCTTCGCGCAGGCCGACGTTCACCGCCAGGTCGCCATCGTGTTCCGCACGCCGCCCTTCCGGGACCCCGCGCTGCGCGCCCCGGTCACCGTGCGCATGGAGCTGCAGCGGCCCTCGGACCGCCAGCGCAGCGCGCCCGTCGACTTCCGATACCCTGGTGTGACTGGGAGGTCACTGGGGGTAACTGGTTGTTACTAGGGGGGTCACTGGTGTGACTGGGAGGTCACTGGGGGTAACTGGTTGTTACTAGGGGGGTCACTGGTGTGACTGGGAGGTCACTGGGGGTAACTGGTTGTTACTAGGGGGGTCACTGGTGTGACTGGGAGGTCACTGGGGGTAACTGGTTGTTACTAGGGGGGTCACTGGTGTGACTGGGAGGTCACTGGGGGTAACTGGTTGTTACTAGGGGGGTCACTGGTGTGACTGGGAGGTCACTGGGGGTAACTGGTTGTTACTAGGGGGGTCACTGGTGTGACTGGGAGGTCACTGGGGGTAACTGGTTGTTACTAGGGGGGTCACTGGTGTGACTGGGAGGTCACTGGGGGTAACTGGTTGTTACTAGGGGGGTCACTGGTGTGACTGGGAGGTCACTGGGGGTAACTGGTTGTTACTAGGGGGGTCACTGGTGTGACTGGGAGGTCACTGGGGGTAACTGGTTGTTACTAGGGGGGTCACTGGTGTGACTGGGAGGTCACTGGGGGTAACTGGTTGTTACTAGGGGGGTCACTGGTGTGACTGGGAGGTCACTGGGGGTAACTGGTTGTTACTAGGGGGGTCACTGGTGTGACTGGGAGGTCACTGGGGGTAACTGGTTGTTACTAGGGGGGTCACTGGTGTGACTGGGAGGTCACTGGGGGTAACTGGTTGTTACTAGGGGGGTCACTGGTGTGACTGGGAGGTCACTGGGGGTAACTGGTTGTTACTAGGGGGGTCACTGGTGTGACTGGGAGGTCACTGGGGGTAACTGGTTGTTACTAGGGGGGTCACTGGTGTGACTGGGAGGTCACTGGGGGTAACTGGTTGTTACTAGGGGGGTCACTGGTGTGACTGGGAGGTCACTGGGGGTAACTGGTTGTTACTAGGGGGGTCACTGGTGTGACTGGGAGGTCACTGGGGGTAACTGGTTGTTACTAGGGGGGTCACTGGTGTGACTGGGAGGTCACTGGGGGTAACTGGTTGTTACTAGGGGGGTCACTGGTGTGACTGGGAGGTCACTGGGGGTAACTGGTTGTTACTAGGGGGGTCACTGGTGTGACTGGGAGGTCACTGGGGGTAACTGGTTGTTACTAGGGGGGTCACTGGTGTGACTGGGAGGTCACTGGGGGTAACTGGTTGTTACTAGGGGGGTCACTGGTGTGACTGGGAGGTCACTGGGGGTAACTGGTTGTTACTAGGGGGGTCACTGGTGTGACTGGGAGGTCACTGGGGGTAACTGGTTGTTACTGGGGGGTCACTGGTGTGACTGGGAGATCACTGGGGAGCTCGCTGTGGGGCACTGGGAGCTCACTGGTGTGACTGGTTGTCACTGGGAGCTCACTGGTGTGACTGGTTGTTACTGGGAGCTCACTGGGGGGGTCCCTGGGGGTCTCGGGCAGGTGGCAGCCCTAACTGGGAGCGGACTGGGCGCTAACTGGTGTTACTGGTGCAGGGGACCTGCAGTGCATCGAGGAGAAGCGCAAGCGGACGCGGGAAACCTTCCGCTCCTTCATCCAGCGCAGCCCCCTGCCCGGTGGGCCTGGGGGGCTTCGGGGGGCTTGGGGGGGTCAT
>NW_024369053.1:40205-40887 GCF_014805655.1 Passer montanus
CACACCTGCCTGTCCCTGCACATCTGTCCCTGCACACCTGTCCCCGCACACCTGTCCCTGCACACCTGGGGCTGTCCCCACACCTGTCCCCGCACACCTGTCCGTCCCCACACACCTGTCTGTCCCTGCACACCTGTCTGTCCCTGCACACCTGTCTGCCCGTGCACACCTGTCCTTAGCGTGCCAGCGCGGGCCCTGGAGCTGTTCCTGGAGTCGCTGCTGCGCAAGGCGTGTCACGTGACCCAGTCCCGCAACGCCAAGACCATGACGACGTCACACCTGTGAGTGCCTCACCTGTGCTCGGGTGTCCCCTCACCTGTGCTCCCCTGTCCTCACCTGTGAGTGCCTCACCTGTGCTCAGGTGTCCTCAGGTGTCCCCTCGCCTGTGCTCCCCTGCCCTCACCTGTGAGTGCCTCACCTGTGCTCAGGTGTCCCCTCGCCTGTCCACACCTGTCCTCACCTGTGCTCATCTGTCCTTCATGTGTGAGTGTCTCACCTGTGCTCACCTGTGCTCACCTGTTCTCAAGTGTCCTTACCTGTCCCTCACCTGTGAGTGCCTCACCTGTGCTCGGGTGTTCCCAGGTGTCCCCTCACCTGTCCCTCACATGTCCCCACCTGTCTTCACCTGCTCTCACCTGCCCTCAGGTGTACTTACCTATCCTCACCTGTCCTCACCTGTCCT
>NW_024369054.1:0-930 GCF_014805655.1 Passer montanus
CTGTTGTAACTGCTGATAATCTGCTGGGAATCAATGACGCAGCATCTTCAAGAAAAAACAAACAAACAAACAAACAAACAAACAAACAACAAGTAAGAAAAAACCATGAAGAATGTTTCACTACCACCTTAAAATGCAAACTTTGGTAAAACACAAAAAGTACACTCTGTCTGACTCTAGAGATTCTCTTCTCTGTGAACCACCACTCTTCTGGGAAGTTCCTGAAATTGTCTGAACTTCTTCATGGTCCTGTCAATCTTAAAATATAAATTCCAATATTCCTCATAATCGCATTGAAGTCGTCCTTGTAGCACTGGCATTCCTCCAAGGAGACCATGATTCTGTATTTTCTAAAGAAAAAAATGAGACCATTTTTCTCTGAGTGAATTCTAAGAGAACATTTGAGTATGTTTCCAATACATAAAACACACATATAATATGACATCAAGCACAGGGTAATGTCAAACACAGACACTCAAGCTTTGAGTCAGTGGCTTTGGGACTGACAGTTTCTGCTTTCAAGCTCATGTGCACCAAGAGAATGTAGTCAGGTAACTCTGGGAATCCGCCACATTTCTATGTGGCCCATTTCCAGTTACTAATCGCTTACAATGTAGAGGTTTCATTCATGAGCAGGTGGAGCACATTTAGAAATTATGTGTCCTCATTTCAAATGTCAAAGGAAAAACAAACACAGCAGCTTCATGAAAAGAAGAAACATTACTAAATTATAATCTCTTCCTCTGTAGGAAAAACTTAATTGAGTTACATATGATTATGAAAATTCATCTGCAAAATATTTTTGTAAAGGAATGTATTTACGGAGATGAGTGAACTTTTGAGCTACATTCTTGTCTGTCTAAGGGTAAAGCAGAGTTAAAGATAATATTTGATTCTTCTAGTGTACAGCAGTTACATCACTGACCTGGG
>NW_024369055.1:0-929 GCF_014805655.1 Passer montanus
ACCCAACCCCAAACCCCAACCCCAAACCCAAACCCCTCAATTCCACCCAAAATCCCCCCGATCTCCGAGCCAGGGCCGGTCCCAGGTGGGATTTTGGGATTCCCCCTGGGAATTCCTCCCCTGCCAGCGCTGGGGGCTGCGAGGGGCGGCTTTGGGGTAAAAAGCCGGGAAAAGGAACAATTCCCATTCCCCGGCCAGCCCGGGCGCTGCAAATGCAGATTGGCACAAGGATCGCTCCGGGATTAAATTTCCAGTGGGTTCGGCGCCTCCGCCCTGATCTGATCTCGGCCCGGAGCCGCCACCCCGCCCGCCCTGGGGGATTTCATTTATTTATTGATTCATTTATAGGTTTCGTTTGGGGTTTGAACTATTTACTTGTTAAATTTATTTAAATTATATTTATTTTCCTTATTATTTTTAATTTTTGTGTATTTATTTTTAGGTTTCCTTTCTTAATGTATTTATTTATTCATCCATCTTTTTATTTATTTATTTTAAATTGATTTTTTTATTTTTAAATTTTAATTTTCATTTCTTTTTAATTACTTTTAATTTATTATTTTTAATTTTAATTTTAATTTATTAATTGTATTGCTTTTAATTTAGTTTTTAGATTATTTTAAAAATGTTATTATTTCTTTTTTTATTATTTTTATTTATTGTCACTTATTTTTATTTATTGTCACTGTATTTTAATTTGTAATTTTTTTCATTTTTAATTTGTTTTAGTTTTACTTTTATTTTCATTTTTATTTTTATTTTCAGTGGTTTTTTTCTATTTCCATTTTTATTTTTAGTTCCATTTTTTTTTTCCTATTTCTATTTCTGTTTCTATTTTTAGTTCCATTTTTATTTCTATTTCAATTTTTATTTCTATTTCTATTTTTAAATTTTTATCTCTATTTCCATTTTTATTTTTATTTCTATCT
>NW_024369056.1:0-929 GCF_014805655.1 Passer montanus
CCCTGATGATGATGTGGGATTCCCATGGAAAACACCCAGTTCTGTGTCCCCGAGCACTGGAAGCTGCAGACACAGAAAAATCTGTTAATACCTTTAAATTCTCTCCAGTGATTTACCTGAGCTGAATGGGAATGTGAATATTGCAATACATTTATAAATACACGTATTTTTAAAGAACAAGTTGAGGACTACAAGCACAAAGAATGCAGGTAGAAGGATGGGACCTGGCATTCCCTCCAGCAGCCTCCACTCTTGCAGGGATCAGTTTCCATGGCTGCAGGAGCCAGGACTTGCACACACATTCACTAAAAATAAAATAATTGGTGACACAGACAATTGCTGGCCTGTGGAACTGCAGTGCTGCCATGGCCTCAGACAGACTCATCTTTGTGTTTTGTTTCCCTTCAGGCTGCAAAAGAAACCCAGCAGACAACCAACACCAAAGTGAGTAGGAGGGGTTGAATTATCTGTGCAATGCAGGAAAAGGGGAATCTCACTGCCATGCTCAGTCTTTAAGTGTTTTAATTTCTTTATCTTGTTCTGGCTTTGCTGTGTCTTTGCTTCCTCTGCCCAAGGGAGCAGGGATGGAGGGGCAGGGAGAATGAGGCGAGGCAGTGCTCACCTGCCCCAGGTGATGGCTGTGGATTTGTTCCCCACAATCTCCGTGTCCTGTCATTCCCAGAGCCCTGAGCAGCCTCCTGTGACCTGTGCCAAAGCAGACAGAAATGTCCCTCCCTCCCAGGAGGCGCCGGCCAAGCAGAACCCGAAGGCGCCGGAGGCCGCGGCCCCTCCGCAGGCAGTGAGCACAGACCCACCCCGGGAGGGCACCAAGGACAAGGGCTCGGCCACTCCTCTGCCCCTCAGCAAGCTCTTCTGGAAAAAGGTACTGGGGCTGGGAACGGAGGGATGGAGGGATGGAGGGATGGAGG
>NW_024369057.1:0-929 GCF_014805655.1 Passer montanus
GGGGGAAAATGGGAGAAAATGGGAAAAAAACAGGGGAAAGTGGAAAAAAATTGAGAAAAAGGGGGTAAATGGGAAAAAAAGTAAAAATGGGGAAAACGGGAAAAAAGGGGAATACGAGAAAAATGGAGGGAAATAGGAAAAAATGGGGAAAAAATGGGGAAAATGGGAAAGAGTGGGGGAAAATGAGGAAAAACAGGGGAAAAGGGGGAAAAAGGGGATATAATGAGGAAAAAGAAGAAAAATGGGGAAAAAGAAGAACAAGAAGAGCAAAAACAGGAACAAAATGGGGAAAAAATGGGAAAAAATCCGAGCTGGGTTGGGGGGTGGATGGAGAGAGGAGGGAGGGATGGAACAGGAGGTTTTGATGGAAAACTGGGGTTTTTTCATGGAAAAATGGGATTTTTTTAGGAAAAATGGGATTTTTTTTAGGAAAAATGAGATTATTTAATACAAAAATGGGTGGTTTTTTGGAAAATGGAAGTTTTTGAATGGAAAAATGGGGTTTTTTGGAAAAGGGGATTTTTGTAATGGTAAAATAGGTGTATTTTGGAAAAAGGCGATTTTTTAATGCAAAAATGGGATTTTTAATGGAAAATTAAGGGGTTTTTTTAGGAAAAAAAGAGGATTTTTTTAGGAAAAATGGGATTTTTTTAGGAAAAATGAGATTATTTAATAGAAAAATTGGCGGTTTTTTTTGGAAAATGGAAATTTTTGAATGGAAAAATGGGATTTTTTTTTTAGGAAAAACGGGATTTTTTTTTTTAGGAAAATTTGGATTTTTTTATTGGAAAAATGGGATTTTTAATGGAAAATTAAGCATTGTTTTAGGAAAAAAAAGGGATTTTTTTAAGGAAAAATGGAATTTTTTTAAAGAAAAATAGGACATTTTAGGAAAAATGGGATTTTTTTAGGAACAAAGGGATTTTTGG
>NW_024369058.1:0-929 GCF_014805655.1 Passer montanus
CCCAAAAATCCCCTCAGGGACCCCAAAATTCACTCGGGACCCCCAAAATCCAACCCAGGACCCCAAAATTCACTCGGAACCCCCAAAATCCCCTCTGGGACCCCAAAAATCCCCTCAGGGACCCCCAAAATCCCCTCAGGGACCCCCAAAATCAACGCCTGGACCCCAAAAATCCTTCAGGGACCCCCAAAATCCCCTCAGGGACCCCAAAAATCAACCCCAGGGCCCCCAAAATCCGCTCAGGGACCCCAAAATCCCCGCAGGGAACCCAAAATCCGCTCAAGGACCCCAAAATCCCCTCAGGGACCCTCAAAATCCAACCCGGGACCCCCAAAATCCCCTCAGGGACCCCCAAAATCCACCTGGGATCCCCAAAATCCCCCTCAGGGTCCCCAAAAATCCCCTCACAGATCTCCAAAATCCCCCCGGGATCCCCAAAATCCCCGCAGGGAACCCAAAATCCCCCCCAGGACCCCTAAATCCCCTCAGGGACCCCAAAATCCTCCTCAGGGACCTCAAAAATCAACCCCGGGACCCCCCAAAATCCAACCCGGGACCCCAAAATTCACTCGGGACCCCAAAATCCCCTCAGGGACCCCAAAATCCCCTCAGGGGACCTCAAAAATCAACCCCGGGACCCCCCAAAATCCAACCCGGGACCCCAAAATTCACTCGGGACCCCAAAATCCCCTCAGGGACCCCAAAATCCATCCCCAAAATCCCCTCAGGGACCCCCAAATCCCCTCAGGGACCCCCAAAATCCAACCCGGGACCCCCAAATCCCCTCAGGGTTCCCCCCCGGACCATCCCACAGACCCCGCGGGGGGATCCGGGACCCCCAAAACCCCTCGGGGTCCCCCAAAACCCCTCAGGGACCCTCCAGATCTGCTCACGAACCCTTCAGAAGGATGCGGGACCCCCAAAATCCC
>NW_024369059.1:0-928 GCF_014805655.1 Passer montanus
AAAACCGATAAAAACTCGCGGGGGCGTGGCCAGGGGATGACGTCATGCAGGGTGGGGGCGTGGCTTACAAACCCCATGGGTGTGGTAAAAGGGGCGGAGCATAAATCACGTGGGTGTGGCTAAACCAGGGTGGTTTATAGGGGGAAAGGGGGCGTGGCTAAAGTGTGGGGGTGTGGCTACAGCAGTGATTGACATGGGGGCGTGGCCAAAAGCACAAAGTGGGCGGGGCTACCCAGGACAGCAGAGCCAATGGGAAGCGGGGATGGGTGGGTGGGGTCGGGAAGGGGGTGTGGCTTCCAGGCGCGGTGGGCGTGGCCTCCGGGCAGCGTGGGTGTGGCTAAACCAGGGTGGTTTATAGGGGGAAAGGGGGCGTGGCTAAAGTGTGGGGGTGTGGCTACAGCAGTGATTGACATGGGGGCGTGGCCAAAAGCACAAAGTGGGCGGGGCTACCCAGGACAGCAGAGCCAATGGGAAGCGGGGATGGGTGGGTGGGGTCGGGAAGGGGGTGTGGCTTCCAGGCGCGGTGGGCGTGGCCTCCGGGCAGGGGGCGTGGTCAGTCGGAGTCCCCCGACTCCCCCTTGAGCAGCAGCTTTTTCCCACGGGGCACCCGCCCCTCCCCCCGCGGGCGGCGCCCCCGGGACCTGGGGGGGAGGGGAGGGTTAGGGACCCCCAAAACCCCGGAGTCACAAATTCACCCCAAAATCCCCCAAAAAGGGAGCCCCAAAGGGACCCCAAGACCCCGGAGTCACAAATTCACCCCAAAAACCCCAAAAAGGGACCCCAAAACCCCGGAGTCACAAATTCACCCCAAAAACCCCCAAAAGGGACCCCCAAAAGTCACCCCAAAAACCCCCAAAAAGGGACCCCCAAAGGGACCCCGAAACCCCAGAGTCACAAAAACCCCAAAAACCCCCAAAAGGGACCCCCA
>NW_024369060.1:0-928 GCF_014805655.1 Passer montanus
GAAACCCCAAAAAACCCCGAGAGAAACCCTAAAAATCCCAAAGAAAAACCTCAAAAAACCCTGAGAGAAGCCCCAAAAAACCCTGAGAGAAACCCCAAAAAAACCCCATAAGAAACCCCAAAGGGACCCCAGGAGTGCGGCTTGGAGGGGCCCTTCAGCACCTGGGCAAGGGGGAACCCCGAAAATTTGGGGTGAGAAACACAAAAAACCCCAAAAAACCCAAGAGAAATCCCAAAAAAACCCCATTAAAAATCATTAAAAAGAAAAAAAAACCCAAAAAACCCCAATGAGAAACCATTAAAAACCCCAAAAGAAACCATAAAAACAACAAAACCCAAAAAATCCCTGAGAGAAACCCCAAAAAATCCCTGAGAGAAACCCCAAAACCCCCATGAGGAACCCCTAAAAACCCCAGGAGAAATCCCGAAAAAACTCATTGAGAAACCCTAAAAATTCCCTGGGAGAAACCCCAAAAAACCCTGAGAGAAACCCCAAAAATCCCAATGGGAAACGCTAAAAAATCCCTGGGAGAAACCCTAAAAAATCCCAATGAGAAACCCGAAAAAAGACCCCTGAGAAACCCTAAAAAATCCTGAGGGAAACCCCAAAAAAATCCCTGGAGAAACCCCATAAAAAACCCCAGGGGAAACCCTAAAGAATCCCCTGAGAAACCCCAAAAAACCCCGTGAGAAACCCCAAAAAATCCTGGGAGAAACCCCAAAGGGACCCCAGGAGTGCGGCTTCGAGGGGTCCTTCAGCACCTGGGGGGAAAATTTGGGGTGAGAAATACAAAAAAACCCCAAAAAACCCCAAGAGAAATCCCAAAAAAACCCCATTAAAAATCATTAAAAAGAAAAAAAAAACCCAAAAAAATCCCATAAAGAACCTCAAACCTGAGGAACCCCAAAAAATCCCATGAGAAACCCTA
>NW_024369061.1:0-894 GCF_014805655.1 Passer montanus
AGATGTATTCATATAGCCACTAAGACATCAAAATTTTCTAATTATATCTAGTCATGTCAAATGACAATTATGCCCTTAGTTCAGTTTGCCAGACAATGCTTAGCCAAAGAGGGTTTGCCAAAATATTTTTGACCGAAGAAAGAGGAGGCATCTGTAGCATCTGCAGGCGAGATCGTATAAAATGTCCCTGCAACACGTCTGCCCTGGCTCCACAGAAAGCTCCAAGGTAAGAGATGGGGTCTGCAGGCTGCCAGGAAGGGATGGCAGCCTAATGTGCCACCACATTCCTGCTGCCTCCGGTGCTCCTGTGCAGGAGGGGACTCCATTACAAATCTGTTTTCAAGGCACCTGCATGTTTTCACTCTTGATTTTTGTACAGCAGCAATTTGGGAACTGCCATTTCTGTTTTACAGCACTGACCAGCTGCCAGCCCACAAGCCACACAGCTGGTGTCACGAGAGGTAAGAAGCTGATTTACTAATTCTTAGGGACAGAGACAGATCCTTTTGGGTGGGGTGTCAGGAAGGTTCACTGCTTCACCCTCTATGCAAACCTGGTGGGATTGCAGTAGAAAGTGGTGAGGGTGCCCAAGGCTGTGTTTGAAGCTCTGAGTACTGATGAAAGAACAGAAAATCCCCATGGGGACATTCTTAATTTCTGCTTAATTTCTGACCTTACATAACTAAAGGAGTGCTGCCTTCCCATCTTTGCTACAGCAGGAGGAGAATGGGACCAGGTAAACACAGCTGGGAAAAATGCAAAATCCTGTATTCTGCTTAAGAATATGTTAATTATTAAATCATCTGAAAATACAGACCTTCTAACCACTTTTGTAGAGTGCCAGAATTCTCAGCTTTCTTAGATATCCATTTTCTTACTCCAGACAAAAAAAAA
>NW_024369062.1:0-926 GCF_014805655.1 Passer montanus
GGGGCCGGGGGGGCGGGAACCCCCCCCAAAAATTTTGGGGGGGTTGGGGAGACCCGCACCCCAAAATCTGGGGGAAAAAACCCCAAATTTGGGGCTTTTTGGGGGGCAAAAAACCCCAAAATTGTGGGGTTTTTTTGAGGAACTGCCCCAAAATTTCGCGGTTTTTTGGGGGGTGAAAACCTCGGGGGAACCCCAAAAAATTTGGGGAGGTTGGGGACACCCGCACCCCAAAATTTTGGGCATTTTTGGGGTGAAAACCCCAAAATTGGAGGTTTTTTTGAGGAAAAAAGCTCAGAATCTGGGAGTTTTTGGATGAACCGCCCCAAAATTTGGGGTTTTTTTGAGGAACCACCCCAAAATTTGGGTTTTTTGGGGTAAAAGAGCTCGGGGACACCCCCAAATTAATGGGGACACCCCAAAATCAAGGACGAAGCCAGAAGATTTTTGGAACTTTTATTTGACAAAGTCAAAATTGGAGAGGGAGGGACCCCAAAATCCCCTCGGGGGGAAATTTGGGGACCCCCCAGGTGAGATTTGAGTTTTGGGGCCCCCCCAGGTGAGATTTGGGGTTTTTTGGGACCCCCCAGGTGAGATTTGAGTTTTGGGGCCCCTCAGGTGAAATTTGGGGGTTTTGGGGCCCGCCCAGGTGAGATTTGGTTTTTTTGGGGCCCGCCCAGGTGAGATTTGGGGTTTTTTGGGACCCCCCAGGTGAGATTTGAGTTTTGGGGCCCCTCAGGTGAAATTTGGGGGTTTTGGGGCCCGCCCAGGTGAGATTTGGGGTTTTTGGGCCCCCCAGGTGGATTTTGGCATTTTTTGGGCCCCCCGGTGAGATTTTGGGGGTTTTTTGGGCCCCCTCCAGGTGGATTTTGGGTTTCTTTGGCCCCCCCCGGGTGAGATTTTGAGTTTTGGGGCCCCCCCAGGTGAGA
>NW_024369063.1:0-926 GCF_014805655.1 Passer montanus
ATTCCAGAAGGGCCAGAGCCCAAATTCCCAAAATTCCGGGAAGATGGGAATTAGAGAGCCCCAAAATCCTGGAAAAATGAGAAATAGAGAGCCCGAAATCCTGAAATTCCAAAAAAAACGGACCTGGAGAGACTCAAATTCCCAAAGTTCTGGAAAAATGGGAATTACAGAGATCCAAAATCCTGGAAAAATGGGAATTAGAGAGCCACAAAATGGGGAAAAATGGGAATTTGAGAGCCCCAAAGTCCCCGAAAAACTGGGAATGCCCAAAAAATCCGGAAAAATGGGAATGGCCCAGAGGGAATTCCCAAAATTCCGGAAGGACCAGAGCAGCAAATTGCCCAAGAATCCCAAGAATTCCCCCCAAAATCCCAGGAATTGGCCCCAGAATCTTGGAAATTCCCCCCAAAATCATGGAAATTCTCCCCAAAATCCGGGAATTGCCCAAAATCCAACAATTCCCCCCAAAATCCACGGAATTCTTCTGAAAATCCCCATAAATTCCCCCCAAAATCCCAGGAATTCCCCCCAAATCCCCATAAATTCCCCCCAAAATCATGGAAATTCCCCCTAAAATCCCCATAAATCCTCCCCGGAATCCCCAAAATCCCCAGGAATTGCCCAAAATCCCAGAATTGCCCCCAAAATCCCAGAATTCCTCCCAAAATTCCCCCCAAAATCCCAGCAACTGCCCCAAAATCCCCATAAATTCCCCCCAAAACCCGGGAATTGCCCAAAATCCCAGAATTCCCCCCAAAATCCAGGGAATTCTTCTGAAAATCCCCATAAATTCCCCCCAAAATCCCAGGAATTCCCCTCAAATCCCCATAAATTCCCCCCAAAATCATGGAAATTCCCCCTAAAATCCCCATAAATCCTCCCCGGAATCCCCAGAATTCCCAGGAATTGCCCAAAATCCCAGGAAT
>NW_024369064.1:0-611 GCF_014805655.1 Passer montanus
CTTCTTTTTCCCATTCATTTCCCACATTTTCCCATTTTTTCCCTCCTCTTTTTTTCCTGCTCCTTTTCCCTTTCTTTTCCTGATCTTTTTCCCCCATTTTCCCCTTTTTCCCTTTTTTCTCCTCCTCTTTTTCTTGCTGTTTTTCCCACACTTTTCCCCCTTTTCTTCCTCTTTTTTCTCCTTTTTTTCTGCTCCTTTTCCCCCATTTCCCCTTTTTTTCCCCTTTTCCTGCTTTTTTCCTGCTCTTTTTCCCAAATTTTTCCATTTTCCTCCCTTTTCCCCTCTTCTTTTTCCTGCTCCTTTCCCACATTTTCCCCCTTTTCCCCCCATTTTCTCCCTTTTTCCCCACTCCTTTCCCCCTTTTTCCCTCTTTTTCTCACATTTTCCCCCTTTTCCTCCACCTTTTTCTGCTCCTTTTCCCAAATTTTTTTCCTTTTCCCCACTTTTTCCTGCTCTTTTTCCCACATTTTCCCTCCTTTTACTCTTTTTCCTTCTCCTTTTTCTCACCTTTCTCCTCTTTTATCCCACATTTTCCCCTCCTTTTTCCCACTTATTTTCCCACTTTTTTCCCTTTTCCCCCCACATTTCCCCCTTTTCCCCCCACATTCCCC
>NW_024369064.1:799-30906 GCF_014805655.1 Passer montanus
CTGGGAGATTTCAGCCCAAAATCCCCATCCCGAGGGGTTCCCTGCTCCTGCTCAGCAGCGCCGTGCCTGGGATTACCCACGTGAGAGCCCCAAAATCCCAAAAAACCCAAAAAAAATTAGAAATTCTAAAATTCCCAAAGAGAAAAAATGGCAAAATTCCCATTTCTGGGAGATTTCAGCCCAAAATCCCCATCCCGAGGGGTTCCCTGCTCCTGCTCAGCAGCGCCGTGCCTGGGATTACCCACGTGAGAGCCCCAAAATCCCAAAAAACCCAAAAAAAATTAGAAATTCTAAAATTCCCAAAGAGAAAAAATGGCAAAATTCCCATTTCTGGGAGATTTCAGCCCAAAATTCCCAATCCCAAAGGATTCCAGTCCCAAAAATCCCAAAAATCCTGGGAGATTTCAGCCCAAAATCCCCATCCCGAGGGGTTCCCTGCTCCTGCTCAGCAGCGCCGTGCCTGGGATCAGCCACATGAGAGCCCCAAAATCCCAAAAACCCAAAAAATAGAAATTCTGGGAACAAAACCCCCAAATTCCCCAAAATTCCCAATCCTGGGAGATTTCAGCCCAAAATCCCCATCCCAAGGGGTTCCCTGCTCCTGCTCAGCAGCGCCGTGCCTGGGATCAGCCACATGAGAGCCCCAAAATCCCAAAAACCCAAAAAATAGAAATTCTGGGAACAAAACCCCCAAATTCCCCAAAATTCCCAATCCTGGGAGATTTCAGCCCAAAATCCCCATCCCAAGGGGTTCCCTGCTCCTGCTCAGCAGCGCCGTGCCTGGGATTACCCACGTGAGAGCCCCAAAATCCCAAAAAACCCAAAAAAAATTAGAAATTCTAAAATTCCCAAAGAGAAAAAATGGCAAAATTCCCATTTCTGGGAGATTTCAGCCCAAAATTCCCATCCCGAGGGGTTCCCTGCTTCTGCTCAGCAGCGCCGTGCCTGGGATCACCCACGTGAGAGCCCCAAAATCCCCAAAAAATTCCCCAAAAATCCCAAAAAATAGAAATTCTGGGAATAAAACCCCCAAATTCCCAAAAATCCCAAAACCCTGGGAGATTTCAGCCCAAAATCCGTGCCTGGGATCACCCACGTGAGAGCCCCAAAATCCCAAAAACATAGAAATTCCAAAATTCCCAAAGGGAAAAAACCCCAAAATTCCCATTTCTGGGAGATTTCAGCCCAAAATTCCCATCCCGAGGGGTTCCCTGCTTCTGCTCAGCAGCGCCGTGCCTGGGATCACCCACGTGAGAGCCCCAAAATCCCAAAAACATAGAAATTCCAAAATTCCCAAAGGGAAAAAACCCCAAAATTCCCATTTCTGGGAGATTTCAGCCCAAAATCCCCATCCCGAGGGGTTCCCTGCTCCCACTCAGCAGCGCCGTGCCCGGGATCAGCCACGGGAGAGCCCAAAAATCCCAAAAATTCCCCAAAATCCCCCAAAAAATTCAAATTCTGGGAATAAAATCCCAAAATTCCCAAAGAAACCAAAAATCCTGGAAGATTCCAGCCCGAAATTCCCCATCCTGAGGAGATTTTATTCCCAAAATTTCCATATTTTCCCTGTTCATTTCCCGTTTATTCCCCATTTATTCCCCATTTATTCCCCATTTTTTCCCCATTATTTTCCCCATTTCTTTCCCATTTCTTTCCCATTTTCCCCCCATTTTTTTACCATTATTTCTGCATTTTTCCCCATTATTTCCCCCATTTATCCCCCATTTATCTCTATTTTTCCCCCATTTATTCCCCATTATTTTCCGATTTATTCCCCATTTATTCCCCATTATTTCCCCCATTTATGTCTATTTTCCCCCATTTATTCCCCATTATTTTCCCCATTATTTCCCCCATTAATCCCCCATTTATCTCTATTTTTCCCCATTTATCTCTATTTTTCCCTCATTTATTCCCCATTATTTTCTGATTTATTCCCCATTATTTCCCCCATTTATCCCCCATTTATTCCCCATTTATTCCCCATTATTTCCCCATTTATTCCCCATTATTTTCCCCATTATTTCCCCCCATTATTTCCCCATTTATCTCTATTTTTCCCTCATTTATTCCCCATTATTTTCTGATTTATTCCCCATTATTTCCCCCATTTATCCCCCATTTATTCCCCATTTATTCCCCATTATTTCCCCCATTATTTCCCCCATTAATCCCCCATTTGTCCCCCATTATTCCCCCATTTATTCCCCATGTATTCCCCATTTATCCCCCATTTTTCCCCCATTTTCCCCCATTTTCCCCCATTTCCCCATTATTTCCCCGTGTCGCCGCAGGTTCTGTGGCGCGCGCTGCTGCCGCTGCTGCTGCGGCCGGGGCTGCGTGGGGCCCTGGCCCCGCTGTGCCGCAGCCTCGCCCTGCTGGCCCCCAAAATCCACCTGGAGTGCCTGGAACACGGCTCCGAGCCCCCAGGTGAGCCCCAAAATCCACAGAATTCCCAAAAATCCCTGAGAATTTGCAAAAAAATCCCCAAAAAATCCACAGTAATTCCCCAAAAATCCCACGAATTCACTCAGAAAATCCCGAGAATTCAACAAAAAATCCTGGGAATTCACCCCAAAAAATCCTGGGACTTCACCAAAATTCCCATTTTCTTTCCCATTTTTATTCCCATTTTCCCCCTTTTTATTCCCATTTTTCCCATTTTTCACGGTGTTTTTATTCCCATTTTTCCCAATGATGTTATTCCCAATTTTCCCATTGTTATTCCTATTTTCATTCCCATTTTTCCCGGTGTTTTTATTCCCAATTTTCCCATTTTTATTCCCATTTTTATCCCCATTTCCCCATTTTCATTCCCATTTTTCCCATTTTCCCCATTTTCATTCCCATTTTCTTTCCCATTTCCCCGTTTCGATTCCCATTTCCATTCCCTTTATTCCCCAGTTGATTTTCATTCCCATTTCCCCCCTTTTTATCCCCATTTTATTCCCATTTTTATTCCCATTTTTCCCACTTTCATTCCCATTTTATTCCCACTTTTATTCCCATTTTTCCCATTTTCATTGCCATTTTTATCCCCATTTCCATTCCCATTTTGATTTCCATTTTTCCCATTTTATTCCCATTTTACTCCCATTTTTATCCCCATTTCCCCATTTTTATCCCATTTTCCCCATTTTCATTCCCCTTTTTATTCCCATTTTTATTCCCATTTTTATTCCCACTTTCCCTGGTTTTATTCCCATTTTTATTCCCCTTTCCCCCATTTTATTCCCATTTTTGTCCCCATTTCCCCGTTTCCATTCCCATTTCCATTCCCCTTATTCCCCAGTTGATTTTCATTCCTATTTTTACCATTTTCCCTGTTTTTCTTCCCATTTTATTCCCATTTTTATTCCCATTTTTCCCATTTCCATTCCCGTTCCCATTCCCATTTCCATTCCTATTTTTTCCCCATTTTATTGTCATTTTTATCCCCATTTCCATTCCCATTTTCATTCTGATTTTCCCATTTTATTCCCATTTTAATTCCTATTTTTCCCTTTTTTTTCCCATTTTTATCCCCATTTCCCCATTTTCATTCCCATTTTTCCCATTTTCCCCATTTTCATTCCCATTTTCTTTCCCATTTCCCCGTTTCGATTCCCATTTCCATTCCCTTTATTCCCCAGTTGATTTTCATTCCCATTTCCCCCCTTTTTATCCCCATTTTATTCCCATTTTTATTCCCATTTTTCCCATTTCCATTCCCGTTCCCATTCCCATTTCCATTCCTATTTTTTCCCCATTTTATTGTCATTTTTATCCCCATTTCCATTCCCATTTTCATTCTGATTTTCCCATTTTATTCCCATTTTAATTCCTATTTTTCCCTTTTTTTTCCCATTTTTATCCCCATTTCCCCATTTTCCTTCCCATTTTAATTCCTATTTTCCCATTTTATTCCCATTTTCATTCCTATTTTTCCTATTTCCATTCCCATTTTTATCCCCATTTTATTCCCATTTAAATTCCCATTTTTCCCATTTCCATTCCCCATATTACCGAGCCCATTTTCATTCCTGATTTTCCCATTTTTATCCCCATTTTATTCCCGTTTTTATCCCCATTTTATTCCCATTTTTATCCCCATTTTTCCCATTTTCATTCCCATTTTATTCCCATTTTTATCCCCATTTCCATTCCCATTTTCATTCCCATTTTTCTCACTTCCAATCCCATTTAAATTCTTATTTTTTCCATTTTATTCCCATTTTTCCCATTTCCATTCCCCATGTTCCTCAGTTGATTTTCATTCCCGATTTTCCCATTTTATTCCCATTTCCATTCCCATTTTCATTCCAATTTTCCCATTTTATTCCCATTTAAATTCCTGTTTTTCCATTCCCATTTTTATCCCCATTCCCCATTCCCATTCCCATTTCCTTTCCCATTTTATTCCCATTCCCATTTCCATCCCCCCAGGAATTCCCAATAAAATCCCAACAATTCCTGGGAATTCCCAAAAAAATCCCAAAAAATCCCTGTGAATCCCCAAAAATCCCTAAGAATTCCCAATAAAACCCCAGGAATTTCTCAAAAAATCCCAAAAAATCCCCAAAAATCCCCAAAATCCCCTGGAATTCCCTGGATTTGATTTCATTCCCATTTTTCTCCTTTTCCAGGAGATCTCCCTTCTCCACAAGCGCTGACCCTCCGGCTCCTGGTGAGTTGGGGAATTTTCCATTCCCAATTTTCTCATTCCCAAGTTTCCCAGTTTCATTCCCAAGTTTCCCAGGGTTTTTATTCCAAATTTTCCCATTTTCATTCCAGATTTTCCCATTTTTATTTCCACTTTCCCTGGTGTTCTTATTCCCATTTTTATTCCCATTTTCCTGGTGTTTTTATTCCCAAATTTTCCCATTTTCTTTCCCATTTTTATTCCCATTTTCCCGGTGTTTTTATTCCCATTTTTCCTGGTGTTTTTATTCCCAGATTTTCCCATTTTCTTTCCCATTTTTATTCCCATTTTCCCCCTTTTTATTCCCATTTTTCCCATTTTTCACGGTGTTTTTATTCCCATTTTCCCCAATGATGTTATTCCCAATTTTCCCATTTTTATTCCCATTTTTATCCCCATTTCCCCATTTTCATTCCCATTTTTCCCATTTCCCCGTTTCCATTCCCTTTATTTCCCAGTTGATTTTCATTCCCATTTTCCCCCTTTTTATCCCAATTTTATTCCCATTTTTATTCCCATTTTCCCCATTTTCATTCCCCTTTTTATTCCCATTTTTATTCCCCTTTCCCCCATTTTATTCCCATTTTTGTCCCCATTTCCCCGTTTCCATTCCCATTTCCATTCCCCTTATTCCCCAGTTGATTTTCATTCCTATTTTTACCATTTTCCCCATTTTTCTTCCCATTTTATTCCATTTCCATTCCCATTTCCATCCCCCTTACTCCCCAGCTCATTTTCCTTCCCGATTTTCCCATTTTCCCAGTTTTTATCCCCATTTTATTCCCATTTTTATCCCCATTTCCATTCCCATTTTAATTCCTATTTTCCCCATTTTATTCCCATTTCCATTCCCATTTTCATTCCCATTTTTCTCACTTCCAATCCCATTTAAATTCTTATTTTTTCCATTTTATTCCCATTTTTCCCATTTCCATTCCCCATGTTCCTCAGTTGATTTTCATTCCCGATTTTCCCATTTTATTCCCATTTCCATTCCCATTTTCATTCCAATTTTCCCATTTTATTCCCATTTTCATTCCCATTTTCCCATTTTATTCCCATTTAAATTCCTATTTTTCCTTTTCCATTCCCATTTTTATCCCCATTTCCCCATTCCCATTCCCATTTCCTTTCCCATTTTGTTCCCATTCTCCATTTTTTCCCATTTCCATTCCCCATGTTCCTCAGTTGATTTTCATTCCCGATTTTCCCATTTTATTCCCATTTCCATTCCCATTTCCTTTCCCATTTTGTTCCCATTCTCCATTTTTTCCCATTTCCATTCCCCATATTCCCAGCCCATTTCCATTCCCGTTTTTCCCATTTCCATTCCCATTTCCATTCCTATTTTTCCATTTCCATTCCCATTTTTATCCCCATTTTATTCCCATTTAAGTTCCTATTTTCCCCATTTCCATTCCCATTTTCATTCCCAATTTCTCCATTTTATTCCCATTTAAATTCCCATTTTTCCCATTTCCATTCCCATTTTCATTCCAATTTTCCCATTTTATTCCCATTTAAATTCCTGTTTTTCCATTCCCATTTTTATCCCCATTCCCCATTCCCATTCCCATTTCCTTTCCCATTTTATTCCCATTCCCATTTCCATTCCCCATATTCCGCAGCCCATTTCCATTCCCGTTTTTCCCATTTCCATTCCCATTTCCATTCCTATTTTTCCATTTCCATTCCCATTTTTATCCCCATTTTAATCCCTTTTTTCCGAAATTTCCCTGTTTTTATCCCCGATTTTCCCGATTTCCTGGGTTTTAGCCCATTTTAATCCCATTTTTCCCATTTTCCCAGTTTTTATCCCCATTTCCATTCCCGATTTTCCCGATTTCCCTGGTTTTATCCCCATTTTCCCATTTCCATTCCCATTTCCATTCCCATTTCCATTCCCCAGCCCGTTCCCATTCCCATTTTTCCCAATTTCCCTGTTTTTATCCCCGATTTTCCCGATTTCCTGGTTTTTATCCCTGTTCCCATCCCCGATTTTCCCAATTTCCCGGTTTTTATCCCATTTTTCCCGATTTCCCAGTGTTTATCCCCATTCCCATTCCCATTTTTCCCGATTTCCCTGTTTTTATCCCCGATTTTCCCGATTTCCCGGTTTTCACCCCATTTTCCCTGTTTTTATCCCCGATTTCCCGGTTTTTATCCCCGATTTCTCCGATTTCCCGGTTCTCACCCCATTTTCCCTGTTTTTATCCCCGATTTCCCGGTTTTTATCCCCATTTTCCCGTTCCCATCCCCGATTTCCCCGATTTCCCGGTTTTTATCCCCATTTTCCCATTCCCATTTTCCCCATTTCCCTGATTTCCCGGTTTTTATCCCCATTTTCCCTGTTTTTATCCCTGATTTCCCCGATTTCCCAGTTTTTATCCCCATTTTCCCTGTTTTTACCCCGATTTCCCGGTTCTCACCCCATTTTCCCTGTTTTTATCCCCGATTTCCCGGTTCTCACCCCATTTTCCCATTCCCATCCCCAATTTCCCCGATTTCGCGGTTCTCACACCATTCTCCCTGTTTTTACCCCATTTCCCCGATTTCCCGGTGTTTATCCCCGTTCCCATCCCCGATTTCCCCGATTTCCTGGTTCTCACCCCATTTCCCCGTTCCCATTTTCCCCATTTCCCCGATTTCCCATTTCTCACCCCATTTCCCTGTTTTTACCCCCGATTTCCCGGTGTTTATCCCCGTTCCCATCCCCGATTTCCCCGATTTCCCGGTTTTCACCCCATTTTCCCTGTTTTTATCCCCGATTTCCCGGTTCTCACCCCATTTCCCCGTTCCCATTTTCCCCATTTCCCGATTCCCCGTTTCTCACCCCATTTCCCTGTTTTTACCCCCGATTTCCCGGTTCTCACCCCATTTTCCCGTTCCCATTTTCCCCATTTCCCCGATTTCCCGTTTCTCACCCCATTTCCCCGTTCCCCAGGCGGTGTCCCAGGCCCCAGGGCCGTGCGCGGCGCCGGCGCTGCGGCTGCTGCAGGAGCTGCGGCTGCTGCAGGAGCTGCGGCTGCAGCCCGGGCTGGGCGAGCTCTGGGAGCGCAGGATCCCCAAGCTGCTGCTCCTCCTCCAAGGTGGGAGAGCACCGAAGTAATGAATTAAACTTTTGGGATTTTGGGATCCAGGGGATTTGGGGGATTTGTGGGATCCATGGAATACTGGGACCAATGGGATTAATGGGATTTATGGGATGCTAAGGTTTGAAATCTCTAATGACTATCTCACCCCATTTTTCCCCATTTCCCGATTTCCCGTTTCTCACCCCATTTCCCCGTTCCCCAGGCAGTCTCCCAGTCCCCGGGGCCGTGCGCGGCGCCGGCGCTGCGGCTGCTGCAGGAGCTGCGGCTGCTGCAGGAGCTGCGGCTGCAGCCCGGGCTGGGCGAGCTCTGGGAGCGCAGGATCCCCAAGCTGCTGCTCCTCCTCCAAGGTGGGAGAGCACCGAAGTAATGAATTAAACTTTTGGGATTTTGGGATCCAGGGGATTTGGGGGATTTGTGGGATCCATGGAATACTGGGACCAATGGGATTAATGGGATTTATGGGATTTATGGGATCCATGGGACACTGGGATTTGGGGGATTTGTGGGATTTATGGGATCCGTGGGATTGATGGGGTAAGGGGATTTATGGGGTAATGGGATTGATGGGATTAATGGGATTTATGGGATTTATGGGATCCATGGGACACTGGGATTTGGGGGATTTATGGGATGCATGCAATAATGGGATTGATGGGATTAATGGGATTTATGGGATTTATGGGATCCATGGGTTAATGGGATTTTTGGGATTATGAGATCCATGAGATAATGGGATTTGGGGGATTTATGGAACCCATGGAATACTGGGACCGATGGGATTAATGGGATTTATGGGATTTATGGGATCCATGGAATAATGGGATTGATGGGATCAATGGGATTGATGGGGTAAGGGGATTGATGGGATCCAGGGGACACTGGGATTTGTGGGATTTATGGGATCCATGGAATAATGGGATTGATGGGATTTCCCGGTTTGTGGGATCATGGCATTTCTGGGATAACGGGTTGTTTGGGATTTTTCAGATCCATGGGCCAATGGGATTTATGGGATCAATGGAATCCATGGGATAACGGGATTTCTGGGATTATGGGATCCATGGGATAATGGGATCCATGCAATAATGGGATCGATGGGATTAATGGGATTTCCCGGTTTGTGGGATCATGGGATTTCTGGGATAACGGGTTTTTTGGGATTTTTGAGATCCATGGGCCAATGGGTTCTATGGGATCAATGGGATTGATGGGATAATGGGATTGATGGGATTTATGGGATTAAGGGGTTTTTTGGGATTTTTGGGCTTGATGAGATAATGGGTTTGATGGGATTTACCGGATCATGGGGTGTATGGGATAATGGGATTTATGGGATTAATGGAATCCATGGGATAACGGGATTTCTGGGATTATGGGATCCATGGGATAATGGGATCCATGCAATAATGGGATCGATGGGATTGATGGGATTTACCGGTTTCTGGGATAATGGGATTTCTGGGATAATGGGATTTTTGGGATTTTTGAGATCCATGGGCCAATGGGTTTTATGGGATCAGTGGGATTTATGGGATAATGGGATTGATGGGATTTATGGGATTAATTGAATCCATGGAATAACGGGATTTTTGGGATTTATGGGATCCATGGGATACTGGGATTTGTGGGATTTATGGGATCCATGGAATAATGGGATCAATGGGATTGATGGGATCAATGGAATCCATGGGATAACGGGATTTCCGGGAATTTTGGGATAATGGGTTTGATGGGATTTATGGGGTAATGGGATTGATGGGATCAATGGAATCCATGGGATAACGGGATTTCTGGGAATTTTGGGCTAATGGGCTCGATGGGATTTATGGGATTAAGGGGTTTTTTGGGATTTTTGGGCTTGATGGGATTTACCGGATCATGGGGTTTATGGGAAAATGGGATTTATGGGATTAGTGGAATCCATGGGATAATGAGACTTATGGGATTTGGGGGATTTATGGGATCCATGGAATAATGGGATTGATGGGATTTCCCGGTTTGTGGGATCATGGCATTTCTGGGATAACGGGTTGTTTGGGATTTTTCAGATCCATGGGCCAATGGGATTGATGGGATTAATGGAATCCATGGGATAACTATGGGATCAATGGAATCCATGGGATAACGGGATTTCTGGGAATTTTGGGATAATGGGATCGATGGGATTTATGGGATTAAGGGGTTTTTTGGGATTTTTCGGCTTGATGGGATTTACCGGATCATGGGGTTTATGGGAAAATGGGATTTATGGGATTAGTGGAATCCATGGGATAATGAGATTTATGGGATTTATGGGATGCATGCAATAATGGGATCGATGGGATTAATGGGATTTCCCGGTTTGTGGGATCATGGGATTTCTGGGATAACGGGTTGTTTGGGATTTTTCAGATCCATGGGCCAATGGGATTGATGGGATTAATGGGATTTCCCGGTTTATGGGATCATGGGATTTCTGGGATAATGGGTTGTTTGGGATTTTTGAGATCCATGGGCCAATGGGATTAATGGGATTGATGGGATAATGGGATTCATGGGATCCATGGGATTGATGGGATTTATGGGATAATGGGATTCATGGGATTCATGGGAAGAGATGGGATAATGGATAACTGGTCATGGGATTGATGGGATTTTTGGGATTGATGGGGTGGGATCCATGGGAAAATGGGAAAAAGAGATAATGGGATGGATGGGATAATGGGATGGGATTTTGGGATCCATGGGATCTGGTCATGGGATTTCTGGGATAACGGGTTTTTTGGGATTTTTGAGATCCATGGGCCAATGGGTTCTATGGGATCAATGGGATTGATGGGATAATGGGATTGATGGGATTTATGGGATAATGGGATTCATGGGATTCATGGGAAGAGATGGGATAATGGATAACTGGTCATGGGATTGATGGGATTTATGGGATTAATGGAATCCATGGGATAACGGGATTTCTGGGATTATGGGATCCATGGGATAATGGGATCCATGCAATAATGGGATCGATGGGATTGATGGGATTTACCGGTTTCTGGGATAATGGGATTTCTGGGATAATGGGATTTTTGGGATTTCTTGAGATCCATGGGCCAATGGGATTGATGGGATCAATGGGATTTATGGGATAATGGGATTCATGGGATCCATGTGATTGATGGGATTTATGGGATTCATGGGAAGAGATGGGATAATGGATGACTGATAACGGGATTGATGGGATTTTTGGGATTGATGGGGTGGGATCCATGGGAAAATGGGAAAAAGAGATAATGGGATGGATGGGATAATGGGATGGGATTTTGGGATCCATGGGATCTGGGGGATTGATGGGAGAATGGGATTTTTGGGATTATGGGATGGGATTTGTGGGATGGGATTAATGGAATCCGTGGGATTACGGGATTGGTGGGAATTTTGGGATATTGGCATTTTCGGGATCCATGGCTTAATGGGATTTATGGGATTTTTTGGGATGTCTGGGATTTTTGGGAGTTATAGGATAATGGGATTTCTGGGATAATGGGATTGATGGGATTTATGGGATTAAGGGGTTTTTTGGGATTTTTGGGCTTGATGAGATAATGGGTTTGATGGGATTTACCGGATCATGGGGTGTATGGGATAATGGGATTTATGGGATTAATGGAATCCATGGGATAACGGGATTTCTGGGATTTCTGGGATAATGGGATTTATGGGGTTTTTGGACTTTATAGGATAATGGGGTTTTTTGGATATATGGGATTTATGGGATTTTTGGGGTAATGGGATAATGGGATTTTTTGGGATTTCTGGGATACTGGGATTTTTGGGATTTCTGGGATTTTTGGGATTTCTGGGATTTCTGGGATTTTTGGGATATATGGGGTTTCTGGGATTTTTGGGATTCATGGGATAATGGTTTTTTTGGGATAATGGGATTTATGGGATTTTTGGGATAACTGGATTTATAGGATCCATGGGATTTATAGGATTTTTGGGATTTATGGGATTTTTGGGATAATGGGATTTTTGGGATTTATAGGAAAATGGGATTTTTGGGATAATGGCATTTATGGGATTGATGGGATTTATGGGATCTTTTGGAATTTTTGGGATAATGGGATTGATAGGATTTCTGGGGCTTCTGGGATTTTTGGGATTTATGGGATTTTTGGGATAATGGCATTTATGGGATTGATGGGATTTATGGGATTTTTTGGAATTTTTTGGGATAATGGGATTGATAGGATTTCTGGGGCTTCTGGGATTTTTGGGATTTATGGGATTTTTGGGATTTATAGGATAATGGGATTGTTGGGGTAATGGGATTTATGGGATTTTTGGGATTTCTAGGATTTCTATGATAATGGGATTTATGGGGTTTTTGGGATTTATAGGATAATAGTTTTTTTGGGACAATGGGATTTTTGGGATTTTTGGGATTTATGGGAGTTTTGGGATTTCTGGGATAATGGGATTTCAGAATTCCATGGCATAATGGGATTTTTGGGATTTTTTTGGATTTCTGGGATTTTTTTGACTTACGGGATAATGGGATTTCTGGGATAATGGGATTTATGGGAAGAGATGGGATTTTTGGGATTTCTAAGATTTCTGGGATAATGGGATTTTTGGGATTTCTGGGATTTATGGGATTTTTGGGATTTCTAGGATTTCTGGGATAATGGGATTTTTTGGGATCCACTCCCCACCTCCCTTTTTTTGGGGAATCTGCCCCAACTCCCTGTGATCCCCGATCCCAAATGCAGATCCAGCAGAATTCCCACTTTTCCCACCTGGGAATTTCTCCAGCTTTCCCAGATTTTTTTTCCCTGAGGAATTCTCCCCACATCCCCACATCAAAATTCCCAAAATCCCGATTTTTTCCCCAGAAAACTCCGAGGGTTCCCTGGACCAGGAGGAATGGGAGGAGAAGCTGCTCCAGGTGAGGATCCCGGGAATTCCGGGGGAGCTTTTCCCGGGATTTTGCCTCTGGAAAAGGAATCCTGGATTGGGAAAAGGGCAGAAAATCCAAATTCCGGGAAAATCCGGGATTGGGGTTCCCAGGGAAAGGGGCCAGGCTGGTTTCGTGGGAATTCGGGATTCCCAAAGGGATTTGGGATGGGAAACCAGAATTCCAAAGGGATTTTCCATGGGAATTTGGGGTGGGAAACCAGAATTCCAAACGGTTGGAAGCATTTAATGGGAAAATTTGGGATGGGAAACCAGAATTCCAAAGGAATTTTAGGGTGGAAAACCCGAATTCCGGAGGGATTTTGGGGTGGCAAGCCAGAATTCCAAAGGGTCCATGGAATTCCAGAGGAATTTGGGATGGGAAATGAGAATTCCAAAGGTTCCGTAGAATTCCTTGGGAATTTGGGATGGGAAACCAGAATTACAAAGGGATTTTCCATGGGAATTTGGGATGGAAAACCAGAATTCCAGAGGGATTTTTGGGGTGGAAAGCCAGAATTCCAAAGATTCATTAGAATTCCATGAGAAAATGGGGATGGGAAACCAGAATTCCAAAGGGTTTTTGGGATGGGAAACCAGAATTCCAAAGGAATTTGGGATGGGAAACCAGAATTCCGAAGGAATTTGGGGTGGAAAACCAGCATTCCAAAGGAAAATTGGGATGGAAAACCAGAATTCCAAAGGGATTTTAGGGTGGAAAATCCGAATTCCAGAGGAATTTGGGATGGGAAATGAGAATTCCAAAGGGATCTGAGCATTTAGTAGGAATTTGGGGATGGAAAACCAGAATCCCAAAGGGTTTTTCCATGGGAATTTGGGGTGGAAACCAGAATTCCAAAGGGATTTTCCATGGGAATTTGGGGTGGAAGACCAAAATTCCAAAGGGAATTTGGGGTGGGAAACTGGAATTCCTGAGGGATTTTGGGATGGGAAAGCAGAATTCCAAAGGGATTTTGGGGTGGGAAATGGGAATTCCAAAGGGATTTGGGATGGGAAAACCAGAATTCCAAAGGGATTTTAGAATTTCATGGGAATTTAGGATGGGAAACCAGAATTCCAAAGGGAATTTGGGGTGGGAATCCAGAATTCCAAAGGGCTTTTCCATGGGAATTCGTCATGGAAAAATCAGAATTCCAAAGGGTTCTCAGCTTTTCTTGGGATTTTGGGATGGGGAACAAGAAGAATTCCAAAGGGATCTGAGCATTTAGTAGGAATTTGGGGATGGAAAACCAGAATCCCAAAGGGTTTTTCCATGGGAATTTGGGGTGGAAACAGGAATTCTAAAGGGATTTTGGGATGGGAAACCAGAATTCTAAAGGGATTTGGGATGGGAAACAGGAATTCTAAAGGGATTTTGGGATGGGAAACCAGAATTCCAAAGGGATTTTGGGGTGGGAAATGGGAATTCCAAAGGGATTTGGGATGGGAAAACCAGAATTCCAAAGGGATTTTAGAATTTCATGGGAATTTAGGATGGGAAACCAGAATTCCAAAGGGATTTTGGGATGGCACACGGAAATTCCAAAGGGTTTTTCCATGGGAATTTGGGATGGGAAACCAGAATTCCAAAGGGATTTTCCATGGGAATTTGGGGTGGAAGACCAGAATTCCAAAGGGAATTTGGGGTGGGAAACCAGAACTCCAAAGGGATTTTGGGACGGGAAACAGGAATTCCTGAGGGATTTTGGGATGGGAAAGCAGAATTCCAAAGGGATTTTGGGGTGGGAATCCAGAATTCCAAAGGGCTTTTCCATGGGAATTCGTCATGGAAAAATCAGAATTCCAAAGGGTTCTCAGCTTTTCTTGGGATTTTGGGGTGGGAAACGAGAATTCCAAAGGGAATTTGGGATGGGAAACCAGAATTCCAAAGGGCTTTTCCATGGGAATTTGGGTGGGAAACCAGAACTCCAGAGGGATTTTCCATGGGGATTTGGGCTGGAAACCCAACATTCCAAAGTCCTTTCCCATGGATTCCAGGGGCTCGGAATTCCCGTGTGGAATTCCCGCCATTCCCACCCCCCATTTCCATCCCAGTTCCTCCAGGAATCCCTGGAATCCATCCCGGATAAATCCTGGATTTGCCCCTTGGTGTCCGAGGCCTTCCGGCAGCTCCGCGCCTCCGACGGCTCCCAGGAGGAGAAGGTGAAATTCCCGGAATTTCCCCGCCTCATCCCGAGCTTTTTCCCGCTGCAATTCCCGTTTTTTGGGTTTTTTCCCCAGAATTTCCTGTACCGGTGCCTGGGGACGGCGCTGGGGCTGTGTCCCAGGAAGGAGCTGGTCCGGAGGCAGCTCCAGGAGCTCCTGGAAAGCGCCCGCTGCCAGGAGGAGGCCGAGAGGGAGGTGAGGAAAATCCTCGGGAATTCCGGGAATGCCGGGAATTCTCCTGCTGGGGAAGGGGGGGGGTGAATTTCCTGTACCGGTGCCTGGGGACGGCGCTGGGGCTGTGTCCCAGGAAGGAGCTGGTCCGGAGGCAGCTCCAGGAGCTCCTGGAAAGCGCCCGCTGCCACGAGGAGGCTGAGAGGGAGGTGAGGGATCCGGGAAAATCCTCGGGAATTCCGGGAATTTCGGGAATTGTCCTGCTGGGGAATGGCGGGGAAGGGAATTGTGGGTAAAATCCTGGAATTCAGAGGGAATCGTGGGTAAAATCCTGGAATTCTGAGGGAATTGTGGATAAAATCCTGGAATTCTGAGGGAAACTGTGGATGAAATTGTGGAATTCTGAGGGAATCCTGGAATTCTGAGAGAGTCGTGGGTAAAATCCTGGAATTCTGAGGGAATCGTGGGTGAAATCCCGGAATTCTGAGGGGTCATGGAATTCTGAGGGAATTGTGGATGAAATCGTGGAATTCTGAGGGGATCGTGGGTGAAATCCTGGAATTCCGAGGGAATTGTGGATAAAATCCTGGAATTCTGAGGGGATCATGGAATTCTGAAGGAATTGTGGATAAAATCCTGGAATTCTGAGGGGATCATGAAATCCTGGAATTCTGAGGGATTGTGGATAAAATTGTGGAATTCTGAGGGAGTTGTGGATAAAATCCTGGAATTCCAGGGAAATAGTGAATAAAATCCTGGAATTCTGAGGGAATCATGGGTAAAATCCTGGAATTCCGAGGGAATCGTGGATAAAATTGTGGAATTATGAGGGAATTGTGGATAAAATCCGGGAATTCTGAGGGAATTGTGGATAAAATCGTGGAATTCTGAGGGAGTCATGGGTGAAATCCTGGAATTCCGAGGGAATTGTGGATAGGAGTTTGTGGGGATGGGGGGTGGGGGGGGAAATTGTGGGTAAAATCTTGGAATTGTGAGGGGATTGTGGATAAAATTGTGTAATTCTGAGGGAATCGTGGGTGAAATCCTGGAATTGTGGATAAAATTGTGAAATTATGAGGGAATTGTGAGTAAAATCCTGGAATTCTGAGGGAATTGTTGATAAAATTGTGGAATTCTGAGGGAATTATTGATAAAATCCTGGAATTCTGGATAAAATCCTGGAATTCTGAGGGAATCGTGGGTAAAATCATGGAATTCTGAGGGGGTCATGGAATTCTGAGGGAATTGTGGATAAAATCCTGGAATTCTGAGGGAATTGTGGATAAAATCCTGGAATTCTGAGGGGATCGTGGGTGAAATCCCACAATTCTGAGGGGTCATGGAATTCTGAGGGAATCTTGAATAAAATCCTGGAATTCTGAGGGAAGCATGGGCAAATCCTGGAATTGTGAGGGAATCGTGGGTAAAATCATGGAATTATGAGGGAATTATGAGTAAAATACTGGAATTCTGAGGGGATCGTGGATAAAGTAATGGAATTCTGAGGGAATCGTGGGTAAAATCCTGGGATTGTGAGGGAATTGTGGATAAAATCCTGGAATTCCGAGGGAATCGTGGATAAAATTGTGGAATTCTGAGGGAATTGTGGATAAAATCCTGGAATTCTGAGGGAAGCATGGGCAAATCCTGGAATTGTGAGGGAATCGTGGGTAAAATCATGGAATTATGAGGGAATTGTGAGTAAAATACTGGAATTCTGAGGGAATCCGGCATAAAGTTTTGGAATTCTGAGGGAATTGTGGGTAAAATCCTGGAATTCCAGGGAAATAGTGAATAAAATCCTGGAATTCTGAGGGAATCGTGGGTAAAATCCTGGGATTGTGAGGGAATTGTGGATAAAATCCTGGAATTCTGAGGGAATCGGGCATAAAGTTGTGGAATTCTGAGGGAATCATGGGTGAAATCCTGGAATTCCAGGGAAATAGTGAATAAAATCCTGGAATTCTGAGGGAATTGTGGATAAAATCATGGAATTCTGAGGGAGTTGTCGGTAAAATTATGGATTTCTGAGAGAATCGTGGACAAAATCCTGGAACATGGATAAAATCCTGGAATTCTGAGGGGATCGTGGGTAAAATCCTTGAATTCTGAGGCAATTGTGGATAAAATTGTGGAATTCTGAGGGAATTGTGGGTAAAATCCTGGAATTCCATGGAGCTCCCACTCAGATCTTGGGATTCCCAGCTGAAATCATGGAATTCTGAGGGAATCATGGAATTTTGAGGGAATTGTGGATAAAATCCGGGAATTCTGAGGAATTTGGCGATAAAGTTGTGGAATTCTGTGGGAATCGTGGATAAAATCGTGGAATTCTGAGGGAATAATGGATAAAATCCTGAAATTCTGGAGAAATCGTGGCTAGAATCCTGGAATTCTGAGGGAATCATGGATAAAGTAATGGAATTCTGAGGGAATACTGGATAAAGTAATGGAATTCTGAGGGAGTCGTGGGAAAAATCCTGGAATTCCATGGAGCCCCAACTCAAATCCTGGGATTCCCAGCTAAAATCCTGGAATTCTGGGGAAATCTTTCTAAAATCCTGGAATTCCCTGGGATTCCCAGATAGAATTCTGGAATTCCCTGGGATTCTCAGGTAAAATCCTGGAATTCTTGGGAAATCTTTCTAAAATCCTGGCATTCTGGTTAAAATCCTGGAATTCTGTGGGATTATAACTGAACTCCTGGAATTCCTTGGAAATTCCAACTAAAATTCTGGGATTCCGTGGAATTCCTGGGGAAATCTATTGTAAAATCCTGGAATTCTGTGGTAATTCCATGGAATCCTGACTGAAATCCTGAAATTCCTTGGAAATTCCAACTAAAATCCCAGAATTCCCTGAGAAACCCCAGTTAAAATCCTGGAATTCCTTGAAAATCCCAACCAAAATCCTGGAATTCGGTAGGAAATCTCAACTAAAATCCTGGAATTCCCTGGGAATCCCAACTCAAAATTCCAGAGTTTTTGGATCAATTCCTTCCTGGAGCCGAGGTTTTTCCATCTTTTTTCCATCTTTTTTCCATTTTTTCCACCTTTTTTCCACCTTTTCTCCAGCTTTTTCACAGCTTTTTTTCCATCTTTCTTCAGCTTTTCTCCCAACTTTTTTCTGCTTTTTTTTTTTGAGATCTTTTTTCCCAGCCTTTTTTCCATCTTTTTCCCAGCTTTTTCCAGATCTTCCCAGATTTTTTTCAGCTTTTCCCCCCACTTTTCCTCCCACTTTTTTCCCACTTTTTAACCAGCTTGTTTTTTGCTTTTTTCCAGATTTTTCCAGCTTTTTTCCTGCTTTTTCTTCAGCTTTTTTCCATCTTACTTTTTTTCCCAGGTTTTTTCAGCTTTTTTCATGCTTTTTCCCAACTTTTCCCCAGCCTTTTCCAGCTTTTTCATCTTTTTTCCATCTTTTTTCCATCTTTTTTCATCTTTTTTCCAGCTTTTCCCAGGTTTTTCCCTCTTTTTCCAGTTCTTTTTCCATCTTTTTTCCCCCACCTTTTTCCAGCTTTTTTCCATTTGTTTTCCAAATTTTTCCATCTTTTTTCCACCTTTTTCCCTGCTTTTTTTCCACCTTTTTTCCCATCTTTTTCCAGCTTTTTCCCATCTTTTTCCAGATTTTTCCATCCTTTTTTCCACCTTTTTTCCTAGCTTTTTTTTCCCCACCTTTTTCCAGCTTTTCCAACACTCCCAACCCCCATTTTCCTGCAATTCCAGGCACAAAACCTCCAAAATTCCCTGGAAATCCCATCCCAGCCCGGAATTCCCTCCCAAAATCCCTGGAATTCCAGCTGGAAATTCCCTTAGCACACCTCAGGAGCCGGGAATAAATCCTGGAAAAACTCTGGGAATTCTGCTCCAGGGTTTTTTTCCCGGAATTCCCTCAGGGTCTCTCGTCCTGCTTCGGGATCTGCGCCCGGAATCACCTCGAAGAAACTTTGGAAAAATTGGAGGAATTTGAGAAATCCGACGTCTTCAAGAAATCCCAGGGCTTGTTCAGCATCTTCAAGGTGGGAATTTTCGGGAAAAATGGGAAAAATGGAAATGGGGAGGGACGGGATCGGCCTCGGGTTGGGATTTTTTGGGAATTTTCCATCCATTCCTTGGCATTTCGGGAGGATTTCCATGATTTTTATGGGAATTCCCTGATTCTGGAATTCCACAATCCCAAAATTCCATCATTCCTTTAATTCCCCAATTCTGGAATTCCACAATTCCACGAGCCCTTAAATCCACGATTTCTTAATTCCATAAATTCCATAATCCTATAATTTCATGAATCTGGAATTTTGTTATTTTCCATGTTTTTCCATGGTTTTTCCTGTGTTTTTCCACATTTTTCCATCCTTTTTTCCACCTTTTTTCCTAGCTTTTTTTTCCCCACCTTTTTCCAGCTTTTCCAACACTCCCAACCCCCATTTTCCTGCAATTCCAGGCACAAAACCTCCAAAATTCCCTGGAAATCCCATCCCAGCCCGGAATTCCCTCCCAAAATCCCTGGAATTCCAGCTGGAAATTCCCTTAGCACACCTCAGGAGCCGGGAATAAATCCTGGAAAAACTCTGGGAATTCTGCTCCAGGGTTTTTTTCCCGGAATTCCCTCAGGGTCTCTCGTCCTGCTTCGGGATCTGCGCCCGGAATCACCTCGAAGAAACTTTGGAAAAATTGGAGGAATTTGAGAAATCCGACGTCTTCAAGAAATCCCAGGGCTTGTTCAGCATCTTCAAGGTGGGAATTTTCGGGAAAAATGGGAATGGGGAGGGACGGCAACGGCCTCGGGTTGGGATTTTTTGGGAATTTTCCATCCATTCCTTGGCATTTCGGGAGGATTTCCATGATTTTTATGGGAATTCCCTGATTCTGGAATTCCACAATCCCAAAATTCCATCATTCCTTTAATTCCCCAATTCTGGAATTCCACAATTCCACGAGCCCTTAAATCCACGATTTCTTAATTCCATAAATTCCATAATCCTATAATTTCATGAATCTGGAATTTTGTTATTTTCCATGTTTTTCCATGGTTTTTCCTGTGTTTTTCCACATTTTTTTCCATATTTTTCCCACACTTTCCCCCTTTTTTCCACATATTCCCACATTTTCCCACTTTTTTCCATTTCCCCCCGTATTTCTCCCACATTTTTCCATATTTTTTCTGTTTTTTCCTTGTTTTTTCCATGTTTTCCCCACATTTTCCCATATTTTTCCATGTTTTCCTCCCATTTTTCCCATATTTCTCCCCCCTGTTTTTTCTATATTTTCCCTCCATTTTCCTCCCATTTTCCCTTATTTTCCCCCTATTTTTCCTTATTTCTGCCCCATTTTACCCCCCATTCCCCTCATATTCCCCCCCCATTTCCCTTCTCACTCTCCCTGGTTTTCCCCCCAATTTTCCCATATTTCCTCCCTATTTTTGCCCCGTTACCTCCCCTCATTTCCCCCCATATTTCCCCCCATATTCCCCCATTTTTGTCCCTATTTTCCCCCCATTTTCCCCTCACTTCCCCTATTTTTACCCCCATTTTCCCCATATTTCCTCCATGTTTTTCCCCCATTTTCCCCCCATATTTCCCCCCATTTCCCCCCCACTTTCCCTATTTTTACCCCCATTTCTCCCAGGTTTTCCCCCATTTTTTCCCCGAGCAGGAGAAGCAGCGCGGGGCGCTCCTGCTCTGCTGGGGCCGCGTGGCGGCGGCCGCGCCGCCGGAGCTGCTGCGCGCGCGCCTCGAGGGGCAGCTGCTGCCGCGCCTGCTGCGCCACGCGCACGCCAAGGTGGGTGCCAGGGGTGGGATTGATCGGGGATTGATTGGGCATTGATTGGGAGTTTTTCTCGAGGGGCAGCTGCTGCCGCGCCTGCTGCGCCACGCGCACGCCAAGGTCAGTGCCAGGGGTGCCAATCAGTGGGGATTGATTGGGGATTGATTGGGGATTGATCGGGGATTGATTGGGGATGTTTCTCGAGGGGCAGCTGCTGCCGCGCCTGCTGCGCCACGCGCACGCCAAGGTGGGTGCCAGGGACGGTGATTAATGCTGATTTAATGGGGATTGATCGGGGATTTATTGGGGATTTATTGGGAATTTATTGGGAATTTTTCAGGAATTAATTGGGGATTTTTCAGGAATTTTTGGGGATTTTTCAGGAATTTATTGGCAATTTACTGGGGATTTATCAAGGATTTATTGGGGATTGATTAGGGATTTATCGGGGATTTATTGGGGATTTTTTGGGAATTTTTCTCGCGGGGCAGCTCCTGCCGCGCCTGCTGCGCCACGCGCATGCCAAGGTCAGTGCCAGGGCTGGGGTTTGTCGGGGATTGATCGGGGATTGATTGGGGATGTTTTGGGGATTTTTTAGGATTTTTTCTGTGATTTATTGGGAATTTTTGGGGAATTTTTCAGTAATTTATTGGGATTTTTTTTAGGAATTTATTGGGAATTTTAGTTAATTTATCGGGGATTTATTGGGGATTTTTTGGGAATTTTTCTCGCGGGGCAGCTCCTGCCGCGCCTGCTGCGCCACGCGCATGCCAAGGTCAGTGCCAGGGCTGGGGTTTGTCGGGGATTGATCGGGGATTGATTGGGGATGTTTTGGGGATTTATTAGGGATTTTTTAGGAATTTATTGGGAATTTTTTCGGAATTTTTCTGCAATTTATTGGGAATTTTTCAGGAATTTATTGGGGATTTTTTGGCAATTTATTAGGAATTTCTCACGAATTTTTTGGGAATTTTTTAGGAATTTATTGGGGATTTTTTGGCAATTTATCGGGGATTTATTGGGGATTTAGTGAGGATTGATTGGGGATTTATTGGGAGTTTTTCTCGAGGGGAAGCTGCTGCTGCGCCACGCCCGCGCCAAGGTGGGTGCCAGGGCTGGGGTTTATCGGGGATTGGTCGGGGATTGATTGGGGATTTATTGGGAATTTTTCAGGAATTTATTGCAGATTTTTCAGGAATTTATTGAGGATTTAATGGGAATTTATCGGGGATTTATTAGGATTTTTTTTGGAATTTTTTAGGAATTTATTGGGAATTTTTTTAGAATTTTTCTGCAATTTATTGGGAATTTATTGGGAATTTTTTGGGAATTTTTTAGGAATTTCTTGGGAATTTTATGGGATTTTATTGGGATTTTTCAGTAATTTATTGGGAATTTATTGGCAATTTATTGGGGATTTATTGGAGATTTATTGGGGATTGATTAGGGATTGATTGGGGATTTATTGGGAATTTTAGTTAATTTATCGGGGATTTATCGGGGATTTATTGGGGATTTTTGGGAATGTTTCTTGAGGGGCAGCTGCTGCCGCGCCTGCTGCGCCACGCGCACGCCAAGGTGGGTGCCAGGGATGAGGTTTATTGGGGATTCATCAGGGATTTATTGGGGATTTATTGGGAATTTATTTTTTTGGCAATTTATTGGGGTTGGGGATTTATCAGGGATTTATTTTGGATTTATCATGGATTTGTTGGGTATTTAATGGGGATTGATTGGGAATTTAATGAGGATTGATCAGGGATTTATTGGGGATTTATCGGGGATTTATTGGGGATTTATCGGGGATTTTTTGGGAATTTTTCAGGAATTAATTGGGGATTTTTTGGCAATTTATTGGGGATTTTTTGGGAATTTTTCAGGAAATAATTGGGGATTTTTTGGCAATTTATTGGGGATTTTTTTGGAATTAATTGGGGATTTTTTGGCAATTTATTGGGGATTTTTTTTTAATTTATTGGGAATTTTCTAGGAATTTATTGGGGATTTTTTGGCAAATTATTGGGGATTTTTCAGGAATTTTTTGGGAATTTTTCTCAAGGGGCAGCTCCTGCTGCGCCTGCTGTGCCACGCCCGCGCCAAGGTCGGTGCCAGGGGTGCCAATCAGTGGGGATTTATTGGGGATTTATCAGGGATTTTTTGGGATTTTTTTGGGATTTTTTTAGGAATTTATTGGGAATTTTATGGGATTTTTTGGGGGATTTATTGGGAATTTATTAGGGATTGATTGGGGATTGATTGGGGATTTTTCTCGAGGGGAAGCTCTGGGGTTTATTGGGGATTGATCGGGGATTTATTGGGAATTTATTGGGAATGTTTCTCAAGGGGGAGCTCCTGCCGCGCCTGCTGCGCCACGCCCGCACCAAGGTCGGTGCCAGGGACGCCAATCAATGGGGATTTATTGGGGATTTTTCTCGAGGGGAAGCTCCTACCACGCCTGATGCAGCACGCCCGCGCCAAGGTCGGTGCCAAGGGTGCCAATTAATGGGGATTGATCAAGGATTTATTGGGAATTTTTTAGGAAATTTTTGGGATTATTTTTGTGATTTTTTAGGAATTTATTAGAAATTTATTGGGGATTTTTTGGCAATTTATTGGTGATTTTATGGTAATTTATTGGGGATTTATGGGAATTTAGTGGGAATTTTATAGTAATTTATTGGGAATTTTTCGGCGATTTATTGGGGATTTTTTAGGAATTTTTCTGCGATTTATTGGGAATTTTTGGGAGTTTTTCAGGAATTTATTGGGGATTTTTTGGCAATTTATTGGTGATTTATCAGGGATTTATCAGGAATTTATTGGAGATTTATTGGGGATTTATCGGGGATTGATTGGGGATTTGTTGGGGATTTAATGAGAATTTATCAGGGATTTATTGGGGATTTTATGGGAATTTTTTAGGAGTTTTTCAGGAATTTATTGGGAATTTTTTAGGAATTTTTCTGCGATTTATTGGGAATTGTTTAGTAATTTTTCTCGAGGGGCAGCTCCTGCCGTGCCTGCTGCGTCACGCCCGCGCCGGGGTTGGGGCCAAGGGTGGGATTTATTGGGGATTTATTGGGGAATTTATCGGGGATTTATTGGGATTTTTTTAGGAAATTTTTGGGAATTTTTTAGGAATTTATTGGAAATTTATTGGGGATTTTTTGGTAATTTATTGGGAATTTTTTGGGACTTTTTATGGGAATGTATTGGGGATTTATTAGGAATTTGTTTTTGATTTATCAGGAATTTATTGGGGTTTTTTCTGTGATTTATCAGGGATTTTTTGGGAATTTATTGGGGATTTATTGGGGATTTATTGGGGATTTATCGGGAACTTATTGGGAAATATTTGGGAATTTATTGGGGATTTTCTGGGAATTTTTAATGAATTTTTTGGCAATTTTCTGCGAATTTTAAACAACTTTCGAGAAATTTTGTGGGGTTTTTTTTGGGGAATTTATAGGGAAATTTTCCGGAGTTTATTGGGAATTTTTCAGGAATTTTCTGGGAATTTTCCAGTAATTTTCTGGGAATATTGGCAGAATTTTCCAGGATTTTCAGGGGATTTACCAGGAATTTTCCAGGATTTTCCAGGAATTTTATGGGAATTTTGCAGATTTCTGGAGAAATTTTCTGGGAATTTTGGGGAGATTTTCTTTAATTTCCCAGATTTTTATGGGGATTTTTTTGAAAATATTCCTGGAATTTTTCAGCAATTTTTTTTTAATTTTGCTGGAATTTTTCTAGAATTTTCCAGGATTTCACAGGAATTTTCTGGGAATTTCATGGGAATTTCCCAGATTTTTGGGGGGGATTTTTTGGGAATTTTCCTGGAAGTTTTCAGGAAATTTCTGGAAATATTTCAGTTTTTAATTTTTTTGGAATTTTAGAGGCTTTCACTGGAATTTTCAAGGAATTTCCTGGGAATCTCATGGGAAATTCCCAGTAATTTCCTGAGAATTTTCCAGTAATTTCCCAGGAATGTTGGGGGAATTTTCTGGGAATTTTCTGGGAATTTTTGAGGAATTTCCTGGGAATGTTCTGGGAATTTTCCAGGATTTCACAGAAATTTTCATGGAATTTTCCAGGAATTTTCTGGGAGTTTTTCCAGATTTTTGGAGGAATTTCCTGGAAAGGTCACAAGAATTTCTCAGGAATTTTTCAAGAATTTTCTGAGAATTTCCCACAAATTTTTCAGGAATTTTCTGATAATTTTCCAGCAATTTTCTGTGATTTCCCAGCAGATTTCCAGGAATTTTCTGGGATTTGGTGGGAGATTTTCCCAAAAATAAAAATAAAAAGTGGTGGGGATCATTCCCAGGGTTTGGAGGTTTTGGGATTGGGTTTTATCCAATGGGATTTGGGATTTTTCCCACTGAAATTTAATTTTTTCCTGTTGGAATTTTGTTTCTTCCCGATGGAATTTTATTTTTCCCACTGAAATTTGGGGTTTACCACTGGAATTCCATTTTTTTCCGGATGGAATTTGGTTTTTCCTTGGGAATTCTGATTTTTCTGATGGATTTTTGGGGTTTTTTCTGCTGGAATTTGTTGTTTTTCCAATGGGAATTTGTTTTTTTCCTGGTTAAATTTAATTTTTTCCCACTGGAATTTCAGTTTTTCCAATGGGATTTTGGATTTTCCTGCTGGAATTTTATTTCTCCCGCTGGAATTTGGGATTTTCCTGATGGGAATTTTATTTTTTCCACCCGTTCAGGTTCTGGGAATAAAAGTAGAGACCAAGGTAGGGAATTTGGGGTTGGAATTTTTCCTTTTTCTGCTTTTTCTTTCTCATTCCGGGCTGGAAGCACTTCCCGAGAAAACGCCGGAATTCCTGGAAAAATTCCCGGGGAAATTCCCAGGAAAAGGGGATGGGAAAAGGCCTTTCCTGGCCCCGATGATCCCGGAATTCCGTGATCCCAGAAATCCACGGCTCCAGAATTCCGGAATTCTGGAATTCCACAATCCCTTAATTCCGTGAATCTGGAATTCCATGATCCCAGAATTCCATCAATTCCATGATCCCGTGTTTCTGGAATTCCATGATCCCGAAATTCCGTGATCCCAGAAATCCACGGCTCCAGAATTCCGGAATTCTGGAATTCCACAATCCCTTAATTCCGTGAATCTGGAATTCCATGATCCCAAAATTCTGGAATTCCACAATGTCATGATCCCAGAATTCCAGAATTCTGGAATTCCATGCTCCCAAAATTCCACTTTCCCAGAAATTCCGTGATCCCTGAAATCCATAAGTCTGGAATTCCATTAATTCCATAATTCCACGATCCTGGAATTCCATGATTCCATTTTCACGTAATTCCATAATCCCACGATCCCATAATTCCATCGCTCAGGAATTCCATGATTCCTTAATTCCAGGATTCTGTCATTCTGGAATTCCAGATTTCCATCCCAGAATTCCTTGATTCCTGAATTCTAGAATTCCATTGCTCCAGAATTCCACAATTCCATGATTCCCAAAATTCCAGAAATCCCAGAACTACACAATTCCACAATTCCAGAATTCCGTGATTCCATGAAGCTGGAATGCCACGATCCCAGAATTCCGTAATTCTGGAATGTCGCATTACCATGATCCCATAACCCAATGATCCCACAATCTGGAATTCCACAATTCCAGGAATTCCGTGATCCCTGAAATCCATAAGTCTGGAATTCCATTAATTTCATAATTCCATAATCCCAGAATTCCATAAATTCCATAACTCTGTGATCCCATCATTTCATTGTTCTGGAATGCCACAGTTCCAGGAATTCCGTAAATTCCATGATCCCAGAATTCCATAATCCCATTACTCTGGAATTCCCGTATTCCAAAAATTCCATGACCCCAGAAATCCATAAGTCTGGAATTCCATTAATTTCAGAATTCCATCATCTCAGAATTCCATAAGTTCCACGATCCCAGAATTCCATGATCTCATAATTCCCTTATTCTGGAATTCCACAATTCCAGAAACTCTGTGATCCTTAAAATCCATAAATTCCAGAATTCCATAATCTCAGAATTCCGTAAGTTCCATTATCCCAGAATTTCATTGTCCTGGAATTCCACTATTCCAGAAATTCCGTGATCCCTAAAATCCATTAATTCCATAATTCCATAATCGCGGAATTCCATAAATTCCATGAATTCCATGATCCCAGAATTCCATGATCCTAGAATTTCATTATTCCGGAATTCCTGTATTCCAAAAATTCCATGACTCCAGAAATCCGTAAATCTGGAATTCCATAATCCCAGAATTCCATAAATTCCATAACTCTATGATCCCATAATTTAATTGGTGTGGAATTCCACAATTCCAGGAATTCCATGATCCCAGAATTCCATGAATTCCACAATCCCAGAATTCCCTAATTCTGGAATTCTGTTGTTTCGTAATTCCAGAAAATTCCCTGACATTTTTGAGTTTCCCAAAGGCCTCCCCAGCCTGGGATTCATCCCAAAATTCCCCAAATCCCCAAAATCCCCAAAATCCCAAAAATCTCCAAATTTCCAAAATTCCCAAATCCCAAAATTCTCAAATCCCAATCTCAAAATCCAAAATCCCAAATCCCAAATTCCCCAATCCCAAAATCTCCAAATCCCAAATTCCCAAATCCCCAATCCCCAAATTCCCCAATTCCAAAATGCTTAAAATCTCCAATCCCCAAAATCCCAAATTCCCAAAATCCCAAAATGCCAAATTCCCCAATCCAAAAAATCCCAAATTCCCAAATCTCCAAAATTCCAAAATCCCAAATTCCCCAATCCCAAAATCTCCAAATCCCAAATTCCCAAATCCCCAATCCCAAAAATCCCAAATTCCCCAAATTCCCAAATCCCCAAAATTCCAAAATCCCAAATCCCAAATTCCCCAATCCCAGATTCCCCAAAATCTCCGAATCCCCAAATCCCAAATTCCCCACTCCCAAAATTCCCAAAACCCCCAAATTCCCAAAATCCCAAATCCCCCCGAGCTTCCCTTGGGACCAATCCCGAGGTTTTCCCATCCCGGGAATTCCGAGGGTTCCCTTGGGCCATTCCCGGGGTTTTCCATGGAATTTTCCCCTCTGGAATTCCCTCCCTGTTCTCCCCTAACGCCTCTGGCTGCCACTAACGGCTTCCCCAAAATTCCTGGGTTTTTCCGTGATTCCTGGGTCTTTCTGCATTTCCTGGGTTTTGCTGGGATTGCTGGATTTTTTTGTGGAATTTTATTTTATTTTATTTTATTTTATTTTATTTTATTTTATTTTGGTGTTTTTTTGTTTTGTTTTGTTTTATTTTATTTTTTTAATTTTTTAATTTTTTAGTTTTATTTTATTTATTTTATTTTTATATTTTATTCTATTTTATTTTTATTTTACTTATTTTCTATTTTTATTTATTTTATTTTATTTTATTTATTTTATTTATTTGATTTTATTTATTTTATTTATTTGATTTTATTTATTTTATTTATTTGATTTTATTTATTTTATTTATTTGATTTTATTTATTTTATTTATTTGATTTTATTTATTTTATTTATTTGATTTTATTTATTTTATTTATTTGATTTTATTTATTTTATTTATTTTATTTATTTTATTTTTATTTTACTTATTTTCTATTTTTATTTATTTTATTTTATTTTATTTTGGTTACTTTATTTTATTTCATTTTATTTATTTTATTTATTTTATTTTATTTATTTTATTTTATTTATTTTATTTTTATTTTATATTTTAGTTTAGTTTACTTTAATTTATTTTTATTTTCTTGTATTCCATACCAGTTTTGTTTTAGGTTTGTTCCCAGGTTCCAGGCTGATCCCAATCCCAATAATCCCAATCCCGATGATCCCAATTGTGCTGATCCCAGGTTTTGGGCTGATCCCGATCCCAGTCCTGGGCTGATCCCAGTTCAGGGTTGATCCCAATCCCAGTAATGCCAATCCCAGTGATCCCAGTTCCAGGCTGATCTCAATCCCAGTCCTGGGCTGATCCTGATCCCAGTCCTGGGTTGATCCCAATCCCGCTGATCCCGATCCCAGTTTCTGGGCCAGTCCCACTGATCCCAGTCCCAGTTCCAGGCCGATCCCGCAGATCCCAATTCCAGTTTCGGGCTGATCCCAATCCCAATTTCCAGGTTGATCCCAATCCCAGTAATCCCAATCCCAGTGATCCCAGTTCCGGACTGATCTCAATCCCAGTTCTGGGCTGATCCTGATCCTGGTTCCGGGCTGACCCCGGTGCTGACCCCGGTGCCGGTGCTGACCCTGGTCCCGACCCCGGTCCCGGTGCTGACCCCGGTCCCGGTGCTGACCCCGGTGCTGACCCCGGTGCTGACCCTGGGGCTGATCCCGGGCTGATCCCAATCCCAGTTCTGGGCTGACCCCGGTGCTGATCCCGGTTCTGATCCCGGTGCTGACCCCGGTCCCGCTGACCGCAGTCCCGGTGCTGACCCCGGTCCCGGTGCTGACCCCGGTTCTGATCCCAGTGCTGACCGCGGTTCCGTTGCGGCCCCTCAGGACCCGGTGCTGACCCCGGTCCCAGTGCTGGTCCCGGTCCCGGTGCTGACCGCGGTCCCGGTGCTGACCCCGGTGCTGGTCCCGGTGCTGATCCCGGTGCTGACCGCGGTCCCGCTGACCGCAGTCCCGGTGCTGACCGCGGTCCCGGTGCTGACCGCGGTTCTGATCCCGGTGCTGACCCCGGTGCCGGTGCTGACCGCGGTTCCGTTGCGGCCCCTCAGGACCCGGTGCTGAAGCTGAGCGTGGCCCGCAGCGTCTCCATGATCAGCCGCGCCCTGGCCTGCGGCGGCTCCGGGAAGAACTCCGGGAAGAATCCCGGGAATTTGGAGAGTTACCCTGGGAGTGACCCCGGGAACGGCCCCGGGAACGGCCCCGGCAGCATCGCCCACAAGGCCGAGCTGGTGGCGCTGATGGTGGTGAGACTGGGACGGACTGGGAGGGGATAATGGGATACTGGGATGGACTGGGATGAGACTGGGATGGACTGGGAGGAGACTGGGATGGACTGGGATGGACTGGGATGGGCTGGGATGGACTGGGATGGACTGGGATGGACGGGTAGGGGACTGGGATGGACTGGGATGGCACTGGGATGGGATAAAGGGATACTGGGATGGGATAATGGGATGGACTGGGACCAAACTGGGATGGACTGGGAGGGATTGGGATGGGACTGGGGGAGACTGGGAGGGATTGGGATGGGATTGGGATGGACTGGGATAGACTGGGATCGGAGAATGGATACAGGAAGGGTCGGGGAGGAATTGGGAATGGG
>NW_024369065.1:0-925 GCF_014805655.1 Passer montanus
CCAAAAATTCCCCAAAATTCAAAATAAAAACCCAAAAATTCCCGAAAAATTCCCCAAAATTCAAAATAAATCCCCCAAATTCAAAATAAATTACCCAAAAATTCAAAATAAAACCCAAAAATTCCCGAAAAATTCCCCCAAATTCAAAATAAATCCCCCAAATTCAAAATAAATTACCCAAAAATTCAAAATAAAACCCAAAAAATCCCCCCAAAATTCAAAATAAAACCCCCAAACCCCGCAATTTTTTTCCCCAAACCCCCCAAATTTCCCCCCAACCCCCCAAGTTTCCCCAAATTTGCCCAAATTTGCCCAAATTTGCCCGAATTCCCGGATTGTGGCTCACAGGAGCACTTCATGCCCTGGTGCACGAGGCCGTAGAGCAGCGAGCCGCAGTGGTCGCAGAAGGTGGGGCTGCTGTAGCTGTGCACCTTGAACTTGTGCTTGTTCCGCGGGTCCTGGCGGTTTGGGGAGAATTCCGGGGATTTTGGGAAAAATTCCCGAAATTTTGGGGGAAAAATGAAGATTTTAGGTCAAAAAAATGGAGATTTTATGTGAAAAAATGGGGATTTTAGGGGAAAAATGGCGATTTTACATGGTTTAAAGAGTTAAAATGGTTGCATTTTGGGGGCTCCAGAGGGTTTGGGGAGAATTCCCAAAATTTTGGGGGAAATTCCAGAGATTTTGGGAAAAAATCCCGAAATTTTGGGCGAAAAAAAGAAGATTTTAGGTCAAAAACTGGGGATTTTAGGGGGAAAATGGGGATTTCTCCAGGGTTTGAAGGGTTAAAATAGTCAAAGTTTGGGGGTTCCAAAGATTTTGGGGAGAATTCCCGAAATTTTGGGTGAAATTCCCGAAATTTTTGGGAAAATTCCTGAAATTTTGGGTGAAAAAAAGAAGATTTTAGGTCAAAAAATGGGGATTT
>NW_024369066.1:0-925 GCF_014805655.1 Passer montanus
TCATCAACAACCAGAAAATGTCAGTTATGTTATTACTGTTTAAGCAAAGTTTCAATATGAATTTTTTCTCCTGTGAAGGACTGAGTAGTTTTATCTCCATATATAAGGCTGCACTACTTAACTAATCCTACAGGTTTAAACAAAAATCCAACAGAAGTGAGCTCATAGGCTCAAAACATGAAGCTTCAACTCTTTTTTTGTACTCCTAAACTCATCTGTGCTTTATGAATTTTTTTCCACCAAAGTAAGACTGTCAGCAACACTTCCAAGAATGTACCTAAACTCCTGAATGTGTTAGGGTGAATATGCATTGGAAATGAGCAGTTAAAAAGAATTTCAGTAGCAGGAGAGGGAAGAACACCTGCACTCTCTTTTTTAGCCACACTATCAAAACTATACAGTTCAAAAAGGTTTTTGATTCTCAAATCAGAGAAAAATCAACGCTATTCTACCTATTACAAAGAAGAAAATGGGGGTGCAAGGTAGAGAGATCAAAAAAAATACGTTGTTGCCAAAATGGAAGGCATACATTTTTCAAGGAGACATTGGCTCTTCCTAGTGAACACAGTATTGTCTTTATAAAAAACTTTATAAAAAATTCATAAATATGATCACACAGCCTGATGACATTAAAGGTCACAGTGTGATATTCTCTATTCCAATGTTCCAGTGTCTATTCCCTTTCCCAAATCCTTTCCCCAGACAGTCCTATCAGTTTTTTTAAGATAGAGCAGTGAGCCAACAGAAGCAGCCACTCCTGGAATTGCTGTGGGCAGCTTCACAAGGAGCTGATCCTAATCTTGGATGCTGCTGCTGCAGAAGGGATGTTCCATCTTCCCATTTCTGTTTTGTCAAAATATGATGCTCTTTGTGAGTGTGATGTAAAGCTCAGGGACCCAATGCAAAAGAATAATTAACCCAGGGA
>NW_024369067.1:0-925 GCF_014805655.1 Passer montanus
GGTCATAGTTGCTAACTGGGCATTGCTGCGGAAGTCGCGCCTCCCCGTGGCCCCGCCAGATACCCTTGTGGTAACTAAGTCAACTTCTGCCCCAGAGTGAGAGAGGGGGTCTATCAGCCCTCCCTGTTGTTGGACTCGCCACCCAACGGCAGTTTCACAATTTGCTGAAACAAAAAAAGTCTGGTACAGACGTGTGCTGTTGCCTAGAGCCTTGTCCACAGGCTTGTGTTGGACAAAAGTTGGCAGTTTGGGAGAGGGCCAGCTGCTAACTATTTCATCCCTCACTTGGACTTGTCATTTTGCTTGCTCCGGACTGACACAATGGTGCAATCACTGGCTTTGTGTTATACATCGATTGGCACTCAAACTGACCCTTTAGATCTCGTGGTCAAAGATGCCAAAGTTCCATCTATACCCTCAGTCCCAAGGGAAGAGCGACTCAATCTGGTTGGTCTAGAGTTTTTTAACTCTGCAATTGAAGCTGAGGGAGGATTTCATCTTGGAAGTTTATGGGAGGGTTTGGCAAAACTCCCTGAGCCGTATGAGAACGTTCCTTTGGAATTGGCTCAAGAGGAGGCCGAGTGCCCGGGTGGGGCTATAGAAGAGCCTAAAACACCAGAGGCTCTTCCTGGGTCTAGTGATGGATGTGCAACAACAAGAACACCTGTTGTCTCGGTACCTGACAAAAATCCATCTTGTCCCCATTGCTTAACCCGGTTTACCAGGATGTCGGGCCTGATTGACCACCTAAAGAGGGCAGAAAAAGGTCATCTTTAAGTGCTCAAAGTGTGGTAGACAAAATCTTAACTACCTCAGTATAGTCTGTCACGTTCCACGATGTAAGGGCACGATGTGTGTGGTTCCCACTGGCGAGTGGGTCTGTGAGGTATGCCAGTGTGGGTTTACCACCAAGATTGGCCTGGGC
>NW_024369068.1:0-925 GCF_014805655.1 Passer montanus
CAGATCATCACTATCTAGCTCTTCTCAGCACAGGTGCTGAGTTTTGCATTTAACTCTAATCCTGTAGAAAAGTTCTGGTTTGTATACTGAAGTCTGATATTTTCTGTTCCTTTGAATACAAGGCAGGAGGGTTACAGCTGCCAAACAGTTGGGCAAAAAGACCTGTGCAAGTATAGGACAAAAAATAAGGAGCAAGTAGTTACCTGGGCTCTGGTACCTCACTCATTTACTCCAAAAGAGTCCGTAGCAGTTGAAACTTCAGTAGAAAGAAACAAGAACGGCAATAAAACACCTAATTCTTAAACTTTAATTCTGGGTCTTTTTGTACCTTTTTCTGTTCTGATCTATATTTGGGTTTATATTTCATCTCTTTCTTCTGGAAATTCTTTGCCCCATTAAATTGGTATAATAACAGTGAGCATAAAATCCTTCTCTTTAAAAATGTTTGCATGGAAGTAAACCAGCTACAGCTTCAAGTGATCTCTGCCACATCATAGCAGAATCAAATTGAAATAGCAATGCTATTAATAGCATATATGAAGGTAAGTGAATAAAGGGATAATTCCAAAAACTGAAAAAATAATCATTCCTTAGGAAGTTAATATATGATCCAGAGAGATGAAGAATGAGTCATACTGTAAATTTATGGCTTCAGCTTTGCAGTGCTGCTGATGAGTGCTGTTTTTTCGATAGGTTGGTTGGACTTTTTTGGTTTATGAAGGATATGCACATACAAGGCAAAGTTATCTGTGACCTAAGGAAATCATCAGAGTGTAATTATTACACTTGTTCACTCATATTCAGATGTATCAGCTTAAAAACTGCATATCTAAAATCTGGGAGATTTATGTTTTTGGTTTAATCATAATATAATTCAACTAAAGCCAGTCAACCCAGGAATATAAACATTCAAATTAAAAAAAAA
>NW_024369069.1:0-165 GCF_014805655.1 Passer montanus
GGGGGATTTCTGTGGTTTTTGGAGTTTTTGGGTTTTTTTGGACGTTTCCTTTGTTTTTTGGGGGGTTTTCTGTGGTTTTTGGCGGGTTTTCTTTGGTTTTTTGGTGGGAATTTCTATGGTTTTGGGAGGTTTTATTTGGTTTTTGGGGGGGGTTTCTGTGTTTTT
>NW_024369069.1:459-925 GCF_014805655.1 Passer montanus
TCCGATCTCTTTGGTTTTTTTGGGGTTTTCTATGTTTTTTGGGGGGGTTTCTTCGTTTTTTAGGGGGTTTTCTGTGTTTTTTGGGGGTGTTCTGTGTTTTTGGGGGGATTTCTTTGGTTTTTTGGGGTTTTTTTTGTTTGTTTTTTTGGGGGTTTTCTTTGGTTTTTGGGGAGTTTTGTTTGGTTTTTTTGGGTGTTTTTTTTGTTTTTTGGGGGGTTTTCTGTGTTTTTTGGCGGGTTTTCTTTGGTTTTTTGGTGGGAATTTCTATGGTTTTGGGAGGTTTTATTTGGTTTTTTGGGGGGGTTTCTGTGTTTTTTGGGGGATTTCTGTGGTTTTTTGGAATTTTTTTTTGTTTTTTTGGGTGGGTTTTCTGTGTTTTTTGGGGGGTTTCTGTGGTTTTTTGGGGGTTTTCTTTGGTTTTTTGGGGGTTTTCTGTGTTTTTGGGGGTTTTTTTTGTTTTTTGGGG
>NW_024369070.1:0-925 GCF_014805655.1 Passer montanus
CGGCCCTACAAAGACCCCGGGAGCCTCGAGGAGTTCATGGAGAAGTTCCTGGAGGGAGACGGTGCCAAAATCGGGGATTTTGGGGAAATTTGGGGAAAATTTGGGGATTTTTGGGAGATTTGGGGCCGGAAATTTGGGGATTTGGGGTCAGAAATTGGGGATTTGGGGATTTTTGGGAGATTTGGGGTCAGAAATGGGGGATTTGGGGCTGGAAATTCAGGATTTGGGGTCAGAAATTGGGGATTTGGGACTGGAAATTTGGGGTCAGAAACTGGGGATTTGGGGGAGATTTGGGGCTGGAAATTCAGGATTTGGGGGGGATTTGGGTCAGAAATTTGGGATTTGGGGTCAGAAATTTGGGATTTGGGGCTGGAAATTCAGAATTTGGCACCGGAAATTTGGGATTTGGGGTCAGAAATTTGGGATTTTGGGTTAGAAATTGTGGATTTGGGGTCGGAAATTTGGTATTTGGGGCTCTGGGGTGCTGCCAGTGTCCCCGGGCTGTCCCCGGGCTGTCCCTGGGCCATCCCCAGGGTGTCCCCGAGTGTCCCCGGGCTGTCCCCGAGTGTCCCCGTGTGTCCCCCTGTCCCCAGTGCCCTTCGGCTCCTGGTTCCAGCACGTCCGGGGGTGGCTGCAGCTCCGCGGCTCCGAGAACTTCTTCTGGATCAGCTACGAGGAGCTGCAGCAGGTGGGACACGGGGACACCTGGGGACACGGGGACACCTGGGGACACGGGGACACTCCTGGGGACACTGGGGACAGCCTTGGGGACAGCCTTGGGGACATCGGGGACACCTGGGGACACTGGGGACAGCCCTGGGGACATCGGGGACAGCCCTGGGGACATCGGGGACAGCCTGGGGACATGGGGGACACTCCTGGGGGCTTTGGGGGGATTGGGGACACTGGGGACAGCCTTGGGGAC
>NW_024369071.1:0-924 GCF_014805655.1 Passer montanus
AAAAAAAAAAGTAATATCAAAATTACCACATCCTTAAAACCCCTCCTGATCTTCACAGCAGTGACATTTTGATAATGATGATGACTCTGCCTTCACAGACAAAGAGCTCATTATTTTTAAGATACATATTTCCACATCAATTTCTGAAAGGAAATGAACCTTACAAGCAACTATAATTGGAATGCTCTCTTCTGCTGTCTTAATACCCATCAACAAAATATAACAAAGGTAACAGAAAAATCTCTCCACTGAATAATAGAAGACTGCAACTGCCATTTGCTTGATACATACCCTCAATAGAGGTCTGCGAAACATAACAAACAGCCAAATATTCAGTTACATTTACCAGAGATCACCAACTGCCACCCTCTAAAGCACAACCACTCACTTGGCCATCTTTCTAAGAAGTACTGATGTAGTTCACCTTTCCTGATGCATATGTGCCCAAAAATGAAATAAAATGTTAAGCTTTTGGCCTGAGATCATGCTCATGATTGCAACTAAGTATCAAGATGATGGCTTTCAAGTATCCAGTGATGGATTTTCACACCTCCCTTTCTTTTCATTCACACTTTTTCCTTGGCTTCTGTTGACTTCAGGGGTTCCTTGTCTTGATCTACAAGTGTGTAGAGAACTGAAGCAATTCATCCAGCAGTATGAAGCCAGTATTAACCAGACTGAAAGGAGTCTGGTTTTCATTGGACTTGCAGTTTTTCTCAATACCTCAGAAATCCATATTCTTCATCTTCCAATAATCAGTATATTTCACACTCTAGCTGCTTACACAAAGCCATACACTTTCCTGTAAGAAGTTGTGGAGGTCCAGGTATAAACACGGTTCTTTATGACTGTGTCACAGCATGACCAAGATGAGCATTAATAGTGGCTTTTGAGAAAATGAAAATCAAATGCTTCACTGGGTAT
>NW_024369072.1:0-924 GCF_014805655.1 Passer montanus
AAATCCCACATTCCCAATCCCATAAACCCCCCAAACCCCACAAACCCCATACCTGGGGTGCCGGTCGAACATGAGGGGCAGGAACTCGTCCACCGGGATCATCTTGCCCAGGGGCTCGGCCGCCAGGAGCTTGCGGGCGCCGCGCAGGGACAGCGCGTAGCCCAGGCTCCAGTAGGAGTAGCCCGGGCGCAGCAGCTGCCGCACGCCCGGCACGCCGCGCTCCGCGCGCTCCGGCTCCAGACGCTTCCGGCCCAGGTAGCTGCACAGACAGGGGTCAGCGGGGTCAGTGGGGTCACTGGGGTCAATGGGATGATTGGGGTCAATGGGATCAATGAGGTCAACAGGGCCATTGGGGTCAGTGGGGTCAATGGAGTCATTGGGATGATTGGGGTCAACAGGGTCATTGGGGTCACTGGAGTCAATGGGATCAATGACATTAATCAGGTCATTGGGATCATTGGTATCAATGCGGTCAACAGGATCAATGAGATCAATGGGGTCACTGGGATCAATGGGGTCAATGGGACAAATGCAGTCTATGGGATCAATGAGAACAGTGGAATTTGGATCATTACATTCAATGGGATCAATGGGGTCAATGGGATCAATGGGGTCAGTGGGATCAATGGGGTCAATGGGATCAATGGGATCAATAGGAGTAGCCCGGGCGCAGCAGCTGCCGCACGCCCGGCACGCCGCGCTCCGCGCGCTCCGGCTCCAGCCGCTTCCGGCCCAGGTAGCTGCACAGACAGGGGTCAGCGGGGTCAGCGGGGTCAGTGGGGTCAATGGGGTCACTGGAGTCAATGGGATCAACAGGGTCATTGGGGTCAATGGGGTCACTGGGGTCAATGGGATGATTGGGGTCAATGGGATCAATGAGGTCAATAGGGCCATTGGGGTCAGTGGGGTCAATGGGATCAATGG
>NW_024369073.1:0-924 GCF_014805655.1 Passer montanus
GCCAAAAACTTACATTTGAGAGAAATCTGGCAGAATACATACCACACTCCATCCAAACTGTTCTTAAACAACGAGCAGCCGAACGGCTAACAGACTCTCATATTATACAATATGGGAGCACCCTCATCCATTCCACAAATGTAACCCTGAAAACAACCACCCACACCAATCCCGCACAGTTCCTATGTGGAATTCCCCAAAAACAAGATCTCATGCACAACTGCATAGTTTTTATAAACCCGCAAACACAGTTCCTATGTGGAATTCCCCAAAAACAAGATCTCATGCACAACTGCATAGTTTTTATAAACCTGCAAACAAAAATTCAAGAAGACCTCCTAGAGAGCCCATTAGCTGAAGGAGAAATCCTGTTCATCGATGGATCATCAAGAGTAGTAAATGGAAAGAGGTGCTCTGGATACTCCATCAGAGATGGAAAACAACTGTACATGTTAGAAAAGGAAAACTACCACCTTCCTGGTCTACCCAGGTATGTGAATTAGATGCTTTGGAAAAAGCATTGCACAGACTAGACAGAGCTATTGGAACCATTTATACAGACTCTAAATATGCATATGGAGTAGTCCACACATTCGGGAAAAGCTGGGCTGAAAGAGGGTTTCCCACATCTAAGGGCAAAGACATTTTACACAAAGAACTTATATTAAAAATTCTAGAGGCACTTAAGTTACCAAAAGAAATTGCAATGGTACGTGTTCCAGGCCATCAAAAAGGAACTCTGGAGAAACCAGAGGAAACATCCCAGCAGACCATGCTGCAAAGGAGGCTGCTTTTGAGGGGGAAGTAAAGGTATACAGATTTTATCCAAGAGAAACACCTGAGAGTACACTGGACAACACTATTCCCATCCCTGTTTTTAAAGACAATGAAAAAAAGAAACTCATATCACTAGGTGGAAAGGAA
>NW_024369074.1:0-923 GCF_014805655.1 Passer montanus
GGCAAGAAGCCCTAGGAGTCCACTCAGGAAGGCTTCAGCTTCCTCTCAAACACAAAGGGAAGCTCAGAAGCAAATGACTAATGGCCCAAAGCTTTATTTGATTTGCTGCTACAATTATGTAGTGGCTGGCAAAGCTCACTGGCCTCCCTCAGGTACTAATCCATACTGGGCTGTTTGAAAGAGCTCCTGAGAAACTGGAGCTTAGATAAACTCATTAAAAGCATTTGAGAGGCATTTCAACTACATTAATGCACTATATGGCTAATGAGGATAGCCATGCTGCTCACATATAAAAATATGAGTAAGTCATCTGTTGGCTAGCTGAGGTTCCTAAGTTATGTCTAAATGGAATAAAGATATGATGGGTACTTGGATATAAAGAGTGCTTACAGACTGAAGATGAATTTGGTAATCCCATCAAAACAAAAGGGTAAAGACTGTTTAAAGTTCCACTTAGGCTAATCTTTGATTTCAAAGGCTGGCAACTAGACCAATTTATTTTCAGAAAATAAACTTGGCATAAAAATGTTTAAATAATTGCCCCCAGGTGAAGTGCTCCTTGTGCAAACCTGGGGGTTAGAAATTAAAGAAAGATAAGAATACAGACACACAGCATAATCTTCTGTTCCCCTGGCCTGCCTTTGCCCACATCTGTAGCTGTGACAGATCCACTATAGTAACTATCTGCTTACAACCCTGTTGCTGCAAGGACATGGAGCCCCTCCCATCCAAAAGGAAAAAGAGTGTGTCATGAACAATGGATCAAACACAGGTAACATTTTTCACTTGCCCCTTATGGTAAAATCTTTTTTGGGGGTTCAGAGTGAAATGGTTAAAAAGTAAATGTAAGAAAAATCTGAAAAAAATTTACAGCCTTTAATGCAGATTGGATCACAAGAACTAAAAAAAAAAAAAAAAAAAAA
>NW_024369075.1:0-361 GCF_014805655.1 Passer montanus
CAAAAATACACAAATTACTAAGATTCAACGAAAACACTCAACCCTGGGTTTCTCCTTTCTTGTGTATCCACTTTGGGTTCCTGGAGGCTCCCCTGTCTGGGTTGCTGCGGGTCAGGTTTGTATTGCTGTTCCCCTCTCTGGGCTGCTGGGGCTCCTGGCAATCCCACAGGTTCCCCTTCTCTGGGCTCACCACTTTGGCATCCCAGGGGTCAGCACAGTCTGGGATCCCTGTTTCAGGGTCCTGGGGTATCCATGGGTCCCCACTGTCCATGCTGCCAACATGTCCAGGCTTCTGGAGCACCCCCAGCTCTCGCATTGCCCGTTTCTGCTCCCCCCAGTGCCGGTTTCCCTGCCAGCCCTG
>NW_024369075.1:846-27747 GCF_014805655.1 Passer montanus
AGCCCCAGCTGCGGCCCGTCCCTGGCACAGCGATCCCGGCAGCTGCCCCGCTGTCGCAGCTGCGGCTCTGGAGCAGGGAGGCTCTGCGGGACCCCTGGGCTGGGCCCCCTCCCATCCCGTGCCCACCCCGCACCTTCAGCCCGGCCTCTCTCGCTGCTCCGGCTCCTGCACAGTCCCCGCTCTCCATTCCTTGGACCCCTGGGCTCTCCTCTGGGGCTCCTACAACACCCGGCAATGGAAAACAATCGATTTTGGTGCTTCCTAGCCAGACCACAACTGAAACTTTGTTCCTTTTGCCTGGCTGCAGAGACCTCCAGGGCGTTTTCTGCACACAGCCCCAGCCCCCAGCGCTTGCTGAAGGTGCTCCCTGCAAATGTCACTATGCCAGGGCCCTGTCCTTGCTGTCACCTGCTGGGGCTGGCCATGGACAGAGCTCCCGGACTTGCATTTCCAGCTGCTGTGCAGCCAAAGCTGAGGCATCTGTAACTGCCTGAATGCAAAAACTGGAATAGGAGCCTCTCTCCAGGGGGATATCTCCTCTCCTGTGCCAGTCCATGGCAATGCTGCCATTCTCTGCTGCTGCTGCTGCTGCTGGGGCACTCGGGGCTCTGGTTGAACAGCAAAGGTGACCCTGAGCCAGGAGCTTTCCTTGGCTGCAGCAAACCCTCAGCACGCAAAGCCCTTCCCAGCGCTGTGCCCTGCACCAGGAGGGATTGTGCCAGCCAAGCTGACCCTAAATTTCTTCTCGCAGGCAGCTTTAGGACATGCAACATGGAGAAGCCAGAGCCCACTCTCAGCTTTGCGCAGTCCTGCAGAAGAATCCTGCGGGGCTGCCATAGCGTGGGCCCTAAAACAATAGATACATAAGAAACGCGTAAGTGAGAGAAGTCACAATTCCGATCCCAGGATATTTAAGTCTCCCTCAAAGGGTTTCCGCCTACGCCTCCAACAGGACTCTTGAACTTGGGGAACTTCACCTACCGACACCTGCTTTTTGGGGAGGAAGGGCTTGACCCATTTTGATGGAATCCACTTGGGACCTGAGGGGGTGGACACGCAAGCATATCCTCTCCCCCAGGTCACCAGGTCAAATGGCCCTTCCGTCCTCCAAGTTTCCGGGTCTTTTATTAAGACTGGTGTGTTCTGTGTTTTGTTCTTTGTTTTGTTTGGTTGGTTTGTTTGTTTTTGTTGGCTTTTAGGTTTTTTTGTTTGCTTCTTTTTCTGTTGCTTGGGGGGTATTTTTTGTTTAGGTTGTGTGAATTTATAAAATCAAAGGGTTTTGGGAAAGCTGCAAAAGGCAGGCCTCAGAGACAGCAGAACTGTGATTAGAGTTAAGCAGTAGCCATAAAATAAGTCAGCAGAAAAATTATGAAAAAAGTAGAAAAGTAAGGACAAATGGAACAATGGTCTGTCTATTAATGCTTGTCTAGAATAACTTCCTCAGCTGCAGAAAAGTATATCTAGCAAGATATTAGGAAGTTCTAAGCTTAATAATGCAGCTCTGTGCATTGTGTTTTAAGGCTTACAAACAGGTATTGTATTCAAAATAAGCAAGAATTGTTTTAACCGAGTGTATGTGTGCTTATAGTGGTTAGATAGAAGTACTGTCAATATGCTTTTGCTTTGTGTGATTAGTCAAAAAACTTATAAAGTAAGTTGTCACATTACGTTCTTGGTCTGCTGCATGGGATGTGAGCTGCTGGCATCTTCCCATTGTCATAACCATGTAATGAGTGGATGCTGGAAAATAAAAAGGCTCAAGACACGTTCCTAGCAGTCCCGTCCCATTCGTGTTTTGTACATAGCCCCCAGCCGGCAATATAGGCGATGGTTTTCTTCTTTTGGTATGGTTTTGTTTGTTTTTGTTTTTGGGGGTTTTTTTTGTTTTTTTTTTATAATCTACTCCTCCAGCAGTTCTGGGCAGAGCTCTGTAACTGTGTCTGACACTTGTCCGTGGCCCTGTGCAGGTGGCCAGGGGGACCGGGTGTCACAGACAGGGGAACGCTGGGGCTGTCACCGCTGGGGTGTCACACACAGGGGAACGCTGGGGATGTCACCGCTGGGGTGTCACACACAGGGGAATGCTGAGGCTGCCCTGCTCCTGCCCTCTCCCCAACAGCTCTGCCAGCGCCTCGAGGGGACACAATGGCTGAGCCAAAGGGTGAGAATTGCAGAAGGGGCTGACCTGGGAGGGACCCATTGGCATCACTGAGTCACAGAATTACTGGGTTGGAAGGGATCTTCAAAATTATTTAGTCCAACCCAGCCCTAACAGCACCTCAACTAAACCATGGCACTGAGTGCCACGTCCTGCCTTTTTTAAACACATCCAAAGATGGTGGCTCTACCACCTCCCAGGGCAAACCAATCCAATTCTTTATCACCCTTTCTGCAAAAAACTTTTTCCTAATATCCAACCTGTATTTCTCTTGGTGCAGCTTAAGACGGTGTTCTCTGGTTCTGTCAGTTGTTGCCTGGAGTAAGAGATAACTCCCACCTGACTACAACCACATTTCAGGAAGCTGTAGAGAGTGATAAGGTCAACTCTGAGTCTCCTTTTATCCAGTCTAAACAACCCCAGCTCCCTCAGTCATTCCTCAGAGGATTTGTGTTCCACACCCTTCACCAGCCTTGTTGCCCTTCTCTGGACACGCTCCAGGTCCTCCATGTCCTTCGTAAATTTGGGGCCCCAGAACTGGACACAGCACTCAAGTTGCAGTGCCAGTACACATGAAGAATGCCAAGTACACCAGTGCCAAGTGCAGGGGCAGAATGACCTCCCTGCTCCTTCTGGCCACACCATTCCTGATCCAGGCCAGGACCTATTGGCCTTCGTGGCCACCTGGGCACACTGCTGGCTCATGTTCAGCCGGCTGTTGAGCAGTACCCCTAAGTCCCTTTCTGCCTGGGTACTGTCCAGCCACACCATCCCCAGCCTCTGGCATTGCAGGGGGTTATTGTGGCCAAAGTGCAGGACTTGGGACGTGGAGTTATTGAAGTTCATCTTATTGTACTCTGCCCATCCATCCAACCATTCCAAGTGTCCCTCCTGTGCCCTCCTGCATTCCAGCAGATGGACACACACTCCCAGTTCAGTGTCATCTGCAAATTTACTAATGAAAGACTCAATCCCCTCATCCATGCCATCTATAAAAATACTGAACAGAGCTGGCCCCACCACAGAGCCCTGAGGACAGCACTGGTGCCTGGCTGCCAGCTGGATGCAGCAGCGCTCACCAGCACTCTCTGGGCCGGCCATGCAGCCAGTTCTGAACCCAGCACAGAGTGCTCCTGTCCCAGCCCTGGGCTGCAGCTTCTCCAGGAGTGTCCCTGGCACCATCTACCAACCCAAGAGGACAGTTGTCTAGAAGGCATGCCATCTTCCCACTAAAGAGTGAGGCAAAAAAGGCATTAAGCACCTCTACCTTCTCCTCATCTGCAGTTACCAAGTTCTCTCCTGCATCTAATAAAGAACAAAGACTGATCTTGTCCATCCTTTTATTGTTAATATATTCGTAAAAACATTTTTTATTATCCTTTACAGAAGTCACCATTTTAAGTTCAAACTGAGATTTGGCCTCCCTAATTTTCCTTCTACATGCTCTAGTAGCCCCCTTAAATATTTCCTGAGAGACCTGACCCTTCTTCCAAAGATGATGTATGCTCTTTTTATTCTTAAGGTCCTCCAAAACCTCCTTGCCCATGCAGGCTGCACGTTTGCCTCCTCACCTCATCTTTTGGAACACAGGGACCGTCTGTTCCTGTTCCCTCAAGATCTCTGTTTTGAAGCATGTCCACTTTTCCTGAACCCCTTTGCTTTTAAGGACTGCTTTCCAAGGAACTCTTTGAATAAGCCTCCTAAATAGGTCAAAGTCTGCTCTCCAAAAGTCTTGTACAAAAGTCTTATTGATGTTCCTCCTGACTTCACCAAATATCTAGAATTCTATAATCTTGTGATCACTCTGCCCCAAGTGGCCTCCAACCACCACATCTCCCTCCAGCCCATCTCTATTTGAAAACATTAAGATTTAACACAGTACCTCCCCTGGTGGGCTCACCCACCACCTGTGACAAAAAGTTGTCCTCCACACACGCTAAAAATTTCCTGGACTGCCTCTTTTCAGATGTATTGAGTTCCCAGCAAATGTCTGGCAGGTTGAAGTTACCTATAAGAACAAGGGCTGATGATCCAGAAACATTCTCTAGCTGCTTATAGGATAATTTTTCCATCACTTTTCCCTGGTTGGTTGGATGATAACAGACTCCCAGTAGGATGTCAGCCTTGTTGGCCTTCCCCCAATTCTCACCCATGGCATTCAACTCCATCCTCATTGGTTTCAATACCTCTGGGGTCCAAAGCCTCCCTAATAAATAAAGGGCCACCCCTCCACCTCTTCTCCCTTTCCTGTCTCTCCTGAAGAGCTTGTAGCCATCCAGTGCAGCACTTCAGCCCACCATGTTTCTATGATGGCAATTCCATCACAGCTCTGCTGTTGGGCCATGGCCTCCAGCTCTTCTTGTTTGTCACCCATGCTGTGTGCACTGGTATCCATGCACCTCAGCTGGGCTGCTGATTTCACCCCTAACTCAGGCTTACCACCCTTGGGCCTGCTTCCAGACAGCCCAACAGCATCCCCTTCCCTCTTCAATCTTAGTTTAAAGCTCTCTCACCAAGTTCTGCCAGTTCACGAGCTAAAAACATTCTGCCCTTAACAGAGAGATGAAGCCCATCTGGTTCCAGCAGGCCAGAGGCAGTAAAAGTTGCCCTGTGATCAAAGAATCCAAAGTTCTGCAGGTAACACCAACCCTTAAGCCACTTGTTGATAATGTGAGCTTTCCGATTCCTTTCATGATTTTTCTCAGCCACCAAATGGACTGAGGAAAACACTACCTGTGCCCCTGTCCTATCACCCACTTGTCCCAGTGCCCTCAAGTCCCTTTTAATTGTCCTGACACTCCTCTTTTCAATCTCATCACTGCCAGCCTGGAGTATCAGCAGTGGGTAATAATCAGAGGGCTGAATCAGCCCAGGCAGTCTCTCAGTGATATCTTGTACCCAGGCCCCAGAAGGCAGCAAACCTCTCTGTGGGGTGGGTCTGGGCGACATATGGGGCCCTCTGTTCCCATCAGGAGGCAGTCACCCACCAACATTATCCTTCTTTCCTTTTTGATGTTAGAGGTGGTAATCCTCACAGATGAATCATAATTTGGGAGGCTCACTGGGCAGATAATTTTCTTCTAAATCATCTGGATGACTCTCCAGATCCAGGGGCTCATACCTGTTCTGAAGTGGCACCTGGCTTGGGAGTGGGGGTCAGGAGGCATTTTCATTATTACGTCCTCAAGTAGATATCTACTCCCCCTCCCCTTCATCTAACAGATGTCCTTCTATTATCTGACAGTGGGAGGCATAAAAGACTGTGGGAACCAAGGAGAGCATTGCTGCACTGCCAGACCTCATAGAACCAAGCATCCACTGTGACACTGCAGTACCCTGGGGGACCACGGTGCCATTGTGACACTGCAGGGCCCAAGGATCCAAGGGACTTTGTGACACCAAAGGGTTCCATGGAACCAAAGGGACATTGTGACACTGGGAGGCCTCATGGAGACTGTTTATTGTTGCTTATCTAAGATGTATTGTCTCTGACCCACCACAGGTATGTCTTCCAGGTTGGTCCAAGGCACACTGCCTGCCCCAGGGCTGGTGTTATCTTTTATACTAAAAACTACATGTACTATATGTACAATTATGTTCCAATACTTATCACCTATGTTAGACAGTGACTTTCTACTCTAAACCAATGTGTGAGTGCCAACATCATCGTGAACATGGATGTCAGGGAGAAGAAAGAAGAAGGACAAGGCATGTCCAAATCCCTCCATCTTGGAGCCCCTGCCCCCCATGTACAGAATCCCAAACCCCCTTGTACAATATTCTAAAACCCCCAGTACATGGTTCTAAAATTCTTCCCTTCACCCTGTGATTGCTACTACTATGCTATTTAAAATTATGTGACCTGTGACTCTTCATACAAGGTTTGTAATTTCTCCCAGAGGCTAAGATCAAATTCCCAAGTGTTTTTTGCCTTCTGAAAGGGCTCGTCAGCCCCCTACCAGGGGCTCAAACCATCCAGGTCACCCAGAGGGGTGTCCTGCGTTCCGACACAGAGAAAAAGAACATCCAAAATAAAACCAACAAGAAATATCAAAGATAATTTTTATTACATGTGATTTTCAGAAATTAGCCAGCAGTTTAATATTTCTCAAACCATCCAGTCATCAATCTCCATACTGCAGCCTTGAGCATCTGGTTCCTCAGGCTGTAGATGGACATTTGCTGTGGCTGCACATGGGGACCTCTTCATGGAGAAAGAACAGTGAAGGGTAAGAGCGGATGCCTGTAAACAAAATCAAAGGTATTTCCCAGACACCCTCCTCCCCTCCTCTGTAACCCACACAGATACTCTTTAGTGTTTAAGAGTTCTGAGGTTTTCTCTTTAAGCTCTCCCCATGTCTCTCCTGGTATTCTTGGATATCAGAAACTCTCAGAATTTCTGTTTCACTCTGGTAGAACACAGTAGGTTCCCCTGAGGAAAGATTATGAGTGGAGATTGTAGGGAGATGGTCTGTCACTTGACTGAGTTTGGAGTTTCTCTGGGCTTTCACTTTCCTCACTTGGAGGATTTGTGCACTCCTAAGTTATTTGTAAAGGTCACCCGAACCTACAGATCACTAAAAGTAACAGTACAGATGTCTCAGGCACTTGTCAAATTGCATAATTAATAATTCATAATCATCCTATCTTGTTCATTCTCCCTCCCTGCCATTATCCAGTAGTAGGAAACTGAATACAAAGTCTTAGGAAATTTCTGCTTTTTTATCAAAATCCTTGTTTTGGAAATATTCTATGACTGATCAGAAGATCTCAGCATGTCAGTGCTTCATGAGCATTTCACCGCCCCTGCACCAGAAATACTCAGAGTTGTACTCACAGAGTCTGTAGGCATTGGGATGTTCCAGCTTTAGGAGATGGCTCCAGGAGCTGCAGCTGCATTGTCCTGCAGCCAGAGGTTCCTGTGCCAAGGGCTGGCAGTGATTCTGCCCCAGGCACTTCTCAGCACCTTCCCAGCCCTGACTGATTGAAGCTCTCTGTGCCTCTGGGCTGTGCCCGGGCTGGCTGCAGGCAGTGCCCCTTTTTGCTTTTGCCTTGGAGTCTCTGAGAGGTTTGTGCAATCATGGCCTCCAATTATCTGCTGTAATTAGTCCCTGGGGATTCTTTGTCAGTAACAACACTCAGTGGGACTCATTAGTGCTTCAAGGTACTTCAGTTATTTTAAGGTACTTGGTGTTTCCCTTTTGATACAGATTCTATGAGAAAGATTGTGCAGTCACTGCCTCCAATTATCTGCTTTAATTAGTCCCTAGAGAGCCTGTGTCAGTAGTGACACTTAGTTGAGTCATTAATGCTTCAAGGTACTTCAGTTATTTGAAGGTACTTGAAGTTTCCCTTTTGATACAGAGTCAGTGAGAGGCTTGTGCAATCATGGTTCTGATTATCTGCTTTAACAAGTCCCTTGAGAGCTTTGTACTGACACTCAATGGGGATCATTATTGCTTTGAGATACTCAAAGTTTCTAAAGTACTTTGAATTTTTCTTTCCACACTGAGACTCTGAGAGTTTTTTTGTCCCATCCTGGCCTCCAGTTCTCTCCTCCAAGGAGTCCATGAGGAGCCTGTGTTGGGAATCTACCTCAGTGGGACCCATTAATGCTTTGAGACACTTTCGATGTTTCCTCTGACTTTGACTCCTGGAAAGATTTGTGCAATCTCCTCTCAGGTCCTGAGCTACCAGGGCTCAGCTCCAAATGTACCCCAGGGCTCATTAGGATCAAGAAAGTCCTGTTAGACCACGGCTCTGCCTTGATTTCCCTCTGCTCTGCGCAGTTCATCAGGAAGATTTCTGTAATGGTTTTGGTTCACCAGTTTGAGATTTCTTGGCCAGTGCATCAGTTAGTGAGATGGGTTCAGTGTTGGGTAATTTCCAGTGCACTCACTAGAATATTCTTACTCATTTCCTGCTATGAGGTAGGATTAGGAGAAATGGAAAATAGGCTCAAAACTTTAAAAGTGTATAAAGAAAAGTTTCTTAATAATAACTAAATGAAAGAGTAATAAGCAGATCAAAACTTTCAGAACAATTTTCTTCTCCCTATGACCTTTTCTTTCTTACTGAGAATGTAAGGAAACAAAACCTAACATTTCAGTTCGTTTATGACCTCTAGAATAGTCTTTCTTCAGTTCCCTTTGGGAGAGGAGTCTCTCTTTCATGCTATGGAGGCTTCTCCTTAAGAAAACAGTTCTCCATGGCTCTCAATTCCCATGAATAGCAGTCACCCAGCGCAGTTCATCAGGAAGATTTCTGTAATGGTTTTGGTTCACCAGTTTGAGATTTCTTGGCCAGTGCATCAGTTAGTGAGATGGGTTCAGTGTTGGGTAATTTCCAGTGCACTCACTAGAATATTCTTACTCATTTCCTGCTATGAGGTAGGATTAGGAGAAATGGAAAATAGGCTCAAAACTTTAAAAGTGTATAAAGAAAAGTTTCTTAATAATAACTAAATGAAAGAGTAATAAGCAGATCAAAACTTTCAGAACAATTTTCTTCTCCCTATGACCTTTTCTTTCTTACTGAGAATGTAAGGAAACAAAACCTAACATTTCAGTTCGTTTATGACCTCTAGAATAGTCTTTCTTCAGTTCCCTTTGGGAGAGGAGTCTCTCTTTCATGCTATGGAGGCTTCTCCTTAAGAAAACAGTTCTCCATGGCTCTCAATTCCCATGAATAGCAGTCACCCAGAAAATCTGCAGTCGTGAAGTCCTTCCCATTTTTTCACACCTTTCCCCACAGCTGCGTTTATGGGCCATGTCAATGTATGGGGTATTGGTTTAAAGATGAGCTGTTTGAGAGCAAAGGTTCTCTTCATCTATTTCTGAAATCATCTTCATCTCTGAGAAGACAGATCTTCTCTCTGTTCTGTGAGGACACAGGGTCTCATCACTCTTCTCTCCTTCACTGTTCAAATGTCTCATGTGATCACAGCTAGTTCAACATTTGCTTACATTAGTATGGCAGCCTTTGCTGAAGAAGTCATCTCACCCTACTTTTCAATGTGTTATAGGGAAAAAAGAGAGTTTGATTTATTAATTACATCCTTCTCTATAGCTTTACAAGAGGATTGCAGCCTCAAGAGAGGGGCATTTCCTCATCCCTCCCATCTGGGACTCAACTTCCTCTTCACTGAAGTTGGTGTGTTCGTGTTGCTCCTCTGTGTGCCTGCACTTTGTCCTTTTCTCTCACTCGAGGGAGGATGGAAGCACTGAAAGAGTTAATATCTCTTTAATGGGTCCCACTGAGGGACACGACTCAGAAAGTGTCCCCAGGCCCCAGCCATGGCAGAGAACTGGACGCAGTGATACCAGGTGGGGACAAAGAGAAGCCAAGTCTTGGTGGCCTGGGGCACAGCAGCCAGCAGGGTCTGTGCCACCAAGGGCTGGGAGGAGACACCTTGTCCTGAGGCCCTGGGGCCTCCTGGCACAGCCCCAGGCAGGCTGGGCACTGTCAGCCCCTTGTCCTGCCCTCAGCATCCCTCCCTAGCCCACATCCCAGTGGCCTCAAGGATCTGCTGGAAGGAGTCCCTGGGGAGCCTTGCTCAGGAATGGCCCTGGGGGCTCCTCACTGTTCTCAAGAACTGCAGGGTTTTCCAAGGACTTTGGGTTTTTGCTTTTGCCTTGGAGTCTCTGAGAGGTTTGTGCAATCATGGCCTCCAATTATCTGCTGTAATTAGTCCCTGGGGATTCTTTGTCAGTAACAACACTCAGTGGGACTCATTAGTGCTTCAAGGTACTTCAGTTATTTTAAGGTACTTGGTGTTTCCCTTTTGATACAGATTCTATGAGAAAGATTGTGCAGTCACTGCCTCCAATTATCTGCTTTAATTAGTCCCTAGAGAGCCTGTGTCAGTAGTGACACTTAGTTGAGTCATTAATGCTTCAAGGTACTTCAGTTATTTGAAGGTACTTGAAGTTTCCCTTTTGATACAGAGTCAGTGAGAGGCTTGTGCAATCATGGTTCTGATTATCTGCTTTAACAAGTCCCTTGAGAGCTTTGTACTGACACTCAATGGGGATCATTATTGCTTTGAGATACTCAAAGTTTCTAAAGTACTTTGAATTTTTCTTTCCACACTGAGACTCTGAGAGTTTTTTTGTCCCATCCTGGCCTCCAGTTCTCTCCTCCAAGGAGTCCATGAGGAGCCTGTGTTGGGAATCTACCTCAGTGGGATCCATTAATGCTTTGAGACACTTTCGATGTTTCCTCTGACTTTGACTCCTGGAAAGATTTGTGCAATCTCCTCTCAGGTCCTGAGCTACCAGGGCTCAGCTCCAAATGTACCCCAGGGCTCATTAGGATCAAGAAAGTCCTGTTAGACCACGGCTCTGCCTTGATTTCCCTCTGCTCTGCGCAGTTCATCAGGAAGATTTCTGTAATGGTTTTGGTTCACCAGTTTGAGATTTCTTGGCCAGTGCATCAGTTAGTGAGATGGGTTCAGTGTTGGGTAATTTCCAGTGCACTCACTAGAATATTCTTACTCATTTCCTGCTATGAGGTAGGATTAGGAGAAATGGAAAATAGGCTCAAAACTTTAAAAGTGTATAAAGAAAAGTTTCTTAATAATAACTAAATGAAAGAGTAATAAGCAGATCAAAACTTTCAGAACAATTTTCTTCTCCCTATGACCTTTTCTTTCTTACTGAGAATGTAAGGAAACAAAACCTAACATTTCAGTTCGTTTATGACCTCTAGAATAGTCTTTCTTCAGTTCCCTTTGGGAGAGGAGTCTCTCTTTCATGCTATGGAGGCTTCTCCTTAAGAAAACAGTTCTCCATGGCTCTCAATTCCCATGAATAGCAGTCACCCAGAAAATCTGCAGTCGTGAAGTCCTTCCCATTTTTTCACACCTTTCCCCACAGCTGCGTTTATGGGCCATGTCAATGTATGGGGTATTGGTTTAAAGATGAGCTGTTTGAGAGCAAAGGTTCTCTTCATCTATTTCTGAAATCATCTTCATCTCTGAGAAGACAGATCTTCTCTCTGTTCTGTGAGGACACAGGGTCTCATCACTCTTCTCTCCTTCACTGTTCAAATGTCTCATGTGATCACAGCTAGTTCAACATTTGCTTACATTAGTATGGCAGCCTTTGCTGAAGAAGTCATCTCACCCTACTTTTCAATGTGTTATAGGGAAAAAAGAGAGTTTGATTTATTAATTACATCCTTCTCTATAGCTTTACAAGAGGATTGCAGCCTCAAGAGAGGGGCATTTCCTCATCCCTCCCATCTGGGACTCAGATTGTCAACTCTCAAAGCTAATTACTGATTGGTTTTTAGTCAGACATGGAGGAAACTGCTAGCAGCTTCTCTTAGTACATCACTTCTCTGATGCAAAACCACCACAACTGAAGGAGTGTAGGAGGATGCTTCCAATGACAGAGTGGCAAACTAGCCTTTGTCTCCTAAAAAAGGAAGGAAGCCTAGAAGTTTTTCCTAACGATCAGGTGAAAAGCCACCTTATAGGACCCCAGAGACGTCACTAAAACCTTGGGGTCACCTAACTGGATAGAAGCCAAAAGGTCCCGCCTGGGCCATAAGGTATAAAAGGAGATAAGAAAAGAACCACGAGGCTTTTGTGAACGTGTTTATACCAAGGGCAGACCGCTGTACCTGGCTCAGATTTTCTGTTTATTGTTTTTCCTTTTATTAAACTTTTTGTATTTAACACTGCAGCAGAAGCCCTCCTGCTCATTCTTCGCCTCCAAAGGTAATAGCTAAGCTATCCTTGGGTGTATTAGGTTCCCTTTTAAGGGCTCATAAAACCCTGGCCTGACAAAACAGAGCCTAATACACAACAGCACAGAGAACAGAGCTCCTGTGTCCATATGTAGTGGTCAGGTGCCCAAGGCCTCAAAACTCCACCTTGGGAAATCTCTGAGCGCTCTCCAAGGTGTTTTCAAATGAAAACATTCAGCTCATAGTCTAAGAAAATCACCAGAGGACAATGACCTGTCTGTCCTGGCTACTTTTGTCTAGGAGGAATCCATGGATATATGGAATTTGTGAGGCCAAATTCTCATTTTGGCCATGGCCCTTGGATATGAAAGCCTGTTCTTTTCCATAGGAATGAAGGAACAGAGCCCCAGTGTTTCAGGGGCAGATGAGAGGTGGCCAGCAGAGGCTAAGGCCAGCTAGAGCTGGCTGGGATTTTTTCTGGGAGATACCATTGCACAGAGGAAATTTTTTACAGAGAATACCAATTTTGGCAGTGAAAGGACAGATGGTTCTTTTCCATAGCACAGAAAGCATGGATCCCTTGTGCTCCAGGAGCTGATGGGAGGCAGCCATTGACATCCCAACATCAGCCAGACGTCTCAGGTGGCCCCTGGGAGGCCAAGCCAGCCAGACCTGCTCCATGTTCCCTTGGTTCCATGGGGCCCCACGGTGTCCCAAAGGTCCCTTGCTTCCATGAGGCACTGAGGTGCCATAATGCCCCTTTGGTGACACCAGGCCCTGAAGGGCCCTAATGGTCTCCATGTTTCCATCAGGCCCCACAGAATCACAATGGTCTCTGAGTTCCATGAAGCCCCGCTGTGTCACCATGGCCCCTTGGTTCCATGGGCTCCAGTGGTGCCACAATGATCCCCTTGGTTTCATGAGGTCGCCACAGTGTCCCAGCGATCTCCATGGCAAGGAAAGAACCCAGCCCCAGTGTTACAGGGACAGCCACCAGAGGCCAGGTGTTATTGGTTGACAAGGAAGTGAGTTTTCTCGGGAAGTTCTAGTCAAACCAATTAGTGGTCAGATTTTAATATTGACACCTGGAGTAACCATGGATGACATGGACATGCCTCTGAGAACACAGTGGGTTAAAAGCAGAGAACTCCAGGGGAACTCTCTCTTTTTTTCCAGTCAATGAAGGGTTCAGGCCTCCCCTGCCCAGCCACAGTCGGGGTGAGGGAAGGGAAGCCATGATGCCTGGACTGAGGTAGGCCGGAACCCCGGACAGAGAAGGGGTGAAGGGAGTGGAACTGGGCACGGCCCCTGCAGGAATGGAGGGGTGGAGAAGCACTGAGATGTCCTGGGCAGCCCCTCCAGACAGAGAGAGCCTGTGCCACCTTGAAATTTGATATCATGTGCTGACAGCACTGCCAGCAAGGGGAAAGAGAAGGGAAGTGGAAGGTGCCCAGCTGTGGGAGTCCTGGGCAGGCTGCTGTGAGATTTCAGCCATCCTGAGGGCAGCAGAGCCCAATACTTTAACCCTTGCTTAGATAAAGAAAACTTTGTGAAACACTAATCCTTGATCTGAAAGAGAAGAGAGATAGCCTGGGACTTGAGATGTCAGGAGAAGATGGGAAGTAATCCTAGGTGGGAAGAGATGATGGAGTGGCCTTTGGCTGGACTTTTTCTTGTATAGCCATAGAGTGAACCAATTTTCCTGTAATACAGAAACTGCATATAGGGGGAGGTAATAGCTTGAGCCAGGAGAGAGACCTATTGCAGTTATTGCCAGTGCAGGAGTGAGTGACCTGCTGCAGTGATGCCATGTGAGGAGTGAAGTGAACAGAGAAAGATGAGGAGGGTGTGGTGGTGCCCTATGTCTTCAGGGAAGAAGAAGATCTCTGTTCTCAAGACCTTTTGCCCCAGGGGAGGTGAAAATGGGGAGGACTGTTGTCCCACAATGAGAAAAACTGTCATTCTTTGGTACTTGGCAAAGCATCCTTAAAAGGAAACCTATAAGCAGTTATGGTCCATGGATGGTGGTGAGAGCATGGAAAGAGGAGGTCAAAATGGTAGATGTGTGACATGGAAACAGAAGAGATTTCAACTGTGTTTCCTGGGGAAGACTATGATACAAGAGAGACTCCTCTCTCCCTTGATGAACTGAGAATCGATTATCTGAGAGGTGGTAACTTGACTGAGAATCCAAGGTTTTGTCTCACTGTGCTGTGGTGGAAATTGGGTGGGGGGAGGAAGAATGTTTTGGAAGGTTTTGGTTTGGATTTTGTGTGTTTCTTTTTATTATAGTTGTAGGTTAATAAAGTGTTTTCCTTTATTTCAAAGCTTGAGCCTGCTCTGCTCTGTTTCTGGTCACATCTCACAGCTGCCATTTGAGAAAATTCTATTTTCATGGGTGCACTGGCATTGCTCCAGTGCCAACCCATGACACAGAGAAAGGCCAGAAGGGCAGGGAAGACACCAGGAATTGGTCACATTTTCTCCTGTCACAGTTATGACTCAGGGATTAGGATTAAACCTGGAAAGGCTCAGGCATGTTACTGACCTCCTGCTGCCTAAGGAAAGAAAGAGAAATGAGGATAATTTGTCCTTTTTTTTTGGTTTTCCAGTTCAAAAAAGACACTGAGTCAAGCAAGAAGATTGGGAAAGCTGGATATACAGGGATTTAAAAGGGGAAGCTAGGAGTAGAAGATACTCATAGTAAAGGAAAATCCTGTTCTTGGATGAAACTCTATAAGGGAAGGATCCCTTGATAGCAGATGGTCCCAGCTCTTGGAGATACTAAACTTTTGACTGGAAATTGGGTGACTGAACTGCTGGGTCCTGTTTGGAACAGCTTTTTGGACTGGTTACTTCAAAAGAGGATATCCAATCTAAATTACTCCAAAGTTTTATGTAAAGGGTTCCATCTTAGCTGGGTCACCAAAATCTTCCTCCAGAGCCAGTGGATGTGGAATTTTGGATGTAAAATCCAGTGGCTTCACTGAATATCCCTCCATTTTTTTGAACTTTGAATATTTACCTCAAACAGAAGAAGAAAGGCACCCGAATAGACACCAAATGTTAAAAAAATTTAATAATTCTCTTTTTTTTCTGTTTCTCCAGTCTCCATACTTTGTTCTACTATCCTTCATTTTCCTAGGAATTTCTCAGCACCCTCTGTCTCCTTTTTCTATCCAACACAACTTTAAACTTTTAAGACTTTGAACAGCAACATTTAAAGTCTCCCTGTCCTGGGGTTAACATGTGTTTTGGGTTTGGGTGTCCCAGGACATGCACTTCTGAAGATTACAAATTACTTTGTGCTGTTCCTGTCATCTCGTGGAATGATTTTACCCCAGCCATAGCTGGAATAGTTCATGTAAAAACATTTCTTATCAATTTACTGCTGTCACTCTGCTCTTGACATGACTCTTTCTTCATCCTTATGGATGGAGAAAATGTGCTCTCTCCGAGGGGAGAGCAGGGAATAAAAACTCTGGAACTCCATCCAGAATGTGCATATGAGGAAGAAAAAAATGCCTTAAATATGTTTTTTATCTATCTAATCTTAGCCAGACCTGGTGTCTTCTCCCAACCAGTCATTTCAGTCCATGAAGACATAACAGAAGAATACTGACCTCATTTTCTCTACTGTTGAATATGTTGATATTTTTATTTAGCCTTACAAGATAAAAAAGTGGCATTAATTAAATTCTTCCTGTAGAGAAACTGAGGCACAGGAGAAGACTGGAATCCATCTCCATAATTTGGGGTGTCTGTAATTTATTAATCTTAATTTTATTATCGTCAATCAAAGGCAATCCAATCAAGAAACTGAATAGAATTTAGAATGTGAATCACCTGACAAAGTGCACATCTGATTTAGGGTGAAATAAATCACAGAATGGGTTGGGTTGGGTTGGAAAAAACCTTCAAGATCATCCAGTTCTCCACAGCCTGAGTGTGATTCAGCTGCCTTGGTACTGAATTGATTGAAACTTTAGTCAACCAATCCATGCATTTACATATTGCTGGTCAACAGGACAGGGAGCCAAGAGGAGCCCCATTCCCTCCTACAGCCCATTAGACACTTTGAGACACCTAAAACAGGTCCAGGAACCAAAGGCCAGGCCAACGTGGTGACTCCACACATCACTTCTGCAGCCAGGGTGGAGGGACCTGGGAGATCACCCAAATCATGGAATTACAGAATTGCAAAGGTTGGAAAAGTGCTCTAAGTTCATCTAGTCCAACTGTCAAGACCGTTAAACCCTGTCCTCATCCACACCCCCTTTGAACACTTCCAGGGATGGTGACTCCACCACTTCTCTGGGAAGCCCATTCCAATGTTTGACAATGTCAATTAAAATTCCCAGATTTTAGTGCCTGGAATAATTTTCCCAAGGTTAATTCTGGTGCCTAAAGATACTGAAATCATATCGTCCAGCACTGCGGGTCATGTGTTGTTCACTGTCCCCTGGGATACTTGATGGGGCTCTGGAAAGAGAGGAAAACAGCTGGAAAAGGAATTGTCCAGCCCTTGGTCACTCATTACAGTAATGGCTTGAGGAAGACCTTAAAAAGGAGAAAATGAGGCTCAGGGGAGACCTTATTGCTCTCTACAGCCCCTGAAAGGAGGCTGAGTGAGGTGGGGGTTGGTTTCTTCTCCCGGGAAAGAATAGCACAAGGGGAAAGGGCTCCAAGCTGTGACAGAGCAGGTCCAGAAGGGATTTTACTATAGGGGTCTAAGAGGCAAGATGGAGGGATTTGAGTGTTGTCTTGTCCTTCTTCCTTCTTCTTCCTAGCCTCCATCTTCCTGGTGATGTTGCAACTTTTGCATTGGTTTAGGGTAGAAGTAGACAGTTTACTTAACATAGGTGATAGGTATTGGAAAATAATGGTAAATAAAGTACACGTAGTTCTTAGTATAAAATGTTGACACCAGCCCAAGGGCGGGCAGTGTGCCTCGGATAGACCTGCTAGACAGACCTCTGCAGGTCAGAAAAATAATGTTTTAGGTAAAAGACAATAAAGAACCTTGAAAACCAGAGCCAAGGAATTCCAACTCCTTCGACCATCAGCCCCTATATGCAGTGTCTATGTTACAGGAAAATTGGTTCTATCTATGGCTATACAAGAAAAAGTCCAGCCAAAGGCCACTCCATCATCTCTTCCCACAGTGATTGGTTTGACTATAAATTCCCAAGAAAACTCACTTCCTGGTCTTTCCTTCCGCTGGAGATCACTGTGACACTGTGGCGACCTCATGAAACCAAGGGGACCCTTGTAGCACCACTGGAGCCCATGGAACCAAGGGGCCATGGTGGCACAGCAGGGCTTCATGGAACCCTGAGACCATTTTGACTCTGTGGGGCCTGATGCAACCATGGAGACCATTAGGGCCCTTCAGGGCCTGGTGTCACCAAGGGGGCATTATGACACCTCAGGGCGTCATGGAAGCAAGGGACCATTGGGACACTGTGGGGCCCCATGGAACTGAGAAAACATGGAAAAGGTCTGGCTGGCTTGGCCTCCCAGGGGCCATCTGACAGGTCTGGCTGATCTTAGGATGTCAAGGGCTGCCTCCCATCAACTCCTTGCTGTGGAAAAGAACCATCCTTCTTTTCAGGTGCCCATTTTCAAAATTGGTACTGTCCCAAAAAAATTTCCTCTATGCAAGGGCATCTCTCAGAACAAAACCTGCCAGCTGTGGCTGGCCTTGGCCTCTGGTGGTCACCTCTCATCCGCCTGGGAAACACTGGGGCTCTGTTGCTTCCTTCTTATGGAAAACAACCAGCTTTCATGTCCAAAGGCCATGGCCAAAATTAGAATTTGGCCTCCCAAATTCCATATATCCAAGGTTTGCTCCCTGACAAAAGTTGCCAGGACAGACAGGTCAGGCTGGCCCTGTTCTCTGGTGATTTTCTTAGACTCTGAATTGAATGTTGTTGTTTGGAAACACCTTGGAGAGGGGCCAGAGATCTCCCAAGGTGGGGTTTTGAGGCCTTTGGCTCATGACCACTAAATATGGACAAAGGAGCTCTGTGCTCTGTGCTGTTGTGGTGGTTTTGGAAGTGATGTCCTAAGAGAAGCTGCTAGCAGTTTCCTCCATGTCTGACAAAACAACCAACCAGTAATTAGCTTTGAGAACTGACAGTCTGTTAAACCATTAAGGAACCTGTACATGCCTCTGGAAGACACATGTTGAAGATGAGAAAGCCTGGGAGGGTCTCTTTCCCTTCTGGCCAGCAAAGAGGTAACAAGGCTGGCCCAGCCCCCGTCTCAGCCGGGCCGGGCCAGGCGGCTCCTGCCGTGGGGCTGGGCCCGTCCCAGGGAGCTCCCCAGGCCCCATCGGCTGCCGGGCAGGGCAGGGGAGGCCGCGGGGCCGAGGCCGGGCCGGGCCATGGCTGCGGTTGCCAACACCTGGGCGCTGCCGAGCCCTGCCCCGCCGCCAGCCCGGGCCCAGCCAGGATCCGCCGGGCCCCAGGAGCAGCCCCGGGCTGGGCCGGCTCGGCCAAGATTCTGCCACCCTTGGGGTTCACCCGCAAGCCCCGGGCAGGGGGAGGAGAAGCCATGGGCCCCGGCCGTGCTGCTGCTGTGTTCTGGCCTGGCTGCTGAGATCCTGGCCCTGCCCCAGCGTGGCCCATCCTGACACAGCCCCAGAGCAGCCGCTGCAGAAACCTCCATGGTAAAACAGCTCCGGCCACAAGGACCCAGCCCAGCCGGGGTCACGGAACCATCTGCAGGCCCCGGGAGAGATATTAACTCTTTCAGTGCTTCCATCCTCCCTCGAGGGAGAGAAAAGTTCAAAGTGCAGGCACATAGAGGAGCAACACGAACACACCGACTTCAGTGAATAGGAAGTTGCGTCCCAGATAGGAGGGATGAGGAGATGCCTTGGTCTGGGGGCTGAAATCCTCTTGTAAAACTATGGAGAAGGATGTAATTGATACATCAGACTCTCGTTTTCCCTATAATGCATTGAAAAGTATGGGCAGATGACTTGTTCAGCAGAGGCCTCCATGCTAAAATAAGCAAATGTTGAAGTAGGCGTGTTCCCATGAGAAGTTTGTACAGAGAAAGAGAGCAGAGTGATGAGACCCTGTGCCCTCAGGAGAGAAGAAGATCTCTGCTCTCAGAGATGAAGATGATTTCAGAAATAGATGAAGAGAAGCTTTTCTCTTAAACAGCTCATCTTTAAACTAATACCCCATTAGTTGACTTGGCCCATAAACAAAGCTGTGGGAAAAGCTAGGAATAAGTAGGAGGGATTTAATTATTGCACATTTTTCTGGGCAGCTGCTATTTGTGGAAATTGAGAGACGTGAGAGTATTTTTTTCATGTGGAGAAATCTCCATAACATTAACAAGAGGAACTTCTCTCCCTAAGTGAACTGAAGAAAAACTATTCTAGAGGTGGTAAACTGGCTGAAAATATTAGTTTTTGTCTCTATACATTGTCAGTAAGAAACAAAAGGTTGTATGGAGAGGAGAAGTGTTCTGAAAGATTTGTTCTGATTTTTATTACTCTTTCCTTTCGTTACTGGTAATAAATTTTTCTTTATACCCTATCAAAGATTTGAGCCTCTTTTACCTTCCTCCTAATCCTAGCTCACAGCAGGAAATGAGTAAGAATATTCTAGTCAGTGCACTGGTGATTACCCAACACTGAACACACCACACAAATTGATGCATGGGCAAAGAAAACTCAAACTGGCGAACTAAAACTAATACAGAAATATTCCTGATGAACTGCACAATAGCAGAGGGAAATCAAGGAAGAACCATGGGACTTGCTTGATCCTAATGAGCCTTGTGGTGCATTTGGAGATCAGCCCTGGAATCCCAGGGTCTGAGAGGAGATTGCACAAACCTTCCAAGGAATCAAAGTCAGAAGAAAAGCCCAAAGTGTCTCAAGGCATGAATGGGTCCCACTGTGGTCCATCCTCAACACAGGCTCCTCATGGACTCCTTGCAGGAGAGAATGGGAGGCCAGGATGGCACAAAATCTCTCAAAACCTCAGTGCAGACAGGAAAATTCGAAGTACCTTAAAAACTATGAGTACCTCACAGTATTAATGAGCCCCACCGAGTGTCAGTACAAAGCTCTCAAGGGACTCATTAAAGCAGATAACTGGGGCCATGACTACACAAACCTCTCACAGACTCTGTGTCAAAAGGGAAACGTCAAGTACCTTCAAATAACTGACAACATCATGAGGGGTTCTGACCACTCATAGAATATTTCCAGGACAAGGATTTTGGTAAATATGAGGAAATTTTCTAAGACTTTATATTCAATTTCGTACTATTGAAGAATATCAGGGAGGGGAGATAAATATTAAAGGTTTATTATGAATTATATTATTATGAGTTATTAATTATTGGATTATTAGTTACGAATTTTGACAAGTGCCTGAGACATCTGAAGTGTTGCTTTTAGTGATCAATAGGTTCACAGGAGATCCCTAATGTGCTTTCAGCCTCTCTGCCCGTGGACAGCAGCAGCATGACCTTTGCTGGACCCATCAGGCTCAGTCTCAGCAGTATTATTAATTATATTATTATGAGTTATTAATTATTGGATTATTAGTTACGAATTTTGACAAGTGCCTGAGACATCTGAAGTGTTGCTTTTAGTGATCAATAGGTTCACAGGAGATCCCTAATGTGCTTTCAGCCTCTCTGCCCGTGGACAGCAGCAGCATGACCTTTGCTGGACCCATCAGGCTCAGTCTCAGCAGTCCTTTCTCCAAGCTGCAAACAAAACCTGCCCCCAGCCAGTGCCCTGCCAACAGGCAGGGTTCTGTCAGGCCAAGGAGACAGCACAGAGATTTGGGGTCTGTGAGTACTGGCAGGGAGTGATTAGGCACAGGGAAACACTGGCAGGAGGAAAATCTCCAGGAAGGTAAGATCAGGCAATGGGAGGAAACAAAACCCAGCAATGCTGTGACAACATGAGTCCTTGGTACAGATGTGGAGCTGGGCTGCAGTGTATCCATCTGCTCTCAGCATTACCTGAGGATTTTTAAGGAAAACTTGGGACTGTGAACATCCCACATTTTAGCAAAGTAAAAGGCCAGAGAAATTCCAAACAGAATGAAGTGACAGAGCATCTCCCTCTGGCACACCAGACACATCTCCTACACAGGATGTGCTGCACAGCTCTTCTTCTTTATGTTCTTCATCTCAGCAGAGTTTTCCCTCCTGACCATCATGTGCTACGACCGCTACGTGTCCATCTGCAAAGCCCTGCACTACGGGACCCTCCTGGGCAGCAGAGCTTGTGCCCACATGGCAGCAGCTGCCTGGGCCTGTGCCTTTCTCAATGCTCTCATGCACACGGCCAATACATTTTCCTTTCCCCTGTGCCATGGCAATGTCTTGGGCCAGTTCTTCTGTGAAATCCCTCATATCCTCAAGCTCTCCTGCTCACACCCCAAATCCCTCAGGGAACTGGGGCTCATTGCAGTTAGTGCCAGTTTAGCACTTGGATGTTTTGTGTTCATTGTTTTCTCCTATGTGCAGATCTTCAGGGCTGTGCTGAGGATCCCCTCTGAGCAAGGACGGCACAAATTGGTTTCCTTGTGGAGATGCTTTTCTTTGTTTTACTATTTTCATCTTGTCCACAAAAAAATGTCATTTTTTGTGCCATTTCTCATTTTGTTTCTCTCCACCTTACCCCTGGCCACAGACTGTGTCAATGAGGGGCTGTGCTCTCAATGCCTTTAAAGGAACTAAAGGATCTCCCAGCAGAGTTTTCTGCAGAGATGCCCTTTTGTTGCCTCCTCTGGAGCTGCAGCAGCAATGTCTGTGTGCAGAGCTGGCTTTGGGCCTGGGAGGAGAAGCTGAGGGACCTGGGCTGCTGGAGCTTCTGAAGAGGAGGCTCAGGACTCATCGTGCAACTGCTGCAAGCGTAGTTTCAGAGAATCCCAGAATCACAAGGTTTGAAAAGACCTTGGAGATCATCAAGTCCAACCTTTGCCCTGACACTGCCTTGTCTCCCCTGAGCCTCCTCTTCTCCAGGATAAACAAGCTGAGCTCCCTCAGCCACTCCTCACAGGATTTGTGTTCCAGACTCTTGACCAACCTTGTTGTCCTTCTCTGGACATGCTCCAGCCTCTCCAAGACCTTCCTAAACTGGGGGCCCAGAACTGGACACAGCACTCGAGGTGCTGCCCAAACAGTGCTGAGAACAGGAGAAGAATCACTGCCCTGCTCCTGCTGGCCACACCATTCCTGATCCCTGCATGACCTAACAACATCCTTGAACATTTCATCATTTACCTGCCTTTATGTCCAAAGGTGATGCACCCTCTTTTTAACCCCTAAATTCCTGCAAAACTCCATGCCCAGACAGGCCATTCATTTCTTCCTCTGGGTCATCTTTCTACACAAAGGGACAGCCTACTCTTGCTCCTTCAAGATTTCTTTTTTGAAGTGTGTCCATCCTTCCTGGAACCCTGTGTTTTAAGGGCTGTTTCCCTTAAAAGAAACAGTTCCTGATTTGGTACTCCCCAAATCTGCATCCTCAATAGGCCAAAGTCTGCCCTTAAAAGTCCAGTGTAGAAGATTTATTGATGCCCCTCCTTCTTTCACGGAATATTTTAAAACTCAATAATTTCATGATCACTGTGCCCCAAACAGCTTTTTAGATCTTTTGACATATTTTTTGTTATTTTCACGGACAGGGTAAAAGGGGCCACTTTGGGGTCCCTGGAGACATTTCTGGGGCACATTTGGGGCAGTTTTGGGTCTGGGCAGGGAATTCAGAGAGAATGTGGGGGGTTTGGGGGACACTTGGGGGAGCCAGGTGGGCACTTGGAGGGGCACTCCGGGATTCTGAGGGACAGTTCGGCGTCCGGGGGAGCACTTGGGGGTCCAGAGGGGCCCTTGGAGGTCAGGGAGGGGAATTTGGGGCCCTTCGGGGTCCGGGCGGGCCCTTGGGGGGCTCGAACGGAGCTCTCTGTGGCGCGGGGGGTGATGGAAGTTGTAGGCGCAGGTATAATACAGTTAAACGGGGCCGCAGAGCACCACGGGAGTTGTAGGCGCAGCTGCAATGGCTTTTTGTGATGGCGGGGCATGATGGGAGATGAAGTCCCGGCTCGAAGAGCGATGTACGTGCGCTGGTGAACATGACGGGAGCTGTAGTCCCGGAAGTGGCTGGACTGCAGCATTTGGGGGTTCAGGAAGGCACTTGGGGTGACACTTCAGGGCCCGAGCCGCGACGTGAGGTCCTCGGGGGGAACGTAAATGGTTCGGGAATACCTGGGGGGCGCTTGGGGAGCTCCAACTGGGCTCTTTAGGGCGCGGGGCACGGCACGAGTTTTAGGTGCGGGACTGTGCTCTGAGGGGCTCTGGGACCGCAGGGCATGAGAGGAGATGAATTCCCAGAAGTGGCTGTACTGGGCATTGGTGGGACTGGGAGCACTCAGGGGATCCGGGGACTCTTTTGGGTGGTCCCGAATGGGCGCTGAGGGGGCATTGAGGGATCCTGTAGGGTCTGGAGGACACTTATGGGACAGATGGGGGGTGGATACCGGGGTGGGTTCTGTGGAGCGTGGGGCATGACGGGCGTTGTAGTCCCGGCTCCAATGGGGCACTATTGGGCCGCGGGGCATGACGGGAGATGTAGGCAAAAATAAAAGATGGCGCTGACACCAGGCACTGGTCCCAAGACCCCAATCCCTGTGCTGATTGGCTGCTGGCTGTGATTGGCGGGACCATCGGCAAATGGGAGACAGTGGAGGCGGGAACAGCCCATTCAACTCCTCCAGTCCCTCCCAGCACAGCCCAGTTCATCCCCAGTACAGACCAGTACAACCCCAGTGCTTCTCCAGTCCCTTCCAATACACCTGAGTTCATTCCTAGTCCCTTCCAGTTCCTCCCATTGTCATCCAGAGTATGGCCCAGGGTCTTCCAGTCTTCTACACTGTGTCCCCAGTGTTCCCAGTTTGTCCCAGTATCTACCAGTATCACTCCCCATCCATCCCAGTATGTCACACTGTGTCTCAGTGTACCCCCACAGTCCATCCCAGTCTTCCCAGATTCCCCCTCAGCATTCCCTGTGTTTCCAGCTTGTCGCGATCCTCCCCAATGTCACTCCCAGTGTGTCTCAGTGTCTCCCACAGTGTTCCCAATGTTCCCCAGTATGTCCCAGTCCTCCCCAGTGTTTCCAAGCACAGTTTAATTTCTCACGGTTGCCATGGCAGCCAAACCCAGCAGTGGGGTCAGGGCAGTGTTCATGGCCACAGCCCCTTGCAGCGGCCCAGTGCAGGTTGGGCTGATGATGCACTCTCACAGCTGGCCCAGGGCAGCTCTGCAGTGGTTTTGGTGGCACCTCGGGCTGGCACACACCTGAGGAGTGTGTCTCTGTTCAGTGGGGAAACTCAGGAGTTTGAGATTACTTAAAAAAATACAAAAAGACAAAACCCCTCTTAGGCTGAGTGCAGCCAGCTCTGCAAGCCCAGCAGGTCCCAGGTGAGTGAGGACAGACAGGATGGGGCTGGGGAATGTGGAGCAAGGTTGTCCACACTGGGTCAGAGCTCAAGGCAAAGCTTCTCTGAGCAGGCCAGAGCTCCTGAGGAGACATCCTGGGTTAATATCAATCACAGAATGCTGCAATCACCTCTGCTCTGAAGGGAAATGTAATAAAATACATATTTTGAAGTAATAATGGATATTTCTTACAAGCTCTTTGAAATATTTCTCCAACACTTTAGTGTCAGTAAGAAAACTTTAATGATGCTCTCGGGGCTTTGGTGTTGTTTACATCAGACTCAGTCCCTGAGAGAGTGTTCAAAGAACTTCTCAAGAACTCAAATTGAAACTCCAAAGTTTCTTGAAGTTTTAATGGGTCCCACTGAGGGACACGACTGAGAAAGTGTTCCCAGGTTCCAGGCAGAGCAGAACACTGGAGGCAGTGATGACAGCTGAGGACAAACAAGGCAAAGGTGTCTCTGATGCTGAGCAAACCTGGATGAGTTTGAGGAATGCAAAGGCCTGAGCCCCAGCCCCTGGCCAGGCAAATCCTGTCCCTCCCTCCTTGCTCAGGGCTCTTCCCGGGATGGGCACTGGCATGTGGGGATGTGCAATGCCAAGGGCAGCACCTTGCCAGGCTGCTGAGCAGGAACAAGGAGGCACTGAGGCCCCAGGCCTGCAAGGGTCACTTGTCTCCTGCTCCTGGCTCAGGCCCAGGGCCAGCAGCTATGGCCAAAGCACTGCCCAAGTTGGCTGTGTCAGGGCCTTGCAGCTGCTGCACATCCCTGTGCCCTGTGCAGCCCAGGCTGTCCTACGGTGTCCCTGCCCTGCACCTCTGTCCCTGCAGGCTGTCGTCATCCCCCGGCTGCCCCACCTGGCTGGCCCCTTCCTTTGCTGACAGCTCTGCCTCCTGCCTGCCTCTGCCTGCCCACACAAAGCCTTGGGCTGCTCCAGGCTCCTTCTGGGGGAAGTGTTGCACCATAGCCCTGCCCTGGGAGGGAAATTCCTTTTCATAGCGTGTCCAGTCTGGGCCTCCTCAGCTGCACCTAACATTAATTTTTCCTTTTTCAGACTTTTTTCTACTATGCCAAAAGGATGCACCATCTCTGAAACCACCCTTCAGTCTTTCCCAGGGCTCTTCTCTGCTATCCTCAGTCTCCACCCCACTGAGCACAGAGCTCCTTTGCCCTATATTGTGGTCATGTGCTTGAGGCCTCCAAACTCCACTTTGGGAGATCTCTGGGCCCTCTCCAAGTTGTTTGCAAATGAAAACATTGTGCTCATACTCTAAGAAAATCTCCAGAGGCCAAGGCCAGCCAGACCTGTCTGTAATGGCTGCTTTTGTCTGGGAGCAATCCCCAGATAAATGGAATTATGGAGGCCAAGTTTAATTTTTGCCATGGCCCGTGGACAAGAAGGATGGTTCTTTTCCATCGGAAGGAAGGAACAGCACCCCAGTGTTTCAGGGACAGATGAGATGTCCTCACCAGAGGCCAAGGCCAGCCAGAGCTCTGTGTCCTGGCAGCTTTTGACTGGGCGTAGCCCTTGCATATAGGGAAATTTCAGCCATGGACACCTGGAAAAGGGAGAAGAGAAGGGAAGATTCTTTTCCATAGGAAGGAAAGCATGGAACCCCAGTGCTCCATGGGAGGCACCCATGCTCATGAAAGGCAGCCCTCGACATGCCAAGATCAGCCAGACCAGTCAGGTGCCTCTCAGGTGGCAGAATCAGCCAGGCCTGCTCCGTGTTCCCCTCATTCCATGAGGCCCTGCAGGGTCACAGTGGCCCTCTGGTTCCATGGGGTCCCACAATGTCACAATGGTGTCCATGATTCCATGGGGCCTTGCAATTCCACAATGGTCTCCATGGATCCATAGTGCCCCACAGGATCAGAACGGCCCTTTGGCTCCACGAGGCCCTGAAATGCAGCAATGGCCTCTTGGTTCCACAAAGCCCTGCTGCTTCACACTGGCCCCTTGGGACCGTGTGGCCCAGCAGTGCCACATTGATGTCCTTGGTGCCACGACGCCACACAGTGTCACAGTGATCCCTTGGATCCATGATACCCTGCAGTGTTGTGGAGGATTTTGTGAACAGCTGGCTAGCTGACAAAGGTCACACTGATATAATACCGTTAGTTAGGGATGAAGGAGATGGGTATAGGAGCCAGCAGTCAGTGTCTAAATCAGGCAAGGTAGAATGGGTCAACGACCTCTTCGGTCAATGGGGATTAACGGGATGGGTTGCATCTTTGGTTAAAGGAATGTTGTGGATTTTTCTTGTAATTGTCATCGTGCTAGTCATGTTCTCATGCCTTGTCCATTGTTTTAAAAGAACCATAGGGAACGCCTTTTTTCTAAATACAGAAAGTGGAGTTGTAGCAGGCACAAGGCCTGCACGGCCTCCTTGGCGATCAGAAGCCTGAGAGCTAGGAAATGCCAAAGTCAGCATGACTAAGGCTTTAGAAGCCCCTCTCTTCCGTCTTTTGGACCCTGCTCTCTCCCTGTAAACCCATAGGTCACTTTCCCCTGACCCTTACTATTGGACAGTTTTCAAAACCCCTGTCGGGTATAAAAACCCCTGA
>NW_024369075.1:28034-30059 GCF_014805655.1 Passer montanus
AAGAAGCGTTACAACAATTGGCAAATATGCCCATAGGGAATCAAGTGATATTAGTAGAAGCTATTAAGGAGTTAGGAGTAGGATTACAAAAACAAGCAGCAGCTTCAGAGTCAGGTATTAGCTGCTCTTGCACCCCTACAAGCGGCGGCAACAAATAAGCCACGGGCTCCATCTCTTGGCCGATTTAAATGTTACCGGTGCGGAGGCATGGGACATACGCGATGAGCCTGTCAGACAGCTGGCGTCTGGTGCCAGAGTTGTCGCTCGGATACCCACAGCACTGGAGCTTGCCGACACCGCTTGGGAAACATAAAGACGAGCGCGTTCAACAGCCGCCGCGCCCAGACACGAGTAGCTGCTGGCAACACCTCAGCCCAGCTGCACTCCAGCCAGCCACTGCCAGGAACCTCGGGCTGGACGTGGCAGCCTCAGTAGCGGTAACACTGATGACCACCCAACCGGAAAAGGTGCCGACTGGAATAAAGGGACCAATCATCATTGATGGACAACCTATGGGAGCTTTGCTTCTGGGACCATCATCGGCCACCATGATGGGATTATTTGTTTTAACTGGAGTAATAGATGCTGATTATATGGGGGAAATTTGTGTCATGGTACATATTCCTTTTCCACCGATACGAACTGAGAAAGGGCAGAGGATAGCCCAATTGGTTGCATTGGAGCAGATTGCTAAAACATTGCCCCCTCGTCAATTACTGTTGAGGGGAGAATGAGGCTTTGGTTCCACTGGAGGACTGTAGCAAGCACAGGGCCTGCACAGCCTCCTTGGCGATCAGAGGCCTGAGGCTAGGAAATGCCAAAGTCAGCATGACTAAGGCTTTAGAAGCCCCTCTCTTCCGTCTTTTGGACCCTGCTCTCTCCCTGTAAACCCATAGGTCACTTTCCCCTGACCCTTACTATTGGACAGTTTTCAAAACCCCTGTCGGGTATAAAAACCCCTGAATCTGCCTGGTTCGGGAGAGAAGAGCTGTCACTGGACCCTTCGCGGAGACCCGAATAAAAGAACCCTGCGGAACCCATACAGCGCTTCTCCCTCTCTCTCTGCGTCTGCTGTGGTGGCACCTAGGGCAGTGGCCCAGGCAAGCTGAAAGAGCTGAAATCACTAAAGAGCTGACTGCAAATCACTATAGCTTGCCTAGGTTGCCTGAGCCGCCCCCCGCTGAGCTATCCTGGCTGGCTGGCATTCCCTGCTGGGCTTCTGCCCTGAGGGTAATGGCCCGGCCTTAGCTGATGCCCAAACAGCGAGGGGCCCCTGGACCGACATCTGAACCGCCGCGATATCCTGGCCACGGAACTGAATGCCGGACCTGGCATCTCAGAGGAGTAGCATTTCTTCTTGAAATTGTCACTGCCTCCGCGCCAGAAATCCTGGAAGAAGAAGCTCTTCGTTTTAGAAGGACTCTTCTGAAAAGGAGGCCAGCCGACCCGCAACAACGACACCTGGGCACGCGAGTGTCCGTGGAGGCTGACAAGCAGACGACCCCCAGCAGAGCTTTGACCCACAACTGGCTGAAGAGGTGTAAGTTTAAAGCAGCCTTTCTTGCGCGCAAAATACTTTTTTCCTTGGGTCCTTTTTTTGGGGATTTTTTTCTTTTTTTTTCTCCTTTGTCTGCTGGTGGGGAACGGGAACATCAAAGCTTAGTACATTTAAGCGATCCCAGAAGAAGAGAGATTTATATTTACTAATCCTAGAAATCCTATCTTCTAACAACTTTTCTTTTTCTAAAGGTAATCTTTCAAAAACTAACCTGAAAAAATTTATAAAGTGGATTCTCTGCCACTTCCCAGATACTAATACACAGACTATTACCTTAGACTCCTTTTGGGATACAATTGGGACCACGATATATAAGTTTCAAACTAACCAAGACTTTTCTGTAACCCGGTTTTTACCTATATTTCACGCTATCACTAAAGCTGTAGAAAAAACTAACAAAAAGATAGTAACTTCAGGGCTAGCTTCTGTCGAACGAAAGGGGAAGTTCTTATCTGAGTCAACAGAAG
>NW_024369076.1:0-923 GCF_014805655.1 Passer montanus
GGGGAGATTTTGGGTGGTTTTGGGGGAATTTGAGGGGGTTTTGGGGGCATTTTGGGGAATTTGGGGAATTTGGGGGTGGGCAGCGAGGCACGGAGGCGTGCGGAGCCCCGAAGACCCCCCCAGAGATCCCCAAAAAACCCTCAAAGACCCCCAAAGACCCCCAAAGACCCCCAAAGACGCCCCCAGACCCCCCCGAGCCCCCCCGGGCCGCCCCCCGCGGGGGGGTTTTGGGGGCATTTTGGGGAATTTGGGGAATTTGGGGGTGGGCAGCGAGGCACGGAGGCGTGCGGAGCCCCGAAGACCCCCCCAGAGATCCCCAAAAAACCCTCAAAGACCCCCAAAGACCCCCAAAGACCCCCAAAGACGCCCCCAGACCCCCACGAGCCCCCCCGGCCCGCGCTCGGCGGCGGCGGGCGGTGATTAATATCAATTAATTAATGGCTAATTAATGGAGCCTCATTAGCAGCGCAAACAGCGCGGGGGGTCCGTCCCCACCCCCATTGGGGTCTGGGGTCCCCGTTTAGGGTCTGGGGTCTCTCCTTGGGGTCTGGGGTCTCCATTTGGGGTCTGAGGTCTTTATTTTGGGTCTGGGGTCTCTCCATTCCCTATTTAGGGTCTGGGGTCTCTCCATCCATCCCATTTTGGGTCTGGGGTCCCGATTTAGGGACTGGGGTCTCTATTTTGGGTCTGGGGTCTCTCCATCCTCTTTTTTTGGGTCTGGGGTCTCCGTTTTGGGTCTGGGGTCTCTCTTTAGGGTCTAGGGTCTCTATTTTGGGTCTGGGGTCTCTCCACCCCCCCCATTTTGGGTCTGGGGTCTCTCTTTGGGGTCTGGGGTCTCTCCATTCCCCATTTTGGGTCTGGGGTCTCTCCATTCCCCATTTTAGGTCTGGGATGTCTCCATCCATCCCAATTTTGGGTCTGGG
>NW_024369077.1:0-923 GCF_014805655.1 Passer montanus
ATTTTTGGGATATTTTTATGGGGTTTTTTTGGGGACATTTCTGTGAAGTTTTTAGGATATTTTTCAGGGATGTTTTTGGGGTGAATTCGGGGGATTTTGGCTCATTTTGGGTCCCACCTTCCTGCCCAGCCCGGCCCAGCCCCAGGCCCGGATTTGGGTGAATTTTTGGGATATATTTTGGATATTTTTGGGGATATTTTTAGGGAAATTCCCGTGATATTTCCAGGATACATTTATGATATTTTCAGGACATTTTTGGGGTGAATTCGGGGGATTTTGGGTCATTTTGGGTCCCACCTTCCTGCCCAGCTCGGCCCAGCCCCAGGCCCGGATTTGGGTGAATTTTGGGGTGGATTTTTGGGATATTTTTGGGGATATTTTTATGACATTTCAGGGATATTTTTCAGGATTATTTTGGGGTGAATTCGGGGGATTTTGGGTCATTTTGGGTCCCACCTTCCTGCCCAGCTCGGCCCAGCCCCAGCCCCGGATTTGGGGGAATTTTGGGGTGGATTTTTGGGATATTTTTATGGGGTTTTTTGGGGATATTCCCGTGATATTTCCAGGATATATTTATGATATTTTTCAGGATTATTTTGGGGTGAATTCGGGGGATTTTGGGTCATTTTGGGTCCCACCTTCCTGCCCAGCTCGGCCCAGCCCCAGGCCCGGATTTCGCCGTCGCTGCCGCTCAGGAGGAGCCGCTCGGTCGAGGCCAGGGAGTAAACGGGGCCCGAGTGCGCTGCACCAGTATAAACCAGTATAAACCAGTATAAACCAGTATGGACCAGTCTCATCCCAATCCCCTCCCAGTATAAACCAGTTCACCCCAGTCCCATCCCAGTGCCCTCGAATCCCATCCCAGTTCAAACCGGTATAAGCCAGGCACCTCCAAATCCCTCCCAGTACAAACCAGTACAAAC
>NW_024369078.1:0-922 GCF_014805655.1 Passer montanus
TTGAACACCACCAGGCTGTACTGCGTGCCTCCAAACTGATTAACATAAATTAGAATGTCATTTACATATCATTTACATATCATTAAAGTATAAATTAAATAAATCAAATTAAATATAAAATATCAATAAAATAAAGTAAAATAAAATACAATGTAAAATCCACCGTGTTGAACACCACCAGGCTGTACTGGGTACCCCCGAACTAATTAACATAAATTAGGATATAATTTAAATAAATTAAAATAACAATAAAAATAACAATAAAACAAATTAAATTAAAAGTGCAATATAAACAGACTAAATTAACATAAATAAAACATCAAATAAAATAAGCAACAACAAAGTTGTACTGGATAGCCCAAAATGTCATTCAAATACAATTCAACATAATTAAATTAAAATTAAAAGTAAATTAAAATTAAAATTAAAATTAAATTAAATTAAATTAAATTAAATTAAATTAAATTAAATATACAAATACCCTGGCTGTACTGGGTGCCCCCAAACTACATTAAAACATAAATAAACACAAATTAAGTTAAATTCAATTAAACAAAACTAAATTAATTAATTTAATTAGGTTAATTAAGCCCCCCCGTCCCCACTCACGTCTCCCCCGAAGTCGGTCTCGGCGGGGGGGCCCCCATTGAAATACCTGGAATTAAATTAAATTAAATTAAATTAAATTAAATATACAAATACCCTGGCTGTACTGGGTGCCCCCAAACTACATTAAAACATAAATAAACACAAATTAAGTTAAATTCAATTAAACAAAACTAAATTAATTAATTTAATTAGGTTAATTAAGCCCCCCCGTCCCCACTCACGTCTCCCCCGAAGTCGGTCTCGGCGGGGGGGCCCCCATTGAAATACCTGGGAGAGAAATGGGGGGCTGGGGGCTTCGGGGGGCGGTTTGGGG
>NW_024369079.1:0-922 GCF_014805655.1 Passer montanus
ACAGAACTGACCTGTGCATAATATGTTCAAATAAACATGTGTCCACTTCTGATGTTCAAAGATACATAAGCCCTAACTGAAGTTTTTAAACAAGAATCTTTAGAGAGTCCTGCTGGCATCAGTCATTTATGAACTAACATCATGGTGATGTCTTTCTTTGGAAGTGTTGGGAACAAGTTCATATCAAGTTAGTATTTTGGAGACCTTCTGTAGTTTTGATTATTGTTTAATGGGACTCAGAAATTTGGGCACTCTTAGCAAGTTGCAAAATATCAACTAATAAGCAGCCCACTGAGAAATCTCTTTATGTGTATTTTTTTGTGTGTGTAAAATAACTCAAAGAATTTTTTTCAAGAATAATGAAATCCAAGGTGAGTTGAATGGTGAGCTTCAAGGATTATGCTTTTTTAAAACTTCCCCATCTTTTGTGCCTTTGGCACTCCTTCTCTTGCAACAACAGATATCAGGTACCTCACTTAAGAACTGCTTATTAAAGCAATAATCGCTGATCTTCACAGTGGGAACTGCAGTGCTGAGCCAAAGTCACAGGTGCCAACTCCACCATATTTGGCTGCAAACCTTTATACATCATCTACTGTCCTGCTGCTTTTTTGGCTGTTAGTCTAGGAATTCCAGTCAACTGGCAGGCTTGTTGGAGAAACTCAACAGCTCCAATGAAGCTGCCCTGTGCTCAGAGATCCTGAGCAAATGGCCACTGCAGATGTACAAATTGACTTCACATGTGTCTAGAGGATTAGATATGTCAGACCAGCTGTGTCAGTGCAGCGAGGCTGCAGCAAGTTCAATTCCATGGCTATGCCCATGTTAGTAAGTTTGTCAGTGCCAAGGGATGTGGACCCCGGTTCTGTTCTGGCAAAGTGTTTGAAGACATCTGCCATTGTTTTGCCATGGACTTGAAGCA
>NW_024369080.1:0-921 GCF_014805655.1 Passer montanus
AAAAATGCCCAAATTTTCCCAAAATCCCCAGAATTCACCCGAATTCCCATCCCCAGGTGCCCTCAGGCAGGATGCCAGGCTCCAGCCCCGTGTCCCAAACCCCTAAAACCCTCTAAAATCCCCAAATCCCCCCCAAAACCCCTTGAAAATCCCCAAAAAAACCCCAAAAATCCCCGAATTTTCCCCCAAAATGCCCAAATTTTCCCAAAATCTCCTGATTTCATCCCATTTTCAGGTGCCCTCGGGCAGGATGCCGGGCTCCAGCCCCGTGTCCCCGGGGTCCCAAACCCCCTAAATCAGCCCCAAAACCCCTCCAAACCTCCCCAAAATACCCTGAAATTTCCCAAATTTTCCCAAAAATCCTCAAAAATTCCCCAAAAATCCCCGAATTTTCCCAAAATCCCCGGAATTCACCCCGAATTTGTGTCCCCAGGTGCCCTTGGGCAGGATGCCGGGCTCCAGCCCCGTGTCCCAAATCCCCCAAAATCCCAAATTTCCTTCTATAACCCCCCAAAAACCCCTTGAAAATCCCAAAATATCCCCCAAAAAATCCCCAAATTTTCCCCCAAAATCCCCAAAATCCCCGGAATTCACCCCAATTTCCCCATCCCAGGTGCCCTCGGGCAGGATGCCGGGCTCCAGCCCCGTGTCACAAACCTCCAAAACCCCCCCAAAATCCCCCTGCAAACCCCAAAAAATGCCCCAAAATTCCCCAAAAATCCCCAAAAAAATCCACAAAAATCCCCAAATTTTCCCAAATTTTCCCAAAATCCTCGGAATTCACCCCGAATCTGTGTCCCCAGGTGACCTTGGGCAGGATGCCGGGCTCCAGCCCCGTGTCCCAAACCCCCAAAATCCCAAATTTCCCCCTCAAAAACCCCTTGAAAATCCACAAAAAAATCCCCAAAAATCCCCAAATTT
>NW_024369081.1:0-921 GCF_014805655.1 Passer montanus
TTTCCCATTTTCCCCCCATTTTCCCCCCCAATTTCCCATTTTCCCCCCTATTTTTGCCCAAATTCCCCGTTTTTCTCCCCAAATTTCCCCTCAGGGGGCGAGTACTTCAGCGAGGAGCAGATGCGCCTGCGCGCCCCCGCGCTCTTCCACCACTACATCGGCCGCTTCCGCCAGCCCGGCCACCCCGAAACCCCCCAGAATCCCCCCAAAACCGCCCCGGAGCCACCGCACACCTGGGCCGGCCCCAAAAACCCCCGGAACGGCCCCAAAATCGCCCCAAATCCACCCAAAATGGCCCAAAATCCACCCAAAATGACCCAAAACGGATTCAAAATGGCCGACAACGGACACAAAATGGCCGACAATGGACACAAAATGGCCGACAACAGACACAAAATGGCCGACAGCGGACACAAAATGGCTGACAACGGACACAAAATGGCTGAAAACGGATTCAAAATGGCCAAAAATGGACACAAAATGGCGGAAAATGGACCCAAAATGGCTGAAAAAGGACCCAAAATGTCCCAAAATGGCCCCAAAATGGCCCCGGAGCTGCGGGAGCTGCTGCTCAGGGCCCTGGAGGAGAGCCCCGGTAAGGGGGGGGTTGATGGGGGTTTTTTGGGGTTTTTTAGGGATTTTAATGGGGTTTTAGTGGGGTTTTAATGGGGTTTTATTGGGGTTTTTTTGGGAGATATGATTGAGATTTTATTGGGATTCCCAGTGTCGTTTTTTAATTTTACTGGGATTTTGTTGGGATTTTTGTGGGATTTTTTTTATTTTACTGGGATTTTATTGGGATTTTTTTGGGAGATTTTATTGGGATTTTTCTGGGAGCAGCCTTTAATGGGATTTTTGGGAGATTTTATTGATGGGATTTTGGGGGAATTATTGGGATTTTAATGGGGTTTTAATGGGATT
>NW_024369082.1:0-921 GCF_014805655.1 Passer montanus
GCCACAGACAAGTGACAGACACAGTTACAAAGCTCTGCTCAGAGCTGACACGGGAATTCATTAAAAAACCTGAAAAAACAAACAAAAAAACCACACACAAAAAACCAAACCAAACAAAATAAAATAAAACAACAAAAACAAACAAACAAAAATAACAAAAACAAAACAAAACAAAAAAAACAACCAAAAAAACCTAAATAAACAACCAAAAACCACTAAAACCCAAAGAAAACCATATCAAAAAAAACCCCACCACCCAAACAAAAAAAACCCACCCAAAACAAAACAAAAACAATGATCCAACAAGAACAAACAACCCAAAACAAAATAAAGAACAACAAACCAAACCTAACCAAACAAACAACAAAAGAAAAAGAGAACTCGCCCCAGCAGAGCTCTTCCATCCTTCAGCAGTCACATTTGCACACACACAAGACACAGGGCTGCAAAAAATGAGGATTCATTGGGCACATTTGCAGTAAAAGCAGGTTTAGGACAGGCTCTCAGGGGGTGCTCCACAAGCCTGGACATGTTGGCAGCATGGACAGGGGGGAGCCATGGATACCCCAGGACTCTGAAACAGGGACCCCGGACAGTGCTGACCCCTGGGACGCCTGTGATGCCAAAGTGGTGAGCCCAGAGAAGGGGAACCTGCGGGATTGCCAGGAGCCCCAGCAGCCCAAAGAGGGGAACACCAATTCAAACCTGACCTGCAGCACCCCAGACAGGGGGGCCTCCAGGAGCCCAAAGTGGAGAGACCAGAGAGGGGAAACTCATGGTTGGGTGTTTTTGCTGAATCTTGGTCATTTGTGTATTTTGGGGGACCAAATCTTGGTGTTTTGGGGGTTTACATGGGCACCAGATTCCCAGTGACTTCTAGAGTGTGGTGGTGCAGGTGCCCAACATTGGAACTGTAATACC
>NW_024369083.1:0-921 GCF_014805655.1 Passer montanus
AAAAGTTGGAAATTTTGGAATAAAAATTTAGGAAACGGGGGAAAAATTGGGGAGAAAAATTGGGAATTTTGGGGGCAACAACATGAATTTTAGGGGAAAAAATTAAAATTTTTAAGGGAAAAAGTTGGAAATTTTGGAATAAAAATTTGGGAAATTGGGGGGGAAAATTGGGAATTTTGGGAGGAAAATTGGGAATTTTAGGGGAAAAAAATTAAAATCTTTAAGGCAAAAAATTAGAATTTTTGGGTTAAAAAGTTGGTAAATTGGGGGGAAAAATTGGGAATTTTGGGAGGAAAAATGGGAATTTTAGTGGAAAAAAATTAAAATTTTTAAGGGAAAAAATTGGAAATTTTGGAATAAAAATTTGGGAAATTGGGGGAAAAATGGGGCAAAAAATTGGGAATTTTGGGGGGAAAATTGGGAATTTTAGGGGAAAAAAATTAAAATCTTTTACGCAAAAAATTGGAATTTTTGGATTAAAAATTTGGGAAATTGGGGGGAAAAATTGGGAATTTTGGGAGGAAAAATGGGAATTTTAGTGGAAAATAAAATTTTTAAGGGAAGAAATTGGAATTTTTGGATTAAAAATTTGGGAAATTGGGGGGAAAAATTGGGAATTTTGGGAGGAAAAATGGGAATTTTAGTGGAAAATAAAATTTTTAAGGGAAGAAATTGGAATTTTTGGATTAAAAATTTGGGAAATTGGGGGGAAAATTTGGGAATTTTAGGGGAAAAAAATGAAATATTTAAGGGAGAAAATTGGAAATTTTGGATTAGAAATTTGGGAAATTGGGGGGAAAAATGGGAGAAGAATTTGGAAATTTTGGAAGAAAAAATGGGAATTTTAGGACAAAAAAATAAAATTTTTAAGGGAAAAAGCTGCAAATTTTGGATTAAAAATTTGGGATATTAGGGGAAAAA
>NW_024369084.1:0-827 GCF_014805655.1 Passer montanus
TTTTTGGGTCCCTCGCCAATTTTAGGATCTTCTCTCCTTTTTTGCCTCTTTAAATCCCTTTTTTTACCTTTTATTCCCATTTTTTCCCCAATTTTCTCCCATTTTTTCTCTATTTTTTCCCAATTTTTCCATTTTTCCCAACAATTTTTCCCCAATTTTCACTATCCCCCATTTTTTTTGGGTGATTTTTCCATTTTTAGGGTCTTCTTTCCTTTTTTTTCTCTTTAAATCTCTTTTTCCCCTTTGTCTTCTATTTTTGCCCCAATTTTTTTCCTTTTTTTTCCCTCTTTTTTCCCCCATTTTCCCCCAAATTTCCAATTTTTTCCTAAATTTTCCCTCCTCCCCATTTTTTGGGGTGCTCTTTCCATTTTTTGGGCTCCTTTTTCCTTTTTTCCCCTCTTTAATTTTATTTCACCCCCCTTTTAAAAAAATTTCCCCATTTCCCCTCATTTCTTCTCTATTTTTTCCCCATTTTTCCCCAAAATTTCCAATTTTTTCCCAAATTTCCCCTACCCCCCCATTTTTTGGGCCGCTCTTTCCATTTTTGGGGGTCCCTTTTTCATTTTTGGGCTCCCCGGGGGAGTTTTGGGGCCCCCCTAACTCCGTTTTTCCCACAGCACGCCATCGCCTTCTGTTTGAAGGAATCGGGGAATAAACCTCCGGTGGTAAGGACCCCCCCAAAATCCAAAATTTGGGGAGGGGACCCCCCCTTTTCCCCACCATGGGCACCCCCAGACCCCTCCCCAAAATCCAGGACCCCCCCCCCAAAAAAATTCCACCCCAAACCCCCAAATTTGGGGCATTTTTAGGGGTATTTAAGGGTGGGA
>NW_024369085.1:0-920 GCF_014805655.1 Passer montanus
GGGTCAAGGGGTCAGTCAAGGGTCATTTGAGTGGTCAGGGGGTCAGCCAGGGGTCAGTCAAGGGTCATTTGGGTGGTTAAAGGGTCACTGAGGGGTGGTTTGGGGTCACTCAGGTGGTCATTTAGAGGGTCAAGGGGTCACTCAGTGGTCATTTGGGTGGTCAAGGGGTCAGTCAAGGGTCATTCAAGGGTCATTTGGGTGGTCAAAGGGGCATTGAGGGGTGGTTTCGGGGAGCCAACCGCAGACGTGGCACGGCACCTTGTCCTCGTGCCGCACCGCGTGCGCCCGCAGCCGGTCACGCGTGGCGAACGCCGCCTCGCACGTCTGCCACGGGATGGGTCAGGGGTCAGGGGAGTGCTCAAGCGGTCATTTAGGGATGGTTTGAGTGGTCAGGCGGTCATCTAGGGGTGGTTTGGGCTCATTCAGGAGTCATTTTTGTGGTCAGAGGGTCATTGAGGGGTGGTTTGGGGTCACTCAGGTGGTCAAGGGGTCACTCAGGGGTGGTTTGAGTGGTCAAGGGGTCATTCAGGGGTCATTTAAGGGTCGTTTGGGTGGTCAAAGGGTCATTGAGGGGTGGTTTGGGGTCACTCAGGTGGTCAAGGGGGCACTCAGGGGTCATTTGAGTGGTCAAGGGGTCACTCAGGGGTCATTTAAGGGTCATTTGGGCAGTCAAAGGGTCATTCAGGGGTGGTTTGGGGTCACTCAGGTGGTCAAGGGGTCACTCAGGGATCATTTGAGTGGTCAAGGGGTCAGTCAAGGGTCATTTGGGTGGTCAAGGGGTCAGTCAAGGGTCATTTGGGTGGTCAAAGGGTCACTTAGGGGTGGTTTGGGGTCCCTCAGGTGGTCAAGGGGTCACTCAGGAGTCATTTGAGTGGTCAAAGGGTCATTTAAGGGTGGTTTGGGGTCACTCAGGTGGTCAT
>NW_024369086.1:0-20456 GCF_014805655.1 Passer montanus
AAATGGGGAAAAATGGGTAAAAAATGGGATAAAATGGGATAAATCATGGTCACTGAGCTCAGCTTGCAGCCTGGAAATGGGGGGAAAATGGGCAAAAATGGGCAAAACTATTTATGGTAAAAACCCAGTAAAGGTGGGGGATAAATGGGAAAAAATGGGGAAAATTGGGGAGAAATGAATGGGGGAAAATGGGGAGAAACGGGGAAAATAAAGAGGGAAATGGGGAAATAAAGGGAGAAAAGGGGAAATGGAAAAAAGGGAAATAAACGGGAAAAGTGGGGAAAACCAGGAAAAATAAATGGGGAAAAATGGGGAAAACACAGAAAATAAATGGGAAAAAATGGGGAAAATACAGAAAATAAACGGGAAAAAATGGGGAAAACCAGGAAAAATAAATGGGAAAAAATGGGGAAATGGTGAAAAAATGGGGGAAAAGGGGAATAAAGTGGGAAAAAATAGGGAAGAAGTGGGGAAAAGCAAAAGTGGGGGAAAATGGGAAAAAGTGGAAAAAATGTGAGGAAACAAAAAAAAAAATGGGGAGAAATGGGGAAAAATTGGGGAAAATTAGGAAAAAAAAGAAAGAAAATTGGGGGAAAATGGGAAAAATATTGGGAAAAAATTGGGGAAAAATGGGGAAAAATTGGGGCAAAAAAGGAAGGGAAATTAGGGAAAAATGGGGAAAAATGTTGGGAAAAGAGCGGGGGAAATGGGGAAAAGAAGGAAAAAGGGGGGATTTGGGCAAGAGGAAAAAGGGAATTTGGGGTACCTTGGATGCTGTTGGCCTTGACCAGGTGGGCGCAGTCGCTCAGCACCTCCTTGGGGATGTCGTCCATGGTCTGGCCCTGCCCCAAGCACAAATCCCAAATCCCCAATCCCGAATCCCAAATCCCCAAATCCCAAATCCCCAAATTCCCAAATCCCCAAATCCCAAATCCCCAATCCCGAATCCCAAATCCCGAATCCCAAATTCCCGAATCCCGAATCCCGAATCCCGAATCCCAAATCCCGAATCCCGAATCCCAAATCCCCAAATCCCAAATCCCAAATCCCAAATCCCAAATTCCCAAATCCCAAATCCCCAAATTCCCAAATCCCCAAATTCCCAAATCCCAAATCCCCAAATCCCCAAATCCCAAATCCCCAAATCCCAAATCCCACATCCCAAAGCCCAAATCCCGAATCCCAAATCCCCTCCTCATCCCACGGGAAAAGCACATTTCCCACATTTCCCCAGGGTCACCCCACTCCTCCCAAGGCTTTCCCCACTTTTCCCCAGGTTTTCCCCAATTTGTCCAATTTTTTCCCCAATTTTCCCAAGCTTTTCCCCAATTTTCTCAAGATATTTTTCAATTTCCCAGGATTTTTCCCACTTTTCCCAAGGTTTCTCCCACGTTTCCCATGATTTTTCCCCATTCTCCAAGGATTTTTCCCAATTTTCCCGAGGTTTTCCCCAATTTGTCCAATTTTTTTCCCAGTTTTCCCAAGACTTTTCCGACTCTTCCTGAGGTTTCCAGGAGAATATCCCACTTTTCTCAGAATTCTTTACAATTTTCCCAGGATTTTCCCCAATTCTCCCAGGATTTTTCCCACTTTTCCCAAGGTTTTCCCCAATTTCCCCAGGGATATCCCAATTTTCCCAAGATTTTTCCCCACTTTTCCCAAGATTATTCACAATTTTCCCAAGGTTTCCCAGGAATTTCCCACTTTTCCCCAGGTTTTCCCCAATTTTTTCCCAAGATTATTCCTAAGTTTCCCAAGGTTTCCCAAGAACATCCCAATTTCCTGAGGTTTTTCCCAAGGTTTTCCCCAATTTTCCCAAGATTTTCCCACTTTTCCCAGGTTTTTTCCCAATTCTCCCAGGATTTTCCCCACTTTTCGAAAGGTTTTTCCCAATTTTCTCAAATTTTTTCCCACTTTTCCCAAGATTTTCCCAGTTTTTCTGATGTTTTCCCAGGAATATCCCCATTTTCCCACGATTTTTCCCATTTTCCCAAGATTATTTCCCATTTTCCCAAGGTTTCCCAGGAATTTCCCACTTTTCCCAAGGTTTCTTCCAATTTTTCCAAGGTTTTTCCCACTTTTCCCATGGTTTTTCCCCATTCTCCCAGGATTTTTCCCAATTTTCCCGAGGTTTTCCCCAATTTGTCCAATTTTTTTCCCAGTTTTCCCAAGATTATTCCTAATTTTCCCAAGGTTTCCCAAGCACATCCCAATTTCCCGAGGTTTTTCCCACTTTTCCCAGGATTTTTCCTACTTTTCCCAAAATTTCCCAAGAATATCCAACTTTTCCAAGGCTTTTCCCACTTTTCCCAAGGTTTCACCCAATTTCCCCAAGGTTTTCCCAAACTTTTCCTGGAATATCCTGATTTTCTGACATTTCTCCCCAATTTTTCCCGAGGTTTTTCCCGATTTTCCTGACATTTTTCCTGTCTTTTTTTTTTCCCTGAGCTTTTCCCCACTGGTTTCCCAAGATTTTCCCAAATTTTTCTGAATTTTCCCCAAATTTTCCCCGAATTTTTCCTGAATTTTTTTCCAAATTTTTCTCAAATTTTTCCCAAATTTTCCTGAATTTTTCACGAAATTTTCTCAAATTTTTCCTTAACTTTTCCCAATTTTTTCCCGAATTTTTCCCAATTTTTTCCTGAATTTTCCCCAAATTTTCCTGAATTTTTCTCAAATTTTTCCCAATTTTTTCCGGAGTTTTTCCTCTAATTTTTCCCAAATTTTTCCCGAATTTTTTCCAAATTTTCCTGAATTTTTCCCAAATTTTTCCTGAATTTTTCCCCGAATTTTCCCTGATTTTTCCCAAATTTTTCCCGATTTTTTCCCAAATTTTTCCCGAATTTTTCCCAAATTTTCCCCAAATTTTTCCCAATTTTTCCCCGACCTTTTCCCGAGTTCCCCCAGGTGTACCTGGTGCAGCCGCAGGTAGACGTGGGCTGAGGAGAGCTTGTCCACGTGGAACCTGCGGGAATGCCGGGAACGCTGAGCTCGGAATTCCGGGAATCCCAACCCGGAGCCAGCCCGGCAACGCTGAGCTCGGAATTCCTGGAATTCTGGGAATTCCTGGAATTCTGGGAATGCTGAGCTGGGAATTCAAAGAAATCTGGGAATTCTGGGCTTGGAATTCAAGGAAATCTGGGAATGCTGAGCTGGGAATTCTGGGATTTCTGGGAATTTTGAGCTGGGAATGCCAGGAATTCTGGGAATGCTGAGCTGGGAATTCTTGGAATTCCAGGAATTCTGAGCTGGGATTTCTGGGAATTCCGGGAATTTCGAGCTCAGAATGGCAGGAATTCTGGGAATTCCGACCCAGAGCCAACCCGGGAATGCTGAGCTGGGAATTCCTGGAATTCTGACCTGAAGCCAACCCGGGAATTCCGGGCATTGCAACCTCGGAATTCTGGGAATTCCAAGCCAGGAGTTCCAACCTGGGAATTTCAGGAATTCTGGGAATTCTGACTCACAGCCAGCTTGGGAATTCCAGGAATTCCAGGGAATAACTGGGATCCAAACGGGATCCAGAGGATAAAAAGGGTCCAAGGAAATCCAACAGGATCTGGGGGAAAAAGTGGGATCCAGACGGGATCCAGGGGGGGAAAACGGGATCGGGGTGGGATCCAGGGCAACAAACGGGATCCAGGGGGCTCCAGAGGGACCCAGGGGGCAAAGGGGAATCCCATGGGATCCAGGGGGTTCCAGAGGGCTCCAGGGCTCTCCCGGTTCCCGTTCCCTGTTCCCGCTGGCTCCCGGCGCTCACCAGACGTCCTCGGGCCAGCCGTACTTGATCAGGTCCTCGTCTGCGGGGACGGCAGCGGGCTCAGCCCGGAGCCCCCAGCTCACACACAAATCCCGAAATTCACACACACATCCCCGAATTCCTGCCCCAAATCCTGAAATTCCCACCCAAATCCCCGAATTCCTGCCCCAAATCCCGAAATTCCCACACACATCCTGGAATTCCAGCCCCAAATACAAAAATTCCAGCCCCAGATCCCAGAGTTCCCACCCCAAATCCAAAAATTCCCCCACGCATCCCCCAAATTCGCACACACATCCCGGAATTCTAGCCCCAAATACAAAAGTTCCTGCCCCAAATCCCAGAATTCCAGTCCCAAATCCCAGAATTCCTGCCCCAAATACAAAAACTCTGGCCCCGAATCCCTGAATTCCCACCCAAATCCAAAAATTCCTGCCCCAAGTCCCAGAATTCCAGCCCCGAATCCCGGAATTCCTGCAACAAATCCTGGGATTCCGATCCCAAATCCCTCAATTCCTGCCCCAAGTCCCAGAATTCCAGCCCCGAATCCCGGAATTCCTCCAACAAAACCTGGGATTCCGATCCCAAATCCCTCAATTCCTGCCCCAAGTCCCAGAATTCCAGCCCCGAATCCCGGAATTCCTCCAACAAAACCTGGGATTCCGATCCCAAATCCCTCAATTCCTGCCCCAAGTCCCAGAATTCCAGCCCCGAATCCCGGAATTCCTCCAACAAAACCTGGGATTCCGATCCCAAATCCCAGAATTCCAGCCCCAAAATCCTGGGATTCCAGCACCAAATCCAGCCCCAAATCCCAGATTCCCACCCAAATCCCAAATTTCTGCCCCACATCCCAGCCCCAAATCCCAAAATCCCCATCCCAAATCCAATCCCAATTCCCAGAATTCCAGCCCCAAAATCCCGGGATTCCGATCCCAAATCCCTGAATTCCTGCCCCAAGTCCCAGAATTCCAGCCCCAAAATCCTGGGATTCCAGCACCAAATCCAGCCCCAAATCCCAAAATTCCCATCCCAAATCCAATCCCAATTCCCAGAATTCCAGCCCCAAAATCCCGGAATTCCAGCCCCAAATCCTGGGATTGCCACCCAAATCCACCTCAAATGCCAGAATTCCCACCCAAACCCCAGCCCCAAATCCCAGAATTCCACCCCAAAATCCCGGGATTCCTGACCAAAACCCAGCCGAGAAATTAAAAACATAAATCCCCAAAACTCTCAAAACAACCCCAGAAATTCCCAAAACAATCCCGGAATGAAAAAAATAAAATTCCTGAAAATTCCAAGCAAGATCCCCAAAGGAATTCCCAAAACAACCCCCAAGATTCCCAAAAAAAAATCCCCAAAACTTCCAAAACAATGCCTAAAACTCCCAAAATAATTCCGAAAATTCCCCCCCCAAAATAATTCCCAAAATAATCCCTGAAATCCCCAAAATTATAAAATACAATCCTCAAAAAAAATCACAAAAATTCCTAAAAAATCCCAAAACACCCCCAAAAATTTCCTGAAATCCCCAAAACTCCCCCCAAAATCTGGGAAATTCTAAAAACAACCCCTGAAATTCCCAAAATTATCCCCAAAATTCCCAAACGAATCACTGAAATTCCTAAAAAAAGCCCAAAAATTAAAAATAATCCCAACAAAATTCCCAAAATAATCCCCCAAATTCCCAAAAATCCCAACAAAATCCCCCAAAAATCACCAAAATTAACAAAAAAAAGCCCCAAAATTCCCGGAAAATCCCAGAGAGTGCCCGAATAATTCCCGAAATTCCCCGGAATTCCGGAATTGCGGAACTGCCGTCACTCACTCTCGTACTTGTCCTTGCCCATGTAGATGGTGTAGACGGCGGCCGCGGCTGCGGGAACGGGAAAGGAGCCGTGAGAAACGGGAATGGATCCATGGAAATGTGGGAAAAACGGGAATGGGGAAAGGATCCAGGAAAAATGGGAAAAGCAGGAAAAAACAGGAATGGAGTCATGGAAAACAGAAAAAAATGGGAATGGATCCAGGAAAAAAGGGAAAAATGGGAATGGATCTGGGGAAAATGGGAAAAAATGGGAAAGGATTCATGAAATATGGGGAAAATGGGAATGGATCCGTGGAAATCCAGGAAAACCAGGAATGGATCAGTGAAAAATGGGAATGGATCCAGGGAAAATGGGGAAAAACCAGGAAAGGATGCAGGGAAATCCAGGAAAAGCGGGAATGGATCTGGGAAAAACAGGAATGGATTCATGGAAAACAGGAAAAATGGGAAAGGATCCGGGGAAAATGGGGAATGGATCCAGGAAACGGGAATGGATCCATGGAAATGCAGGAAAAATGGGAATGGATCCCTGAAAAACGGGAAAAAACAGGAATGGATTCGTGGAAAACAGAAAAAAATGGGAATGGATCCAGGAAAAATGGGAAAAATGGGAATGGATCTGGGGAAATCCAGGAAATAAGGGAAAAATGGGGATGGATCCAGGAAAAATGGGAGAAAAATGGGAAAAAATGGGAAAAAAAATAGGAAAAACGGGAATGGATCCATGGAAATGCAGGAAAAATGGGAAAGGATCCAGGAAAAATGGGAAAAGCAGGAAAAAACAGGAATGGAGTCATGGAAAACGGGAAAAAATGGGAATGGATTCATGGAAAAATGGGAGAAAAATGGGAAAAAAATGGGAAAAAATGGGAAAGGATCCATGGAAATCCAGGAAAAACGGGAATGGATCCATGGAAAACGGGAAAAAATGGGAATGGCTCTGTGGAAAATGGGGGGAAAATGGGAAAAAATGGGAAAGGATTCATGAAATATGGGGAAAATGGGAATGGATCCGTGGAAATCCAGGAAAACCAGGAATGGATCAGTGAAAAATGGGAATGGATCCAGGGAAAATGGGGAAAAACCAGGAAAGGATGCAGGGAAATCCAGGAAAAGCGGGAATGGATCTGGGAAAAACAGGAATGGATTCATGGAAAACAGGAAAAATGGGAAAGGATCCGGGGAAAATGGGGAATGGATCCAGGAAACGGGAATGGATCCATGGAAATGCAGGAAAAATGGGAATGGATCCCTGAAAAACGGGAAAAAACAGGAATGGATCCAGGAAAAATGGGAGAAAAATGGGAAAAAAATGGGAAAAATGGGAAAAACGGGATTGGATCCATGGAAATGCAGGAAAAACGGGAAAGGATCCAGGAAAAATGGGAAAAACGGGATTGGATCCATGGAAATGCAGGAAAAATGGGAATGGATCCCTGAAAAACGGGAAAAAACAGGAATGGATCCAGGAAAAATGGGAAAAATGGGAAAGGATCCCTGAAAAACGGGAATGGATCTGTGAAAAATGGGAAAAAAGGGGAAGGGATCCGTGGAAATCCAGGAAAAAAGGGAAAAATGGGAATGGATCCCTGAAAAACGGGAAAAAACAGGAATGGATCCAGGAAAAATGGGAAAAGCAGGAAAAAATAGGAATGGAGTCATGGAAAACGGGAAAAAATGGGAATGGATTCATGGAAAAATGGGAGAAAAATGGGAAAAAAATGGGAAAAAATGGGAAAGGATCCATGGAAATCCAGGAAAAACTGGAATGGATCCATGGAAAACGGGAAAAAATGGGAATGGCTCTGTGGAAAAAAGGGAAAAGATCCATGAAAAACGGGAAAAGAGGGGAAGGGATCCGTGGAAATCCAGGAAAAACAGAAATGGATCAGTGAAAAATGGGAAAGGATTCATGGAAAATGGGAATGGATCCATGGAAATGCAGGAAAAATGGGAATGGATGGGTGGAAATCCAGGAAAAAACGGGAATGATCCATGAAAAATGGGAAAAAACGGGAATAGATCCAGGAAAACCAGGAATGGATCCGTGACAAATGGGAAAGGATCCATGGGAATGTGGGAAAAGTGGGAATGGATTCCTGGAAAACGGGAATGGATCTGGGAAAAATGAGGAAAAACGGGAATGGATCCAGGAAAAACGGGGAAAACGGGAATGATCTGTGAAAATCCAGGAAAAAAAATCCCAAAATTCTGGGAATTCCTGGAAAATTCCCGAGAAATTCCTGGGAATTCCCCTCTTCCCTCTTGGGGGGTGGAGGGAATTTTGTTGTCACAAGTTTTTTTTTAGAGCCCAAATTCTTTTTCCCCCTGGGGTTTCCCGGGGAAATTTGGGAATTCTCAAATCCGGGAATTCCCGCGGGGTCGGTGCCAGCTGCGGTTCCCAAGTTTCTCCCAGAATTCCCAAATTTCTCCCAAAAAATTCCCAAATTTCTCTCCATTCCTGCCTTTATTTTGGGATATTTGCGACGTAAAATTCCCAATATCCCAAAAAATCTGGATGGGAAAGCGGGAATGGAAAACAAACCTGGATTGGGAGGGGAAATGCGGGAAAAATCCGGGAAAAATCCGGGAAAAAAGCAGGAAAAATGTGAGGAAAATGAAGGAAAAATCACGGGAAAATTCCAGGAAAATCAGGGAGAAATGAAAGGAAAATCTGGGGAAAATTGGATCCCTGAAAAACGGGAAAAAACAGGAATGGATCCAGGAAAAATGGGAAAAATGGGAAAGGATCCCTGAAAAACGGGAATGGATCTGTGAAAAATGGGAAAAAATGGGAATGGGTCTGTAGAAATCCAGGAAAAACAGGGAAAAAAAGGAATGGATTCATGGAAAACGGAAAAAAATGGGAATGGATCTAGGAAAAAAGGGAAAAATGGGAAAGGATCCAGGGAAAATGAAAAAAAAAACGGAATGGATCTAGGGAAATCCAAGAAAAATGGGAAAAAATGGGAAAGGATCCATGGAAATCCAGGAAAAACGGGAATGGATCTGTGAAAAATGGGAAAGGATCCATGGGAAAACAGGAAAAAACAGGAATCGAATGGAAAAATGGGAGAAAAATGGGAAAAAAATGGGAAAAAATGGGAAAGGATCCAGGGAAAATGAAAAAAAAAACGGAATGGATCTAGGGAAATCCAAGAAAAATGGGAAAAAATGGGAAAGGATCCATGGAAATCCAGGAAAAACGGGAATGGATCTGTGAAAAATGGGAAAGGATCCATGGGAAAACAGGAAAAAACAGGAATCGATTCATGGAAAACGGAAAAAAATGGGAATGGATCTAGGAAAAAAGGGAAAAATGGGAATGGATTCATGGAAATGTGGGAAAAATGGGAATGGATGGGTGGAAATCCAGGATAAAACGGGAATGATCCATGAAAAATGGGAAAAAACGGGAATAGATCCAGGAAAACCAGGAATGGATCCGTGACAAATGGGAAAGGATCCATGGGAATGTGGGAAAAGTGGGAATGGATTCCTGGAAAACGGGAATGGATCTGGGAAAAATGGGAAAAACGGGAATGGATCCAGGAAAAACGGGAATGGATCCATGAAATCCAGGAGAAAACGGGAATGATCTGTGAAAATCCAGGAAAAAAATCCCAAAATCCTGGGAATTCCTGGAAAATTCCCGAGAAATCCCTGGGAATTCCCCTCTTCCCTCTTGGGGGGTGGAGGGAATTTTTTTGTCACAAGTTTTTTTTTTAGAGCCCAAATTCTTTTTCCCCCTGGGGTTTCCCGGGGAAATTTGGGAATTCTCAAATCCGGGAATTCCCGCGGGGTCGGTGCCAGCTGCGGTTCCCAAGTTTCTCCCAGAATTCCCAAATTTCTCCCAAAAAATTCCCAAATTTCTCTCCATTCCTGCCTTTATTTTGGGATATTTGCGACGTAAAATTCCCAATATCCCAAAAAATCTGGATGGGAAAGCGGGAATGGAAAACAAACCTGGATTGGGAGGGGAAATGCGGGAAAAATCCGGGAAAAAAGCAGGAAAAATGTGAGGAAAATGAAGGAAAAATCACGGGAAAATTCCAGGAAAATCAGGGAGAAATGAAAGGAAAATCTGGGGAAAATCCAGGAACAATGAAGGGAAAATCCCAGAAAGTTATTGGAAAAAAAATCTGGAAAAATTCAGGAAAAATGTGGGAAAATCCTGGAAAAAGTCTGGGAAAAATGCAGGAAAAATCCTGGGAAATGCAGGGAAAAATCCCTGGAAAAATCAAGGGGAAATCGAGGAAAAATGAAGGAAAACTGTGGGGAAAAACCTGGAAAAAATCCTGGAAAAATACAGCAAAAATTCCTGAAATATCCTAAAAAAAAATGCGGGAAAAGCCCGGAGGAAATCCTGGAAAAATCCTGGAAAAATCCTGGAAAATTCCCAGAAAAACCCGGTAAAACCCGGCCCTTGGGAAAACCCAGGAAAGTTGGGAATTCCCGCAGAATTCCCGGATTTTGAGGAGCCATTCCCGGTTTTTTTCCCGGGAACGTTCCCGGGATTTGTTTTCCCGCGGGAATTCCGGAACGGGCGGGAAAAATCCCGAGGGAAGGAAACGCCGGGAATGGCGGAGATTCCTGAGGGGAAGCGGGAATTGGCGGGAAAAGGGGATTTTGGCGGGAAAAGGGGAATTTTGGCGGGAATCCCCTCAGGGCCCGCCCGGGCTCCCTCACCGTTGGAGGTGAAGTAGAACACCATGGCTGCGGCGGCGCGGGGGCGGCGCTGCTCCCGGCGCTCCCGATTTTATCCCGTTTTTCCCGTTTTTCCCGGTTTTTTCCCGGTTTTTATCCCGGGCCCGTCCCGGGGCTCCGCCGCCTCCTCCTCAGGGAAGGCCCGGCCGGGAAGAGGCCGTGCGTAATGACGTCAGCGCTGCGTGGGGACGATGCGCATGCGCAGAGCGGTAATGGAGCAGGGGTAGAGGGAGCTGCGCGCGTGCGGGCGGCCATGGCAATGTACGGAAATCTCACTGCGCGTGCGCAGAATGGCCGTGAGGCTGCACGGGAGGCTCACCGCGCATGCTTAGAGCGGCCATGACAGTGTACGGAAAATAAAACTGCGTAGCGAGGGCGGCCATGATAGCGTACGGAAAATGGAACTGCGCGTGCGCGGAGCGGCCATGACGGCGTACGGCAAATAAACCGGCGGTGGGTGAGGGCGGCCATGATAGCGTACGGCAAATCTCATTGCGCATGCGCATATCGGCAGTGAAGGCGTAGGTGGAAGAGCTGCGCATGCGCAGTATGTGTTTTTCTGGTTTTTTCCTTTTCTTTCCTTTTTTTTCTCGCCTTGGTTTTTCCCCTCTTTCCTTCACTGCCTCCACTTTTTCCTTTCCTTTTCCTCTCCCCCTTTCGTCTCTTTTCCATCTTTCCTTTTTTCCCTTTCCACTTTTTCTTTCTCCTCTCCTTTTTTGCTCCTTCCCTATTTCCCCGTTTCCCTTTCCCTTCTCTCATCTCTTTCCCTTTTTCCTTTCCCTTTTTTCACCCCTTTCCTTTCCTCTTCTCCTGCCTTTTTTCCCCTCTTCCCCAATTTTTTCCTCGTTTTATCCCCGAAACTGCGGGATTCAACAACTGGAACCGAATGAACATGGCAGGGCAGGGATCGCTCACCAGCAGGAGCCAAACCCGCCCAGCTGGGCCCTTTCAGAGCAATAAAGGAGAATTTATTTGGGTTTTTGGCTGATAAAACGTGAAATATCCACTCAGGATCCTCCTTTTCCCCTTTTCCCCGTTTTCATTCCCCTTTTCCAGGCTGGCCACTGGGGCTTGGAGCACCCTGCAGCAGTGAAAAGCGTTCCCGCCCACAGCAGCTCCCCGGCGCGCTAATTAACACAAAAATCCTTAATTAGCGCCTCGTTACCCGCCCATTAAGCCCCGGCCCCGCCCCTTTCCTTCCCTGCCCTCAGGATCTCCCGCGCCCCGGACGCGAGGCAGCGACTACAACTCCCATCAGCCCCCGCGCGCCGCAGAGCGCCGATGCGCCGCTGTGCTCTCGCACGGCACGCTGGGAGTTGTAGTCTAGCGGCGGGCCCGCGCGGCGAGCCGCGCTCTCCGATTGGCTGCAAAGCAGCGGGGGCGGGTACAAACCGGAGCCGCGCGCTGTTCAACCAATGGCGAGGGAGCAGTGCTGATTGACGCGGCGCCCAGCCAATGGGAGCGCAGGGCGGGCGGTTCGAAGGCGCGCGGCTGAAGGCGGGAAGCAGCCATGGCGGAGGCGGCGCTGAGGTGAGGAAGGGGCTCTGAGCGGGCTCCGAGGGGGCTCTGAAGGGGCTCTGGGGGAGCTCTGAGGGACCTCCAAGGGGTCTCTGAGGGAGCTCTGAGCAGGCTGCGAAGGAGCTCTGAGGGGGGAGCTCTGAGGGGCTCCGAGGGAGCCGTGAGGAGGTTCTGAGGGAGTCCTGATGGAGCCCTGAGGGAGCTCTGATGGGGACTCTGAGGGAACTCCGAGAGGGCTTTGCGGGAGCTCTGAGGGGCGCTCTCAGGGACCTCGGAGCTCTGGTGGGGGCTTTAAGGAGGATCCGAGGGAGTTCCAAGGAGCTCTGATGGAGCTTTGAGGGAGCACTCAGAGGCTTCCAATGGAGACCTGCGGGGGCACTGAGGAGCTCTGAGGGGATCTGAGCGAGCTCTGAGGGAGCTCCGAGGGGGCTTTTTGGGAACTCCGAGGTGATCTGAGGGGGCTCTGAGGGGGCTGTGCGGGAACTCTGAGGTGATCTGAGGGGGCTCTGAGGGGGCTGTGCGGGAACTCTGAGGTGATCTGAGGGGGCTCTGAGGAGGACCAGAGGGGCTCTGAGGGAGCACTCAGAGGCTTCCAGTGGAGACCTGCGGCGCCTCTGACAGAGCTCCGAGGGGCTCTGAGGGAGCTCCGAGGGGGTTTTGCTGGAACTCTGAGGAGGATCAGAGACAGCTCCGAGGAGCTCTGAGGGGATCTGAGCGGGCTCCGAGCGAGCTCCGAGGAAGCTCCGAGGGGATCAGAGTGGGCTCTGGGGGAGCTCCGAGGAAGCTCTGAAGGGACTCTGAGGGAGCTCCGAGGGGGCTTTACGGGAACTGAGGGAGCTCCGAGGGGCTCTGAGGGAGCACTCGGAGGCTTCTAATGGAGACCTGTGGGGGCTCTGAGGGAGCTCCGACGAGGATCAGTGGCTGTGAGGGAGCTCCAAAGGCTCTGAGGGAGCTCCAGGGGAACTCTGAGGGGATCTGAGTGGGCTCTGAGGGAGCTCCGAGGGGGCTTTACAGGAACTCTGAGGTGATCTGAGGGAGCTCCGAGGGGCTCTGAGGGACCTTAGAGCGAGCTCTGAGGGGATCAGAGTGGGCTCTGAGGGAGCTCCAAGGAAGCTCCGTGGGGGTCTGAGGGAGCACCGAGGGGGCTTTATGGGAACTGAGGGAGCTCCAAGGGGCTCAGAGAGAGCTCCGAGGGGCTCTGAGGGAGCACTCGGAGGCTTCTCATGGAGACCTGCGGGGGCTCTGAAGGAGCTCCAGGGGAGCTCTGAAGGGGTCAGAGTGAGCTCCGAGGAAGCTCTGAAGGGACTCTGAGGGAGCTCCGAGGGGGCTTGAAGGGGTCAGAGTGAGCTCCGAGGAAGCTCTGAAGGGGCTCTGAGGGAGCTCCGAGGGGGCTTTACGGGATCTAAGTGGGCTCCGAGGGGCGCTCCGAGGGGCTCTGAGGGAGCTCCGAGGGGGCTTTACGGGATCTAAGTGGGCTCCGAGGGGAGCTCCGAGGGGCTCTGAGGGAGGTCTGGGAGAGCTCTGAGGGGATCAGAGTGGGCTCTGAGGAAGCTCTGAAGGGGCTCTGAGGGAGCTCTGAGGGGGCTTTGTGGGAACTCTGAGGTGATCTGAGGGGGCTCTGAGGAGGATCAGAGGGGCTCTGAGGGAGCTCTGAGGACGATCAGAGGGGCTCTGAGGGAGCTGCAGGGGAGCTCTGAGGGGATCTGAGTGGGCTCCAAGGAGCTCTGAGGGAGCTCCGAGGAAGCTCTGAGGGGATCAGAGTGGGCTCCAAGGAGCTCTGAGGGAGCTCCGAGGGCTCTGGGCCAGGATCTGGGGCTCTTTGGGGAGCTGGAAACGCCCAGGTGGGGATTTGGGGTTTGGTTCTTTTGGGGTTTGGGGTTTTCCCTGCCAAGCTCTGACCTCGTGGATTTGCAGCAGCTCCGGAACGCCCCGGAAACGGAGCCGGGAGCCCGACAGGTGAGAGCCCAAAACCCCAAACATCCACCCAGAATCCCCAAAAACACAAATCCCCCCAAAACCACAAAATATCACCCCAAAATATCCCCCCAAAAAACCCCAAAATATCCCCCCCAAAAAACCCCAAAATATCACCCCAAAATATCCCCAAAAGCCAAAAATGCCCAAAAACCCCAGACCCCCCCCAAATTCCCAAAATGTCTAAAAACCCTGAAATACAAAAATCGCCCAAAAAATCCCCAAAACCCTGAAAATTCCCAAATCCCAAATTCTCCAAAAATCTCCCAAAATCCCCAAAACCAAGGAAATTCCTAAATCCCAAAAATTGCAAAAAAATCCCCCAAAACACCAAAAACTCCCAAAATTCTCCAAAATCCCAAAAATCCCTAAACCCCCCAAATCCCCAAAATTCCCAAATCCCAAAATTTGCAGAAAATCCCCAAAAACTCCCAAAATTCCCCAAATCCCCAAAATCCCCAAACTTCCAAAATCCTAAAAATCCCCAAGCCCTGAAAATTCCCAAATCCCAAATTCCCCAAAATCCCAAAAATTGCAAAAAAACTCCCAAAAATCTCCAAATGCCCAAAAATGCCCAAAATATCCAAAAACCCCAAAATGCCAAAATCCTGAAACCCTGAAAATTCCTAAATCCCAAAATTCCCCAAAATCCCAAAACCCCAGAAATTCCCAAGACCCCAAAATTGCCCAAAAATCCCCCAAAAAACCTCCCAAAAATCCCCAAACCCTTCAAAATCCCCAAACCCCCAAATTCCTGAAATATCCAAAAATCCCCCAAGAAATCTCCCAAAAACCCCAAAAATCTTGAAAAACCCCAAAACACAAAAATCCCAAAACCCCCAAAAATTCCCAAAAATCCCCGGAATTCCCGGAATTCCCTCCCCATTCCCGTTTTTTTTGCAGCCCCCGTTGGGAATTCCGGACCCCGCAGCACAAACGGCCCCGAGGAGCTCCTGGATCCGCATCCCGGCATTCCCAAAATTCCCCAAATTCCCCAAATTCCCGGAATTCCCCCAGCCCCGAGCTGGGAACCCGGGAGAAAACGGCGCCGGCCCGGAAATCCCAACATCCCCCCAAAAATCTCCCGAAATTTGCAAAAAATCCCCCAAGAAATCTCCCAAAACCCCAAAAATATCGAAAAACCCCAAAACACAAAAATCCCAAAACCCCCAAAAATTCCAAAGGTCAGAACCCCCAGAAATTCCCAAAATCTCAAAAAATCCCCTCAAAAAATCCTCAAACCCTCCCAAAATTCCCCAAAATCCCCAAAAATCCCCAAATATCCAAAAACCCCAAAATACAAAAATCCCAAACCCCTAAAAATTCCCAAAAATTCCCAAAAATCCCCGGAATCCCCGGAATTCCCCCCTCATTCCCGTTTTTTTTGCAGCCCCCGTTGGGAATTCCGGACCCCGCAGCCCCCCCCAATCCCGTTTTTTTTGCAGCCCCCGTTGGGAATTCCGGACCCCGCAGCACAAACGGCCCCGAGGAGCTCCTGGATCCGCATCCCGGCATTCCCAAAATTCCCCAAAATCCCCAAAAATCCCCAAATATCCAAAAACCCCAAAATACAAAAATCCCAAACCCCTAAAAATTCCCAAAAATTCCCAAAAATCCCCGGAATCCCCGGAATTCCCCCCTCATTCCCGTTTTTTTTGCAGCCCCCGTTGGGAATTCCGGACCCCGCAGCGCAAACGGCCCCGAGGAGCTCCCGGATCCGCATCCCGGCATTCCCAAAATTCCCCAAATTCCCGGAATTCCCCCAGCCCCGAGCTGGGAACCCGGGAGAAAACGGCGCCGGCCCGGAGGCTGCAGATCCCGGCAGGAAATCCGGGAATTCCAGCAGAAAATCTGGGAATTTCGGCAGGAAATCTGGGAATTCCTGCAAAAAATCCGGGCCGCAGCCACCAGCAGGCCTTTTTTGCAGGTGGAAACCATGCCGAGCCACCAAGACAGACTTAGCTGCGCAGCACACACCTCCCAGCTGCCTCGGCAGCTCAAAGGAAACACCCAACAGCCCTCTGCACCGCACCTGACGAAAATCTGGGAATTTCGGCAGGAAATCTGGGAATTCCTGCAAAAAATCCGGGAATTTCAGCAGGAAATCTGGGAATTTCAGCAGGAAATCCAGGAATTCTGGCAGAAAATCCAGGAATTCTGGCGGGAAATTCAGGAATTCCAGCAGGAAATCTGGGAATTCTTGCAAAAAATCCGGGAATTCCAGCAGGAAATCTGGGAGTTCCATTGGGAAATTCAGGAATTTTGGCTGAAAATCCAGGAATTCCGGCGGGAAATTCAGGAATTCCAGCAGGAAATTCAGGAATTCTGGCAGGAAATCTGGGAATTCCTGCAAAAAATCTGGGAATTCCAGCAGGAAATCTGGGAGTTCCAGCAGGAAATTCAGGAATTTTGGCTGAAAATTCAGGAATTCCATCGGGAAATTCGGGAATTCTGGCGGGAAATTCAGGAATTCCGGTGGGAAATTCAGGAATTCCGGCGGGAAATTCGGGAATTCCGGCGGGAAATCCGGGAATTGCGGGGAATTCCTGCTTTTCCGTGGGGGTGTTCTACGGGCACCGGAATTACCTGGATCCCCTGCAGAGGAAACGGCTGCGGGAGCTGCTGGGGGAGGGGCACGACTCCGGGAATTCCGGGAATTCTGGGAATTCTGGGTCTGGGAATTCCCAGAATTCTGGGTCTGGGAATTCCCGGAATTCCGGGTCTGGGAAATCTGGGAATTTTAGGCCGAACCGCAGCAGCTCCAAAGGCAGTGGCAAGGGGAGAAGCAGCGGGAATTCTGGGAAATCCCGGAATTCCAGGAGTGGGAATTCCCACATTTCCAAAGGCAGGAATTCCCACAATTCCAAAGGCAGCAATTCCCAGATTTCCAAGCTCGGGAACTCCCAGAATTCAAGGACTGGGAATTGCCACGAATTGCGGGGAATTCCTGCTTTTCCGTGGGGGTGTTCTACGGGCACCGGAATTACCTGGATCCCCTGCAGAGGAAACGGCTGCGGGAGCTGCTGGGGGAGGGGCACGACTCCGGGAATTCTGGGAATTCTGAATCTGGGAATTCCCGGAATTCTGGGTCTGGGAAATCCGGGAATTCCGGGTCTGGGAAATCTGGGAATTTTAGGCCGAACCGCAGCAGCTCCAGAGGCAGTGGCAAGGGGAGAAGCAGCGGGAATTCTGGGAAATCCCGGAATTCCAGGAGTGGGAATTCCCAGATTTCCAAAGGCAGGAATTCCCAGAATTCCAAAGGCAGCAATTCCCAGATTTCCAAGCTCGGGAACTCCCAGAATTCAAGGACTGGGAATTGCCACCATTCCAAGATTGGTGGGAATTCCTGGAATGCCGAGCTCAAGAATTCCCGGATTTCCAGCCTTGGGAATTCCCGGATTTCCGGGATCGGAAATTCCCAGAATTCAGGGATTGGTGGCAATTCCCAGATTTCCAATAACAAGAATTCCCAAATTTCTGGGCCCGGCAATTCCCTGCATTCCAAGCTCGGGAATTCCCAGATTTCTGGGATTGGGAACTCCCCGATTTCCAGTGTCAGGAATTCCCAGATTTCTGAGGCTGAAAATTCCTGGATTTCTGCCGTTGGCAATTCCCAGATTTCTGAGGTTGAGAACTTCCGGATTTCTGGGATTGGGAATTCCCAGAATTCCGGGATTGCTCAGAATTCCCAGATTCCCAAGGCTGAGAACTCCCAGATTTCCAGCATTGGCAATTCCCAGATTCCCAGGGCTGACAATTCCCGGATTTCTGCCACTGGCAATTCCCAGATTTCTGAGGCTGAAAACTCCCGGATTCCCGAGGCTGAGAATTCCCGGATTTCCGCCGTTGGGAATTCCGGGATTTCCGCCGTTGGGAATTCCGGGATTCCCGCCGTTGGCAATTCCCGGATTCCCGGCTGTGACAATTCCCGGATTTCCGGCCTGGCCCATTCCCGGCTCCCCGGGCAATCCGGGAATTCCGGCCCCCCCCGGGTGCTGCTGGCGGGGGCGCGGCCGCGGCTGCGGCTCCCGCGGGGCTGCGCCTTCTTCCGGGGGAAACCCCGGAGACCCCGGAGACCCCAAACGGAACCCCAAAAACCCCAAACACCCCGGAGACCCCAAACAGCCCAGAGACCCCAGAGACCCCAAACAGCCCAAACACCCCAGGAACCCCAAAAACCCCAAAAACCCCAAACACCCCAAACACCCCGGAGACCCCGGAGACCCCAAACGGAACCCGAAAAACCCCAAAAACCCCAAACAGCCCAGAGACCCCAAACGGAACCCCAAACAGCCCAGGAACCCCAAAAACCCCAAACACCCCAAAAACCCCAAACAGCCCAAAAACCCCAAACACCCCAGGAACCCCAGAAACCCCAAACCCAGCCCGGGGCCACGGCCCGGGGAGCACCGGGCAAGGAAAACCGGGAATGCGCCGGGGGAAGGGAGACGGAGAGTGCCGGGAACAAGGGCCGGGAACGGAGCCACAGCCAGGTGAGCACGGGGGGGGTTGGGGTTTGGGGGGTTTTTGGGATTTTCTTGGGAGTTTCTGGGGGATTTTGGGAATTTTGGGGGGTTTTGGGAGATTTGCTGGGAATTTTTGGGGGTTTTATAGGGAATTTTCTGGGAATTTTGGGGAATTTCTTAAGAATTTCTGGGGATTTTGGACGATTCCTGAAGATTTTCTTGGGAATTCCTGGGAATTTTGGGAAATTTCTTCAGAATTCTTGAGAATTTTCTTGGGAATTTTTGGGAATTTCTTAAGAATTTCAGGGATTTTCTGGGAATTTCAGGGCATTTTCTTGGGAATTTCATGAAATTTTGGGAGATTTTTTTTTTAATTTTGGGGGATTTTTTAAAAATTTCTGGGAATTTCTGGGCATTTTCTTGGGAATTTCTGGGCATTTTCTTGGAATTCCATGGAATTTTGAGAAATTTCTTCTCAATTCCTGAGGATTTTCTTGAGAATTTCTGGGGTTTTTTGGGAATTTTGGGAGATTTGCTGGGAATTTTGGGGAATTTCTTAAGAATTGCTGGGGATTTTCTCGGGAATTTTAGGAGATTTTCTTGGGAATTTTAGGAGATTTTCTTGGGAATTCCATGAAATTTTGGGGGATTTTCTGGGAATTTTGGGGGATTTCTTAAAAATTTCTGGGGATTTTCTTGGGAATTCCTGGGAATTTTGGGAAATTTCTTCAGAATTCTTGAGAATTTTCTTGGGAATTTCTGGGATTTTCTGGGAATTTCTGGGCATTTTTTAAGAATTTCTGGGGATTTGCTGGGAATTTTGGGGAATTTCTTAAGAATTGCTGGGGATTTTCTCGGGAATTTTAGGAGATTTTCTTGGAAATTTTAGGAGATTTTCTTGGGAATTCCATGAAATTTTGGGGGATTTTTTGGGAATTTGGGGGGATTTCTTAAAAATTTCTCGGGATTTGGGGGAATTTCAGGGGATTTTCTTGGGAATTTTGGGGAATTTTGGGAGATTTTCTGGGAATTTTGGGGGATTTTGAGGAATTCCTGGGAATTTTATTGGGAATTTACGGGAATTTCTGGGGAGTTATTTGGGAATTCCGTGGAATTTTGGGGAATTTCTTGAGAATTGCTGGGAATTTCTGGGGATTTTCTTGGGAATTCCATAGAATTTTGGAGGATTTTCTGGGAATCTTGGGGTTTTATTGGGAATTTCAAGGAATTCCATGGGATTTTGGGCATTTTTGTGGGAATTTTGGGGAATCTTGGGGAATTCTGGGGATTTTCCTTGGGAATTTTGGGGAATTTCCATGGGAATTCCATGGAATTTGGGGGATTTCCTGGGAAATTTTGAGGATTTTGGGGAATTTTTGGGAATCTTGGGGAATTTCCGGGAATTTCCTTGAAATTTCAGGGGATTTTTGGGATTTATTTTGGGGGAATTTCTTGAAATTTTGGGGAATTGCCAGGATTTGATTTCCTTGGAATTGCCTTGGGCATTTCCTTGGGAATTTCAGGGAATTTTCTTGGGAATTCCAGGAAATTCCAGAGAATTTCCTTGCTCAGGAAATGTCTGGGAATTTCTGGGAATTTTCTGGGATTTCTGGGAATTCCAGGAATTCTGCTCTTGGGAAGCCTCACGGGGAGGGAGAGCAGGAATTTCCTTGGGAATTCCTTGGGAATTCTTGGGAATTCTTGGGAATCTTCCCCCTCTCCATCCCCAAATCCCATAAAAACCTCTCGGGGTGGATCCAGAATTCCAGGAGGAATCCGTGGATTTCCCAAATTCCCAAAACAACCCAAGAATTCCTGGGACATTCCCGGGCTGGGAATTCCTGGAAAATTCCCAGAAATTCCCAGAAATTCCCCAAACCTCTCGGGGTGGATCCAGAATTCCAGGAGGAATCCGTGGATTTCCCAAATTCCCAAAACAACCCAAGAATTCCTGGGACATTCCCGGGCTGGGAATTCCTGGAAAATTCCCAGAAATTCCCAGAAATTCCCTGGAATTCCCAGAAATTCCCATTTCCTGCCCTTCCCTTTCCCAGGAAGGTTCTGGAAGGTGCCCGGAATCCCAGGATGCGCCGGCCCAGCAGGACGGGGGTGAGTGGGGAAATCTGGGAATTCTGCCTGGGAATCTGGGAATTCTGCCCTGGGTTTTGTGGGAATTTTTACCTGGATTTTTCTGGGAATT
>NW_024369086.1:21459-44258 GCF_014805655.1 Passer montanus
AGGGAATTCTCTCCTGAATTTTTGGGAATTCTCCCCTGGATTTTTTGGGAATTCTCCCCTGGATTTTTTGGGAATTCTGTCCTGAATTTTTAGGAATTCTTCCCTGGATTTTTGGGGAATTCTGCCCTGGATTTCTGGGAATTCCCCTTTGGAATTTGTGGGAATTTTTCCCTGGATTTCCTGGGAATTCTCCCCTGGATTTTGTGGGATTTGTCACCTGGATTCCTGGGAATTCTGCCCTGAATTTGCGGGAATTCTCTCCTGGATTTATGGGAATTTTTACCTGGATTTTTCTGGGAATTCTGCCCTGGATTTCCCATTGTCCCTATTTTTGCCCCATTTTTCCCCCTTTCCCCCTATTTCCCCCCATTTTCTCACCTTTTTCCCCCCATTTTTCCCCATTTTCCCTCATTTTTTCCCATTTTTCCCATTTTTCCATTCACTTTTCCCCCATTTCCCCCCATTTCTTTTCCCTTTTTTCCCTGTTTTTGTCTTTTCCCCTTCCCCCCCATTTTTCCCTTATTTCCTATTTCTTTTTTCCCTTTTTTTCCCATTTTCCCCATTTACTTTTCCCATTTTCTCACCTTTTTTCCCCATTTTTTCCCTTTTTTCCCATTTCTTTTTCCCCATTTTTCCCCATTTTCCCCATTAATTTCCCCCGTTAATTTTCCCCCATTAATTTTCCCCATTAATTCCCCCATTAATTAATTCCCGCATTAATTAATTCCCCCATTAATTAATCCCCCCATTAATTCCCCCATTAATTAATTCCCCCATTAATTCCCCCATTAATTTCCCCATTAATTAATTCCCCCATTAATTAATCCCCCCATTAATCCCCCCATTAATGAATCCCTCATTAATTAATGCCCCATTAATGAATCCCCCATTAATTAATGAACCCCCATTAATTAATTAATCTCCCCATTAATGAATCCTGCATTAATTAATGAATCCCCACTAATGAACCCCCCATTAATTAATCCCCCATTAATGAACCCCCATTAATTAATTAATCCCCACTAATGAACCCCCATTAATTAATTAATGAATCCCCGTTAATGATCCCGCAGGCCGCTGGCGGAGCTGCCGAGCCCCCTGGGCCCCTCTGCAAAAGCTCCCAGGAAATCCAAGGAACTCGCCTGGGATCAGCTCCTCATCGTGAGCCGCGGGAGTGCGGGGGTGCCGGAACGTTCCCTGGGATTGGGAATGCGGGGGTGCCGGAACCTTCCGTGGGGCTGGGAATGCGGGGATTCCGGAACCTTCCGTGGGGCTGGGAATGCTGGGAATGCGGGAGTGCCGGAACATTCCGTGGGATTGGGAATGCGGGCTTCCGGAACCTTCCCTGGGGCTGGGAATCCTGGGAATGCGGGGTTCCGGAACGTTCCTGGGGCTGGGAATGCGGGGTTCCGGAACCTTCCGTGGGGCTGGGAATCCTGGGAATGCGGGCTTCCGGAACATTCCTGGGGCTGGGAATGCGGGGTTCCGGAACATTCCGTGGGATTGGGAATGCGGGCTTCCGGAACCTTCCCGGGGCTGGGAATCCTGGGAATGCGGGAGTTCCGGAACGTTCCGTGGGGCTGGGAATGCTGGGATTCCGGAACATTCCCTGGGCTGGGAATTCAGGAATTCTGGGACCTTCCCTGGGCTGGGACTCCGGGGAATTCGGGAACGTTCCGTGGGATTGGGAATTCGGGAATTCCGGAACATTCCATGGGGCTGGGAATCCTGGGAATGCGGGAGTTCCGGAACCTTCCCTGGGGCTGGGAATTCAGGAATTCCAGAACATTCCATGGGTTGGGAAACCTGAGAATTCCGGAACCTTCCCTGGGCTGGGAATCCTGGGAATCCTGGGAATTCCAGAACCTTCCCGGGCATTGGGAATCCTGGGGATTCAGGAATTCCAGAACGTTCCGTGGGATTGGGAATTCGGGAATTCCGGAACCTTCCGGGCATTGGGAATCCTGGGAATTCCAGAGCATTCGGGGCTGGGAATCCTGGGAATGCGGGAGTTCCGGAACGTTCCGTGGGGCTGGGAATGCTGGGATTCCGGAACATTCCCTGGGCTGGGAATTCAGGAATTCTGGGACCTTCCCTGGGCTGGGACTCCGGGGAATTCGGGAACGTTCCGTGGGATTGGGAATTCGGGAATTCCGGAACATTCCATGGGGCTGGGAATCCTGGGAATGCGGGAGTTCCGGAACGTTCCGTGGGGCTGGGAATGCTGGGATTCCGGAACATTCCCTGGGCTGGGAATTCAGGAATTCTGGGACCTTCCCTGGGCTGGGACTCCGGGGAATTCGGGAACGTTCCGTGGGATTGGGAATTCGGGAATTCCGGAACATTCCATGGGGCTGGGAATCCTGGGAATGCGGGAGTTCCGGAACGTTCCGTGGGGCTGGGAATGCTGGGATTCCGGAACATTCCCTGGGCTGGGAATTCAGGAATTCTGGGACCTTCCCTGGGCTGGGACTCCGGGGAATTCGGGAACGTTCCGTGGGATTGGGAATTCGGGAATTCCGGAACATTCCATGGGGCTGGGAATCCTGGGAATGCGGGAGTTCCGGAACCTTCCCTGGGGCTGGGAATTCAGGAATTCCAGAACATTCCATGGGTTGGGAAACCTGAGAATTCCGGAACCTTCCCTGGGCTGGGAATCCTGGGAATCCTGGGAATTCCAGAACCTTCCCGGGCATTGGGAATCCTGGGGATTCAGGAATTCCAGAACGTTCCGTGGGATTGGGAATTCGGGAATTCCGGAACCTTCCGGGCATTGGGAATCCTGGGAATTCCAGAGCATTCCATGGGTTGGGAAACCTGGGAATTCCGGAACCTTCCCGGGCATTTGGAATCCTGGGAATTCTGGGGATTCCAGAACATTCCATGGGTTGGGAATCCTGGGAACCCTAGGAATTCCAGAGCATTCCCTTGGAGGAGAAATCTGGGAATTCCAGAGCATTCCCTGGGATTGGGAATCCTGGGAGTTCCAGAACATTCCATGGGGTTGGGAATTCGGGAATTCTGGAACCTTCCCGGGCATTGGGAATCCTGGGAATTCTGGGAATTCCAGAACGTTCCACGGGTTTGGGAATTCGGGAATTCCGGAACCTTCCCTGGGCTGGGAATATTGGGAATTCCAGAGCATTCCATGGGATTGGGAATTCGGGAATTCCGGAACCTTCCGTGGGCATTAGGAATCCTGGGAATTCGGGAATTCCAGATCATTCCATGGGTTGGAAGTTCCCAAATTCCCGTTTTTCCCTCTCAGGACACGGGGAAGAAGCAGCTGGGTCCCGGCATTCCCGGATCCTGCGGGATGCTCTTCCCTTCTCCCATTCCTGTGTTCATTCCCGAGATTCCCTCTGCTCATTCCCGGCATTCCCTGTGCCCATTCCGGGTTATCCCAGCATTTCCCACATTCCCAGAATTCCCAAATTCCCGTTTTTCCCTCTCAGGACACGGGGCAGTGGCAGCTGGGTCCCGGCATTCCCGGATCCTGCGGGATGCTCTTCCCTTTTCCCAATCTCCATCCCTGGCATTCCCTGTGCCCATTCCTGGCTATCCCAGGGTTCCCACATTCCCAGAATTCCCATTTTTTCCCTCCCCCAGGGCGCAGCAGGGGCTGAGCCCCCGGCATTCCCAGATCCCGTGGGATGCTCTTCCCTTCCCCATTCCCACCATTCCCACCATTCCCTGTGTCCATTCTCGAGGTTCCCTGTGTCCATTCCAGGTTATCCCAGCATTCCCAGAATTCCCAAATTCCCGTTTTTCCCTCTCCCAGGACGCGGGGCAGCAGGGGCTGAGCCCCCAGCATTCCCATTTCCTGCGGGATGCTCTTCCCTTCTCCATTCCCAGCATTCCCTGTGCTCATCCCCTGTGTCCATTCCCAGCTATCCCAGGGTTCCCACATTCCCAGAATTCCCGTTTTCCCCTCTCCCCCAGGGCGCGGGGCAGCAGCAGCTGGGCCCCCGGTATTCCCGGATCCTGCGGGATGCTCTTCCCTTCTCCAATCCCAGCATTCCCAGCATTCCCTGTGCTCATCCCCTGTGTCCATTCCCAGCTATCCCACCCATTCCCGGAATTCCCGGTGTCCATCCCCTGTGCTGATCCCCTGTGTCCATCCCCGGCATTCCCAAATTCCCACATTCCCGTTTTTCCCGTTTTCCTGTCCCCCAGGACGCGGGGCAGCGGCAGCTGGGCCCGCGGCAGTGCCCATCCTGCGGGATGCTCTTCCCTTCCCCATTCCCGGAATTCCCGGTGTCCATCCCCTGTGTCCATCCCATGTGACCATCCCCGGCATTCCCAGAATTCCCACATTCCCGTTTTTCCCGTCTCTCCCAGGACGCGGGGCAGCGGCAGCTGGGCCCGCGGCAGTGCCCATCCTGCGGGATGCTCTTCCCTTCTCCCATTCCCGGAATTCCCGGTGTCCATCCCCTGTGTCCATCCCATGTGACCATCCCCAGCATTCCCACATTCCCAGAATTCCCAGAATTCCCGTTTTTGGGAGCGGGAATTCCAGGGGAGTGGGAGCGGGAATTCCAGGGGAATGGGAGCCGGAATTCCAGGGGAGTGGGAGCGGGAATTCCAGGGGAATGGGAGCCGGAATTCCAGGGGAGTGGGAGCGGGAATTCCAGGGGAATGGGAGCGGGAATTCCAAGGGAGTGGGAGCAGTAATGATGGCAATAGGAGCGGGAATTCTGGGGGAATGGTGGGAGTGGGAGTGGGAATTCCATGGGGAATGCTGAGAACGCCGGGAATTCCATGGTGGGAATGCTGGGAGCGGGAATTCCCGCGGATGGTGGGAATGGCAGTGGGAATGGGAGCGGGAATTCCATGGGAATGATGGGAGCGGGAATTCCCAGGAATGGTGGGAACGGGAGCAGGAATTCCAGGGGAATGGGAGTGGGAATTCCAGGAATTCCATGGGAATGATGGGAACAGGAGTGAGAATGGGAGCAGGAATTTCATGGGAATGATGGGAATGGGGAATGGGGAGGGGAGTGGGAATTCCTGGAATTCCAGGGGAACGGGAATGGGAATGACGGGAATGGGAATCAGACTGCAACACCCAGGGAGAGGGCAGAGAGGGAATTCCGGGAATTCCAAGGGAAAGGGAATGGGGGAATTCCAGGGATTCTGGGAATGAGGAAATAGGGAGGGTGGGAATGGGAATGGGGGTGGGAAAATGGGAAAATTGGGAGTTGGGAATGGAAATGTGGGAATGGGAGTGGGGGAGTTGGGAAATGGGGGAATGGGGAATGATGGGAATTCTGGGAATGGCAGAATTCTGGGAATGTTGGGAACGGGGGAATGGCAGGAATTTGGGAATGCTGGGAATGGGGGAATGCTGGGAATGGGAATTCTGGAATGCTGAGAATGGGAATGCGGGGAATGATGGGAATGGCAGAATTCTGGGAAAGGCAGGAATGTGGGATTGGGGGAATCTGGGAATGCTGGGAATAGCTGGATCAATTCCTGCCCGGGACTCATTTCTGGGATTCCCACCTGGATTCCCTCCAGGAATTCCGCCTGGAATTCCTGCCCAGGATTCCTTCCTGGGATTCCCTCTTGGGATTCTTCCCTGGAATTCCTCCCTGGGATTCCCTCCTGGAATTCCAGCCCTGTCGGGGCTCTCTGGGAAGAGCTGGGATTGATCCCAGACCCCAAATCTGGAGCAATTCCCATTCCGGCAGCTCCCGGAATCCTGGGATCCCCCAATCCTGGGATCCTTCAATTCCAGATCCCCCAATCCCAAAATCCCAGAATTTGGGATCCCCAGATCCCCCAATCCCCGAGTCCCAGATCCTCACCCCAAAATCCTGGGATCCTCCAGTCCTGGGATCCTTCAATCCCAGATCCTCCAATCCCAAAATCCCAGAATCCAGAACCCTGGATCCCCCAATCCCAGAATCCCAGAATTTGGGATCCCCAGATCCCCCAATCTCCGAGTCCCAGATCCCCATCCCAAAATCCTGGGATCCTCCAGTCCTGGAATCCTTGAATCCCGGATCCTCCAATCCCAAAATCCCAGAATCCCAGGATCCCCCAATCCTGGAATCCTCCAATCCCAAAATCCCAGAATCCAGAACCCTGGATCCCCCAATCCCAGAATCCCAGGATCCCCCAGTCCTGGAATCCTTCAATCCCAGATCCCCCAATCTCATAATCCCAGAATTCGCGATCCCCAGATCCTCCAATCCCAAAATCCCAGAATCCAGATTCCCAGGATCCCCCAATCCCGGAATCCCAGGATCTTGGATCCCCAAATCCTGGGATCCCCCAGTCCTGGAATCCTTCAATCCTGGATCCCCCAATCCCAAAATCCGAATCCCAGGGGATCCCCCAATCCCCGAGTCCCAGATCCCCACCCCAAAATCCTGGGATTCCCCAGTCCAGGATCCCCCAATCCTGGAAGCCCCGAATCCTGGATCTCCAAATCCTGGGATCCCCCACTGCTGGAATCCTTCAATCCTGGATCCCCCAATCCCAAAATCCCAGAATTTCAGGATCCCCCGATCCCCGAGTCCCAGATCCCCCAATCCCCGAGTCCCAGATCCTCACCCCAAAATCCTGGGATTCCCCAGTCCAGGATCCTCCAATCCCAGAATCCCAGGATCCCAGGATCCCCCAATCCCAGATCCCCCAGTCCCAAAATCCCAGGATCCCCCAGTCCTGGAATCCTTCAATCCCAGATCCCCCAATCCCATAATCCCATAATTTGGGATCCCCAGGGGATCCCCCAGTCCTGGAATCCTTCAATCCCGGATCCCCCAGTCCCAAAATCCCAGGATCCCCCACTCCTGGAATCCTTCAATTCCAGATCCCCCAATCCCATAATCCCAGAATTCGGGATCCCCAGATCCTCCAATCCCAAAATCCCATTATCCAGAATCCCAGGATCCCCCAATCCCAGAATCCCAGGATCCTGGATCCCCAAATCCTGGGATCCCCCACTGCTGGAATCCTTCAATCCTGGATCCCCCAATCCCAAAATCCCAGAATTTCAGGATCCCCCGATCCCCGAGTCCCAGATCCCCACCCCAAAATCCTGGGATTCCCCAGTCCAGGATCCTCCAATCCCAGAATCCCAGGATCCCCCAATCCCGGATCCCCCAATCCTGGAAACCCAGAATCCTGGATTCCCAAATCCTGGGATCCCCCAATCCCACAATCCCAAAATCCCGGGATTCCCCAGCCCTGGATCCCCCAATCCCAAATCCCAGATCCCCCAATGCTGAGGATTCCCGGGATTCCCTCGGCAGGGCTGGAAGCAGGAGCGCGTGGTGGCGGAATTCTGGGACGGGAAAATCCTCCTGATCCTTCCCGAGGATCCCAAATACGCCCTCAGGAAGGTAACGGCGCTTCCCGGGATTTCCTTCGGGAACGGGAGCCAAACTCCCAAATCCCAGTGGAATCTGATCCTGAAATCCTGAATCCCAGTGGGAGCTGATCCCTAATTCCCAAGTCCCAATGGGGTCTGATCCCAAAATCCCAACAGGATCTGATCCCGAAATCCCAAATCCCAATGGGATCTGATCCTCAAATCCCAACAGGATCTGATCCCGAAATCCCAAATCCCAGCAGGATCCGATCCCTGATTTCCCATCCAACCCCAATCCCTAAATCCCAATTCCCTGTGCAAACCCAGCCTTTTTTGGGAACAAATCCTGTTTTCCTGGGAATTCCCATCCCGTTTCTCCCAGGAATTCTCATCCTTTTTTCCGAGAATTCCCACCCCATTTCCTCAGGAATTCCCACCCCATTTCCCCAGGAATTTCCCCAGGAATTCCCATCCTGTTTCAGGGGCTCGTTAGGGATCCGGGCACTGCCAGTCCCCATTCCCAGTTCCCCATTCCCAATCCATTTTCCACCTCCATTCCCAGTTTTCCATTCCCAGTCCTCACTCCCAGTTCCCATTCCCAATCTGGTTTCCATCCCCATCTCCATTACCCAGTCCCCATTCCCAGTCCCCATTCCCAGTCCCCATTCCCCATTCCCAATCCCCATCGCCATTCCCACATTTCCATCCCCAGTTCCCATCCCCATCCCCAGTTCCCATCCCCATCCCCATTCCCATCCCCATTCCCAGTTCCCATTCCCATTCCCCACTCCCACTCCCCATTCCCCATCCCCATTCCCAGTTTCCATCCCCATTCCCATTCCCATCCCCATTATTCCCCAGGAATTCCCCCCCCATTTCCCCTGGAATTCCCCCGGAATCCCCCCCATCCCAGAATCCCCCCCGGTGTCTGCAGGCCGAGGAGGTGCTGTCCGTGGTGGATTCCGAGCTGGGTTTCCCGCAGCATTCCCGGCTGTTCCCGGAGCATTCCCGGGTGTTCCTGTTCGTCAGCCCCGGCAAGTGCGTGCTGGGCTGCCTGGTGGCCCAGCCCATCACGCAGGTGCGCGCCGCGCTCGTTAGCGGGGCTAATTAGGGAGGGGCTCGTTAGGGATCCGGGCACTGCCAGTCCCCATTCCCCATTCCCCAATCCCCATTACCCAGTCCCCATTCCCAGTTCCCATTCCCAGTTCCCATTCCCAGTCCCCACTCCCATTCCCCATTCCCAATCCCCATCCCCATTCCCACATTTCCATCCCCAGTCCCCACTCCCATTCCCCATTCCCAATCCGTTTTCCATTCCCATCCCCATTCCCAGTTTCCCATGTCCATTCCCATTCCCAGTTTCCATTCCCATTCCCCATCCCCATCCCCATTCCCAGTTCCCCATTCCCATCCCCACTCCCACTCCCCATTCCCATCCCCAATCCCCATCCCCATTCCGATTCCCCATTCCCCATTCCCCATTCCCCAACCGGGATCAACACCGGGATCTGCTACACCAGGATCGGCACCGGGATCTGCACTGGGATCAACACCGGGATCGCCGGGATCCGCTACACCGGGATCTGCACTGGGATCTGCACCGGGATCAGCACCGGGATCAACACCGGGATCAGCACTGGGATCACCAGGATCCGCTACACCGGGATCCACGGCACTGGGATCGGCACCGGGATCTGCACCAGGAGCTACAGGACTGGGATCAACATCGGGATCAGCACCAGGATTGGCATCTGGATCCACAGCACTGGGAGCCGCGGCACCGGGATCAGCACCGGGATCCACAGCACCGAGATCGGCACCGGGATCGGCACAGGGATCAACACTGGGATCAACACCGGGATCACTGGGATTGGCATCAAGATCCACGGCACCGGGATCAACATCAGGAGCCACACCGGGATCCACAGCACCAGGATCAGCACCGGGATCCACGGCACCGGGGTCCGCAGGATCGCCGGGATCAGCACCAGGATCAGCACCGGGATCAGCAGCGGGATCCACACTGGAATCTGCACCGGGCCCAGCGTGATCAGCACCGGGACCGGCGGGATTGGGATCAGCAGGATTGGGATCAGCAGGATTGGAATCATTGGACTTGAAATCGGGATCATCGGGATCGGGATCACCGGGATCATCGGGATCATTGGGGTCCTTGAGCCCAGCCTGAGTTCCCGAGGGGCTGGAAAAGCCGGGATTGATCCCAATCCAGGATGAGATCCCAAGGGAATTGGGAGCTCCCACAGGAACCCTTCCCTTCCCTTTGGGATCCCTCCCTTTCCTTGGGAATCTTTCCCTTCCCATCCTTGGGAATCCCTCCCTGAATCCCTCCCGAATCCTTCATTCCCTCGGGAATCCTTCCCTTGGGAATCCTTCATCCCTTCCCTTCTCTCTGGAATCCCTCATTCCCTCGGGAATCCATCCCTAAATCCCTTCCCTTCCGAACCCCTCATTCCCTTGGGATCCCCCATTCCCTTCCTTTCTTTGGGAATCTTTCCCTTCCCTCCCTTGGGAATCCTTCCTTAAATCCCTTCCAAATCCCTCATTCCCTTGGCAATCCTTCCCTTGGGAATCTTTCCCTAAATCCCTTTCAGATCTTTCCAAAATCCTTCACTCCCTTTGGAATCCTTCCCTCGGGAATTGCTTTCCCTTCCTTTCCTGGAATCCTTCCCTTCCCTTCCCTAAATCCCTTCCCTTCCTTTCCTGGAATCCTTCCCTAAATCCCTTCCCTCCCAATCCCCTCCTTCTCTTGGGATCCCCCGTTCCCTTCCTTTCTTTGGGAATCTCTCATTTCCTTGGGAATCCTTCCTTTCCTGGAATCTTTCCCTTCCCCTCCTCGGGAATCTTTCCCAAAATCCCTTCCAAATCCTTCATTCCCTTGGGAATTCCTCCCTTTAGGATTCTTCCTTCACTTCCGTGGGAATGCTGAGCTCCCTTGGGAATTCTTCCTTTCCTGGAATCCTTCCCTTCCCTCCCTTGGGAATCCTTCTCTAAATCCCTTCCTTCTCAAACCCCTCATTCCCTTGGGAATCCCTCATTCCCTTCCTTTCTTTGGGAATTTTTTTCTTCCCTCCCTTTGGGATCCCCCATTCCCTTGGGAATTCTCCTTCCCTCTGGAATCCCTCATTCCCTCTGGAATCCCTGATTCCCTTGGGAATTCTCCTTCCCTTGGAATCCCCCATTCCCTTTGGGATCCCCCATTCCCTTGGGAATTCTCCTTCCCTTGGGATCCCCCATTCCCTTGGAATCCCTCATTCCCTTGGGAATCCCCCATTCCCTCTGGAATCCCTCATTCCCTTTGGGATCCCCCATTCCCTTGGGAATTCTCCTTCCCTTGGGAATCCCCCATTCCCTTTGGGATCCCCCATTCCCTTTGGGATCCCCCATTCCCTTGGGAATTCTCCTTCCCTTGGGAATCTCCGTGGGATCCCCCCCTCCTCCCTGCCCAGCTGCTGAGTTCCCCAGGAAATCCTGGAATTCCCCAGGATCCCCCCCAATTCCCGCCTTTTCCCGGCTGGTTTTTGGGGTTTCACTTCATGGGGCTCGGGCCTTCGTTAGCGGGAATCGGCTTTTCCCAAAAGTTCCCTTGGAATTGCGCCGGGAATTCTGCCCCAGGCTTTTCCCCCCTGGAGCCTCCCGGGCGGGGAATTCCAGGTTTTTGTGGGAATATCCCAAGGTTTTCTGAAGTTACTCCATACATTTCTGACAATATCCCAACGTTTTCCTGTGATGTTCCATAAATTTCTGACAATATCCCAAGGTTTTGTGAAGTTATTCCATAAATTTCTGATAACATCCCAAGGTTTTCTGAAGATATTCCTTAATTTTCTAACAATATTCCAAGATATTCCATAAATTTCTGACAATATCCCAAAATTTTATGATGATCCAAGTTTTTCTGGAAATATCCCAAAGTTTTCTGAAGTTATTCCGTAAATTTCTGTCAATATCCCAAGGTTTTCCTGTGACATTCCCTAAATTTCTGTCAAGATTCCAGGGTTTTCTGATGCTGTTCCAAGGTTTTCTGGAAATATTCCAAGGTTTTCTGAAGATATTCCATAAATTTCTGAAAACACTCCGAGGTTTTCTGCCATTTCGAGGTTTTATGGAAATATTCCGTGATTTTATGAGGATAGTCCATGTTTTTTTGGGATATTCCAAAGTTTTATGGGAATATTCCAGGTTTTTGGGGGATATTCCAAAGTTTTATGGGAATATTCCAGGGTTTTTTGGGGATATTCCAAAGTTTTATGAGGATATTCCATGTTTTTTTGGGGATATTCCAAGGTTTTATGAGGATATTCCAGGGTTTTTTGGGATATTTTAGGTTTTATGGGAATATTCCAGGGTTTTTTTGGGAATTTTTCCCCCTCAGAGCACCCAAATCCCATCCCAGCTCCCGCCCCTCTGGAAAATCCAAATCCCAAGGGAAAAATCAGCAACCCCAGAGAGAGGAACAGATTTTTATTTATTGGGAACATCCTCGAGAGAAAACTTGGGAAAATCCAATGGGAAAAGTCAGGAAATTGCAGCCCAGAAAAGTGGGAAAATCCAACTCAAAAATGAAGGGAATTCCAACTAAAAAAAGAGGGAAATTCCAACTAAAAAGGAAGAAAAATCTGACCTAAAGGAGGGAAATTCCAACTGAAAATTAAGAAAATTCCAACTAAAAAAGGAGGGAAATTCCAACAAAAAAGGAAGAAAAATCTGACCTAAAGGAGGGAAATTCCAGCCCAAAAAAAGAGGGAAAACGAGGGAAAAAAACAGGGAAAATCCCAAGCTCAGAGGGAAAATCCAACCCTAAAAACTTGGGAAAATCCAACCCCAGACTTGGGAGATTCCAACCTGGAAAAGTGGGAAAACCCAGTTAAAAATGAGGGAAATTCCAACTCCAAAAAGAGGGAAAATCCAAACCCCAAAGAGAGGGAAAATGAGGGAAATCCAAGCCAAAAACTGGGAAATTCCAAGGGGAGAACTCGGGAATTGCAGCCCAAAAAAAGGGGAAATCCGACTGAAAAAAGAGCAGAAGTCTGACCCAAAAAGAGGGGAAATGCAGGGAAAAACCTGGGAGAATCCAAACCCCAGAGAGAGGGAAAACGAGGGAAATCCGGGCTAAAAAGTGGGAAAACCCAACTCAAAAATGAAGGAAATTCCAAATAAAAGAGGAAGGAAAATCCAGCCTAAAAAGAGGGAAATTCCAGCTCTGTTTTCCCGCTGGGTTATCCCAGCATTCCCACTCTGTTATCCCAGACTTCCTGCTCAGTTTTCCTACTCCGTTATCCTGGCATTCCTGCTCCGTTATCCCAGAATTCCCGCTCCGTTATCTCAGCGTTCCAGCTCCATTTTCCCGCTGGTTTATCCCACAATTCCCGCTGGTTTATCCCGGCATTCCCGCTCCGTTTTCCCGCTGGTTCAGCCCAGCATTCCCGCGCCGCCTGGAACGCCGCCTCGTCCAGGGAGTCCTCGGAGCAGCTCGAGTCCTCTGGAACGCCGGGAACGCCCCGTCGGGAGAGGGCTCCGGAATGCCGGCCCGGCCCGGGATCCTCTGGGAATTCCAGCCCAGCCACCTCCCCACCGTCCCAGCCGGGAATTCCTCCCCGAGATCCCAGAATACCAAGATCCCAAAATCCCGACCCTCTGGAATGAGCAGCCTTTGGCACTGGATCCCGGGAATCCCGGCCCCGTCCCAGCCCGGCACTTCCCGATGTTCCCAACACTGCCACTCTGGGAATTCCACCCCAGCCCCTCCCACCCTCCCAGCCAGGAATTGCTTCCCAAGATCCCAAAACCTCGAGATCCCAAAACCACAAGATCCCACAATCCCAAGATCCCAGCCCTCTGGAAAGGAGTGGATCCCGGGAATCCCAGCCCAGCCCAGCGTTCCCTGATCCTCCCAGGGTGATCCCAACCTTTCCTTGGACACTGCCAGGGATCCTCTGGGAATTCCAGCCCCGCCACCTCCCCACCGTCCCAGCCGGGAATTCCTTCCCGAGATCCCAAAACCTCAAGATCCCAAAATCCCAAGATCCCGACCCTCTCCAACACCGGGGACATCCTGTTGGGAGCGGATCTCAGGAATTCCGGCCCCAATCCCAGCCCAGTGCTCCCTGATCCTCCCAGGGATCCTCTGGAATTCCAGCCCAGCCACTTCCCCACCCTCCCAGCCAGGAGTTCCTTCCCAAGGTATCGACATCCCAAGGTCTCAAAACCCCAAGATCCCAACCCTCTGGAACGGCGGGGATGTTCCGTCGGGAGAGGGTTCGGGAATACCGGCCCCAATCCCAGCCCGGTGCTCCCTGCGCCACCCAGGGTGATCCCAACCTTTCCTTGGATGCTGCCAGGGATCCTCTGGCAATTCCATCCAGCTCTCCCCATCCTCCCAGCTGGGAATTCCTTCCCAAGATCCCACAATCCCATGATCCCAAAACCCCAAGATCCCAACCCTCTGGAATGCCGGGGATGTTCCGTCGGGAGAGGGTTCGGGAATACCGGCCCCAATCCCAGCCCGGTGCTCCCTGCGCCACCCAGGGTGATCCCAACCTTTCCTTGGATGCTGCCAGGGATCCTCTGGCAATTCCATCCAGCACAGCCCCTCTGCACCCTCCCAGCCAGGAATTCCTTCCTGAGATCCCAGAATCCCATGATCCCAAAACCCCAAGATCCCGACCCTCTGGAATGGTGGGGATATTCCATCAGGAGAGGGTCCCGGGATCCTGGCCCCGTCCCAGCCCGGCGCTCCTCTGGGAATCCTCTGGGAATTCCAGCACAGCCCCTCCCCACCCTCCCAGCCAAGATCCCAAAACTCCAAAATCTCACGATCCCACAATCCCAAGATCCCAACCCTCTGGAATGCCGGGAGAGAGCAGCTGTCAGGAGTGGATCCCGGGAATCCCAGCCCTGTCCCAGCCCAGCGCTCCCTGAACCTCCCAGGGTGATCCAACCTTTCCTGGGACACTGCCAGGGATTCTCTGGGAATTCCAGCCCAGCCGGGAATTCCTTCCCAAGATCCCACCATCCCAAGCTCCCGTTTCCACTGGAAGCCATTCCCTGCCTCCTGGCCCTCCAGCCCTTGCCCAAATCCCAGCTCTCCTGGAGCCTCTGGAAAAGGCTCCAAGGATTCCCTGGCTCCTTCCCTGATCCCAGTGAACATTCCCAGCTCTCCCAGCCTGCCATTGGATCCATCCCCATCCCGATTCCTCCTGGAGAAGGAATTTTGGGATCCAGGGGCTTCCCTGGGAATTGGGGACTCCAGGAAGGGTCTCCCTTCCCTTTTCCATCCCTGAATTCCATAAAAATCCCTGGGGATGGATCCTGAGTGTCCTTGATCCCAGAATCCCAGAATGGTTGGGATGGGATCCATGGACCTTCAATCTCATCCCAGGGACCCTTCCCACGATCCCAGGGTGATCCAAATCCACCCTTGGGCACTCCCAGGGATTCTCAGGGAATCCCAGCCCGGCCGGGAATCCCTTCCCAATCTCCCACAATCCCAATCTCCCCTTTCCCAGCGGGAATCCCATCCCATCCCTTTATCCCATCCCTTTATCCCATCCCATCCCTTTATCCCATCCCATCCCTTTATCCCATCCCATCCCTTTATCCCATCCCATCCCTTTATCCCATCCCATCCCTTTATCCCATCCCATCCCATTCCCCTTTCCCCAAACCCCGGCGCCCCTTTCCCACCCGAGCGCTCCCCGGATCCCTTCCCGGCGCCCGTTCCCCGCCGGGATCTCCCGTCATTCCCGTCATTCCCGGTGTTCCGGACCTTGGGAGTCGCTGTGGGGCGGCGGCAGGTGGGGCACGCTCAGCGCCAGCATCTCCCAGAGCGTGAGGCCGAAGGCGAAGATGTCGGCGCGGTCCGAGATGGGCGCGCCCGGCTCCAGCGCCTCGGGCGGCGTCCAGGGCTCCGTGCCCACGTAGCGCAGGGAGGGGTCGCGCACTGCCGGGACAGCGCCGGGATGTCGGGATCACGGGATGTGGGATCAGGGGGATAGCGGGAATGGGATCACGGGGATAGCGGGAATGGGGTCGCGCACTGCCGGGACAGCGCCGGGATATCGGCACGGGATGTGGGATCAGGGGGACATCACGGGGATAGCGGGATCACAGGGATATCGGGATCAGGGAGACATCATAGGGATATCGAGATCAGAGGGATGCCGGGATATTGGGATCACAGGGATAGAGGGAATGGGATCACAGGGATAGCGCGATCACAGGGACATCACAGGGATAGCGGGATCACGGGGATAGCGGGAATGGGATCACAGGGACATCACGGGGATATCGGGATCACAGGGATATCACAGGGATAGCGGGAATGGGATCACGGGGACATCACGGGGATATCAGGATCACGGGGATATCGGGATCACGGGGACATCACGGGGATATCGGGATCACAGGGATAGTGGGAATGGGGTCGCGCACTGCCGGGACAGCGCCGGGATGTCGGCACGGGATGTGGGATCACAGGGATATCACGGGGATAGCGGGATCACAGGGATAGCGGGAATGGGATCACAGGGACATCACGGGGATATTGGGATCACGGGGATATCAGGATCACAGGGATATCACAGGGATATTGGGATCACGGGGACATCACGGGGATATCGGGATCACAGGGATAGCAGGAATAGGGTCACGCACTGCTGGGACTGGAGCGCACGGATATCGGCCGCGGGATATGGGATCAGGGGGATATCACAGGGATATTGGGATCACAGGGATATCACAGGGGTATCGGGATCACAGGGATAGCGGGAATGGGATCACAGGAATAGCGGGATATTGGGATCAGAGGGATAGCGGGAATGGGATTGGGATATTGGGAATGGGATCAGAGCGATATCGCAGGGATATTGCAGGGACATTCCCAGGGATCCCACACTCCCAGGAACGCCCCCATCCCCAGGAATCCCACCACAATGGGAATGGAGATGGGATCCATTGGCATGGGACATGGGATCCGTGGGAATGGGATCCATGGGAATGGGAATGGGATCCATGGGAATGGGAATGGGATCCATGGGAATGGGAGTCCCACATTCCCAGACACCCCCCATTCCTGGGATCCCCCCTGTTCCTGGGCATTCCCGGGGTGCCTCATTCCCAGGGATCCCCGTTCCAGGGATCCCTGTTCCCAGCATTCCTGGGATGCCCCATTCCCAGGATTCCCCCATTCCTGGGATCCCCCGTTCCCGGCATTCCCGGGATCCCCCATTCCCAGGATCCCCGTTCCCGGCATTCCCGGGATCCCCCATTCCCAGGATCCCCGTTCCCGGCATTCCCGGGATCCCCCATTCCCAGGATCCCCGTTCCCGGCATTCCCGGGATCCCCCATTCCCAGGATCCCCGTTCCCGGCATTCCCGGGATCCCCGTTCCCGGCATTCCCAGCGTTCCCGTTCCCGGCATTCCCGGGATCCCCCATTCCCAGGATCCCCGTTCCCGGCATTCCCGGGATCCCCCATTCCCGGGATCCCCGTTCCCAGCATTCCCAGGATTCCCCCATTCCCGGGGTGCCCCATTCCCAGTATGCCCCATTCCTGGGATGCCCCATTCCCGGGATCCCCGTTCCCAGCATTCCCGGAATCCCCCATTCCCAGGGATCCCCGTTCCCGGCATTCCCAGGGATCCCCCGTTCCTGGGATCCCTGTTCCCGGCATTCCCAGGATGCCCCATTCCCGGGATCCCCCGTTCCCGGGATCCCCGTTCCCGGCATTCCCAGCGTTCCCGTTCCCGGCATTCCCAGGCGCCCACCGGTGAGGTTCTCGTCCAGCGGCAGCGAGACGCCGACGTCGCAGATCTTGACGGCCTCGAAGTCGCCGCGCACGACCACGTTGGGGGACTTGATGTCGCCGTGCAGCAGCCGCTGCTCCGTGTGCAGGTACTGCGGGAATCCCGGAATGCCGGGAACGCCGGGAACGCCGTCGGATCGGGGAGCCCGGGGGAAATCCCGGGCCCAGCCTCGGAACCTCCAGGCGTGGCCTGGAATCCGTGGGTTGGGGGGATCTCATGGATCAGCCCAATCCTGCGACGGCTCCTTGGGATCTCCCAGGGATTCCCTGGGAATTCCAGCCCAGACGGGAATTCCTCCCCAAATCCCACAATCCCAAGGTCCCCTTTCCCGGGGATTCCCTCCATTCCCAGCTCTTCCAGCCTGGGGTTGGAACCAGCCCCATCCTGACTCCTCTCTGAGAAGGAATTTTGGGAATTCCCTGGGAATTGGGGACTCCAGGAAGGGTCTCCCTTCCCTTTTCCATCCCAGAATTCCATAAAAATCCTTCAGGATGGATCCTGACCGTCCTGAATCCCAGAATGGTTTGGGATGGGACCTTCAATCCCACTCCATTCCAACCCCGATCCAGAGTGCTCCAACCTTTCCTTGGGCTCTCCCAGGGATTCTCTGGGAATTCCTTCCCGAGATCCCACCCCAAGCTCCCCTTTCCAGGGAATTCCCTCCATTCCCAGCTCTCCCAGCCTGGCACTGGATCCAGCCCCATCCCGACTCCTCCTTGAGAAGGAATTTTGGGATCCAGGGGCTTCCCTGGGAACTGGGGGACTCCAGGAAGGGTCTCCCTTCCCTTTTCCATCTCCAAATTCCATAAAAATCCCTGGGGATGGATCCCGAGCGTCCTTGATCCCAGAATCCCGGAATGGTTTGGGATGGGATCCATGGACCTCCAATCCCACCCCATTCCCACCCCGATCCCAGGCTGCTCCAGCCTTTCCTTGGGCTCTCCCAGGGATTCTCTGGGAATTCCTTCCCAAATCCCACAACCCCAAGCTCCCCTTTCCAGGGAATTCCCTCCGTTCCCAGCTCTCCCAGCCTGGCACTGGATCCAGCCCCATCCCGACTCCTCCTTGAGAAGGAATTTTGGGATCCAGGGGCTTCCCTGGGAACTGGGGACTCCAGGAAGGGTCTCCCTTCCCTTTTCCATCTCCAAATCCCATAAAAATCCCTGGGGATGGATCCTGAGCGCCCTTGATCCCAGAATCCCAGAATGGTTGGGATGGGATCCATGGACCTTCAATCCCATCCCAGGGACCCTTCCCCAAATCCCAGACTGCTCCAACATTTCCCGGGAGACTGCCAGGGATGCAGGAATTCTCCGGGAATTCCAGCCCGGCCGGGAATCCCTTCCCAAGCTCCCAACCCCCCCAGAGCAGCTGGAGAGCCGCCCTGGCTCCCCTTTATCCCAGAATTTTGGGGTCTCCCCGGGGTCCCGCGGCTTTCCCGGGGTTTTTCCCGGAATTCCCGGTACCTGGAGGCCGCGGGCCACGCAGAGGGCCACGCGCAGGATGGTGCCGGGCGGGAAGGCGCCCAGGCCCCGCCCGCGGCGCTCCTCGATGCGCTCGTGCAGCGACTGCTCCCCCCCGAACTCCATGGCCAGGCACAGGCTCCCGTCCGCCGCCGCGCCCAGCGCGCGGTACCCTGCACCGCCCCGCGACGGAGCACGGGAATGGGATCACGGGAACGCGGGCATGGGAACGGGGTCACGGGGATGGGGTCATGGGAATGGGAATGGGATCACGGGAACGCGGGCATGGGAACGGGGTCATGGGAACGGGGTCATGGGAATGGGAACGGGGTCATGGGGATGGGAACGGGGTCATGGGGATGGGAATGGGATCGCCGGAGCACCGGGATCACCGGGGAACGGGAGCATGGGAACGGGGTCATGGGAATGGGAACGGGGTCATGGGAATGGGAACGGGGTCATGGGAATGGGAACGGGGTCACGGGGATGGGAACGGGGTCACGGGGATGGGAACGGGGTCGTGGGAATGGGAGCCAGGGAATGGGAACGGGAGCACGGGAGCACAGGGATGGGAGCATGGGAACGCGGGAATGGGAGCACGGAGATGGGAATGGGATCACAGGAATGGGATCCAGGGAAAGGGAGCAGGATCACGGGAATGGGAACGGGGTCACGGGGATGTTAATGGGATCACCGGAGCACGGGAACGGGAACACGGGAATGGGAATGGGAGCACGGGAGCACCGGGATGGGAGCACGGGAATGGGAACACGGGAACACGGGAATGGGAACACGGGAATGGGAATGGGATCATGGGAGCACGGGGATGGGAGCGGGATCATGGGGATGGGAGCACGGGAATGGGATCATGGGAACGGGAGCGGGAGCACAGGAATGGGAATGGGGTCACAGGAATGGGAATGGGAGCCAGGGAATGGGAGCACGGGAGCACGGGAGCGGGATCATGGGAATGGGATCACGGGAATGGGAACGGGACCCAGGGGATGGGAATGGGAGCCAGGGAATGGGAACGGGAGCAGGGGAGCATGGGAATGGGATCATGGGAATGGGATCACGGAAATGGGAATCGGAGCATGGGAATGGGAACGGGATCAAGGGGATGGGATCCAGGGATGGGAACAGGATCCACGGAATGGGAACAGGATCCAGGGAATGGGATCCAGGGGAATGGGAATGGGATCCAGGGAATGGGAATGGCTGGGGATGGATCCCGAGCGTCCTTGATCCCAGAATCCCGGAATGGTTTGGGATGGGATCCATGGACCTCCAATCCCACCCCATTCCCACCCCGATCCCAGGCTGCTCCAGCCTTTCCTTGGGCTCTCCCAGGGATTCTCTGGGAATTCCTTCCCAAATCCCACAACCCCAAGCTCCCCTTTCCAGGGAATTCCCTCCGTTCCCAGCTCTCCCAGCCTGGCACTGGATCCAGCCCCATCCCGACTCCTCCTTGAGAAGGAATTTTGGGATCCAGGGGCTTCCCTGGGAACTGGGGACTCCAGGAAGGGTCTCCCTTCCCTTTTCCATCTCCAAATCCCATAAAAATCCCTGGGGATGGATCCTGAGCGCCCTTGATCCCAGAATCCCAGAATGGTTGGGATGGGATCCATGGACCTTCAATCCCATCCCAGGGACCCTTCCCCAAATCCCAGACTGCTCCAACATTTCCCGGGAGACTGCCAGGGATGCAGGAATTCTCCGGGAATTCCAGCCCGGCCGGGAATCCCTTCCCAAGCTCCCAACCCCCCCAGAGCAGCTGGAGAGCCGCCCTGGCTCCCCTTTATCCCAGAATTTTGGGGTCTCCCCGGGGTCCCGCGGCTTTCCCGGGGTTTTTCCCGGAATTCCCGGTACCTGGAGGCCGCGGGCCACGCAGAGGGCCACGCGCAGGATGGTGCCGGGCGGGAAGGCGCCCAGGCCCCGCCCGCGGCGCTCCTCGATGCGCTCGTGCAGCGACTGCTCCCCCCCGAACTCCATGGCCAGGCACAGGCTCCCGTCCGCCGCCGCGCCCAGCGCGCGGTACCCTGCACCGCCCCGCGACGGAGCACGGGAATGGGATCACGGGAACGCGGGCATGGGAACGGGGTCACGGGGATGGGGTCATGGGAATGGGAATGGGATCACGGGAACGCGGGCATGGGAACGGGGTCATGGGAACGGGGTCATGGGAATGGGAACGGGGTCATGGGGATGGGAACGGGGTCATGGGGATGGGAATGGGATCGCCGGAGCACCGGGATCACCGGGGAACGGGAGCATGGGAACGGGGTCATGGGAATGGGAACGGGGTCATGGGAATGGGAACGGGGTCATGGGAATGGGAACGGGGTCACGGGGATGGGAACGGGGTCACGGGGATGGGAACGGGGTCGTGGGAATGGGAGCCAGGGAATGGGAACGGGAGCACGGGAGCACAGGGATGGGAGCATGGGAACGCGGGAATGGGAGCACGGAGATGGGAATGGGATCACAGGAATGGGATCCAGGGAAAGGGAGCAGGATCACGGGAATGGGAACGGGGTCACGGGGATGTTAATGGGATCACCGGAGCACGGGAACGGGAACACGGGAATGGGAATGGGAGCACGGGAGCACCGGGATGGGAGCACGGGAATGGGAACACGGGAACACGGGAATGGGAACACGGGAATGGGAATGGGATCATGGGAGCACGGGGATGGGAGCGGGATCATGGGGATGGGAGCACGGGAATGGGATCATGGGAACGGGAGCGGGAGCACAGGAATGGGAATGGGGTCACAGGAATGGGAATGGGAGCCAGGGAATGGGAGCACGGGAGCACGGGAGCGGGATCATGGGAATGGGATCACGGGAATGGGAACGGGACCCAGGGGATGGGAATGGGAGCCAGGGAATGGGAACGGGAGCAGGGGAGCATGGGAATGGGATCATGGGAATGGGATCACGGAAATGGGAATCGGAGCATGGGAATGGGAACGGGATCAAGGGGATGGGATCCAGGGATGGGAACAGGATCCACGGAATGGGAACAGGATCCAGGGAATGGGATCCAGGGGAATGGGAATGGGATCCAGGGAATGGGAACAGGATCACGGGGATGGGATCCAGGGATGGGAACAGGATCATGGAATGGGATCCAGGGAATGGGAACAGGATCCACGGAATGGGAACGGGATCCAGGGAATGGGAATGGGATCACAGGAATGGGAACGGGAGCATGGGAATGGGATCACAGGAATGGGAATGGGATCATGGGAATGGGAACAGGAGCACGGGAATGGAAACGGGGTCATGGGGATGGGATCATGGGAATGGGAACGGGAACACGGGAATGGGAACGGGATCGTGGGGATGGGATCACAGGAGCACGGGAATGGGATCCAGGGAATGGGAACGGGATCACGGGGATGGGATCATGGGAACGGGAACGGGAGCCAGGGAATGGGATCATGGGGATGGGAACGGAATCACGGGGATGGGAGCACGGGAATGGGAGCATGGGAATGGGAATGGGATCATGGGAACGGGATCCACAGAATGGGAATGGGATCCATGGAATGGGATCCAGGGATGGGAACGGGGTCACAGGAATGGGATCCAGGGAATGGGAACAGGATCACGGGAATGGGAATGGGATCACAGGAACAGGAGCACAGGAGTGGGAATGGGATCACGGGAATGGGAACGGGAGCCAGGGAATGGGGATGGCAGCGGTGGGAATGGGAGTGGGATCTGTGGGATCCATGGGACCCTTGGGATCCATGGGAATGGCATGGAATTTGTGGGAAGGGGAACAGTGGGAATGGGATCCATGGGAATGGGAGCTGTGGGAATGGGGATGGGACAGGAATGGGGATGGCAATGGGATCCATGGGAATGGGGATGGGAATGGGATGGGATCCATGGGAATGGGTCCACGGTAATGGGATCCGTGGGATGGGAATGGGGCAGCAGCCACAATCATGGAATGCTCCGGGTGGGATTCGTGGATTTCAGTCCCATCCCAATCCAACCCCGACCCCTCCCACCATCCCGGGGGCTTCCCTGAGAATTCCAGAGGCACCGGGAGGTCTGGAATTCCCCGATCCCAAATCCCCCTCATCTCCCGCTGGAATTGGCTCCACCCCTTCCATTCCCATGGATCCAATCCCTCCATTCCCATCAAATCCACCCCTTCCATTCCCATGGATCCAAC
>NW_024369087.1:0-920 GCF_014805655.1 Passer montanus
TGCAGCTTCTTCAGGTACTGCGGGGACACACCGGGGTCACCACGGGGTCACCAGGGGTCACCTCGGGGTCACCCGGGGTCACCACGGGGTCACGGGGTCACCACGGGGTCACCGGGGTCACCCGGGGTCAGCAGAGGTCACTGTGAGGTCACAGGGTCACCCAGGTCAGCAGGGGACACCAGGGGTCACCAGAGGTTACTATGAGGTCACAGGGGTCACCACGGGGTCACCAGAGGTCACAGGGGTCAACAGGGGGTCACAGGGTCAGCAGGGGTCACTCTGAGGTCACAGGGTCACCATAAGGTCAGCAGGGGTCAGCATAAGGTCACAGGGTGACCAGGGGTCACTGTGAGGTCACCCAGGTCACCACGGGGTCACAGGGTCACCATGAGGTCACCCAGGGTCAGCAGGGGTCACTATGAGGTCACTGTGAGGTCACAGGGTGACCAGGAGTCACAGGGGTCACCACAGGGTTGCCGTGGGGTCACAGGGTCACCACAAGGTCGCCATGGGGTCACAGGGTCATCAGGGGTCACCACAAGGTCACCACAAGTCAGCAGGGGACAGCAGGGGTCACTATGAGGTCACCCAGGGTCACCATGAGGTCACAGGGTCACCACAAGGTCAGCAGGGGTCACAGGGGTCACCATGAGGTCACCACAAGGTCACCACAAGATCAGAAGGTCACAGGGTCACCCAGAGTCAGCAGGGGTCACCCCAGGGTCACAGGGTCACCACAAGGTCACCAAGGGTGACCACGAGGTCACCACGAGATCAGGAGGTCACGGGGGTCAGCAGGGTCACCACGAGGTCACCCAGGTCACTGGGGTCACCATGGGGTCACCCAGGTCACTGGGGTCACCATGGGGTCACCGGGGTGACAAGGCCCTTGTGGCCGGCAGAGTGAATGTGGGGTGACC
>NW_024369088.1:0-920 GCF_014805655.1 Passer montanus
TGGCCTTCACCCGAGCTGGCCGGGGGTCCCACTGCATCCCTGTGCTCTGAGTGTGGTGGTGAGGAGGTGCCTGGGGTCTGTCAGGTACTTTCCAATCCTGCCCTGTCACCGCTGTCCTTACCACTGCTGCAGGCCCAAGATGGTGAGTCCAGCCCCTTCCCCCAGAGCAGGCAGGTTGCAGGCAGCACCATGGGAAAGCTGCCTTGACCTGGGCAGTTTTGAGGAGTGGAGAAGGAGAGCAAGTGATGGGTTTATCCAGAGAAGGTGAATTTCTCATGTGCTCTGCCTGAAAACTCACCACCTTCTGTGCTGGTCTGGGGGTCTCACCCAGCCCAACCGTGGCAGCTGGCCTAGAGAGCAACGCTGCTAAAAGAAGGTGATAATGAACAGGTGATACTTGCCTGAAGGTGCTTGCCCCAAACTGCTTATTAAAGGGGTAATATGACCAGCAGCAGGATTTAAAAGTGACTAGGGAGTTAGAAAAGATATTTTTACAATTCAGAAGTTGTCAGCCTGAGGAGAAACATGAAAATTCCAAGTCTGAAGGAGGGTCCTTGGAGAAGCAATGACAGGAGTAAGAGACTGTAGGACCCAGCCCAAAGCAGCCCTGCTTTGTAATATTCCAACCTCCACCCAGGTCTGGCAGAGCATCCTCCTGGTCAGGTGCTGTGAGCAGTCTGCAGCCAGCTCCTGGGCTGGCAGCAAAGGGGGCATGAGACAGGGACAGAGACAGAGACAGAGTCAGTGTTGGAGAGGCTGGAAGGCACCTCTGGAGACAATCAGCTTCAACGACTGCTCAAGCAAGGTCAACAATGGGACCATGGATATTGGATATCTCTGAGAATGAAGATTCCACCCCCTTTCTGGGTCACCTGTGACAGTGTTTCAGCACCTTCAGTTTTAGGGAAAAAAAAAAAAAA
>NW_024369089.1:0-920 GCF_014805655.1 Passer montanus
CTGATATTTGACAGAATTCTGGGGGAATTTGGGGTAATTTTGGCAGATTTTTGGGGCAATTTTTTGGGAATCTTTTGTTTATTTTTTGGGGAATTTTGGGTGATTTTTGGGTGATTTTTTTGAATTTTTGGCTCACTTTAGGTGATCTTTGAGACAATTCTGGGGGAATTTTGGGCTGATTATTTTGGCATTTTTGGGGCGATTTTTGATAGAATTCTGAGGGAATTTTGGGCTGATTTTTGGGTTGATTTTTTTTTGACTTTTTGCCTCATTTTGATGGATTTTTGGGGCGATTTGTGGCCAATCATTGACAGATTTTTGGGGGAATTTTGGGCTGATTTTTTTGGAATTTTTGGGGCAATTTTTGAGAGAATTCTGAGACAATTTTGGGCTGATTTTTAGGTGATTTTCCCTTTTTTTTTTTTTTATTTTTGGGCTATTTTGATGAATTTTTGAGACGATTTTTGGGGCATTTTTTGTATATTTTTTCAGGGAATTCTGTCCTGATTTCGGGCTGATTTTTTTGGGTTTTTGCCCCATTTTGGGAGGTTTTTCCCCTTTCCCACCTGGCCGTAGTTCCAGGCGCGCTCGGCGATCTGCTCCTCGGTGCCGTAGAAGATGCGGCCGCTCTCGTTCAGCACGTACTCGTTGAGGTCGCTCGTCTTCTCCATGTACACCGAGTCCTCTGGCCCCAAAATCCACTTTTTCCCATTTTTCCTCCATTTTCCCCCATTTTTCCCTTTTTTGTGTGTTTTCTCCCATTTTCCTCTCTTTATTTTACATTTTTTCCTGATTTTTTGCCATTTTTCCTCCAATTTTCCCCCCATTTATTCCCCATTTTCCCCATTTTAATTTTTTTCCCCATTTTTCCTCAATTTTCTTCCCATTTTCCCCCCATTTTCCCTTTTTTCTTTCATTTC
>NW_024369090.1:0-920 GCF_014805655.1 Passer montanus
ATGAATAGAGGGAGAAAGACTTCCTGATGTCATTTTTTTGTTTATGATGATACATGAGATAAAAATTCCAACATTTTCATTGCTAGTAATTTTAAATGTAACTGTGGTTTGCACTCCTTGAGCTCCTTTGACAATTGCTGGAATTTGATTTTTCAGATTCCAAAGCCTTTTTTTTTTTATTTTTTTTTTTCCTTATACATGAACTTGCTTGGAGTTTTTCTCAAAGTCCAGGCACACAAAGGCTCCTGTAGCTCTTGTGCTGGCCAGCAGGAAGTGCCAATGGGCTCAGACTGCTCTCCAGCCAGGCTGTCCTCTGTTACCCATGAGTAACAGCACCTTATCCACCACCCATCACACCCACCCTGCTCCCCACTGTGCCACTTCTCTCCTGGGTGTGCACACAAGCAGGAGCCCCAGATAATGCAAGCCTAGGCCCACAGCCACCTTTTGTTCCTGCCTAGGTTTGATGAAAAGCGGGCAGTGCAGCAGCTGAGAGCTTGTGGTGTCCTGGAGACCATCCGGATCAGTGCTGCTGGCTTCCCCTCCAGGTGTGTCTGCTCTCTCTGGCTTGCTTCCAGCTGCAGTTCTTTCTAAGGGAATGCTCATTGTTGGCACTGACGCTCTGCTTTTGGGACAGGTGGACGTACCAAGAGTTCTTCAGCCGTTACCGGGTTCTGATGAAGCAGAGAGATGTCCTTGGTGACCGAAAGCAGACGTGTAAAAATGTCCTGGAGAAGCTGATTCAGGTACTGGACGTGGTGCTGAGAGCATTTGGAATCTGCAGGAATAGAGACGGTGTCGCTTACTCCCTCATAGCCACACTATTTTAGTACTTCTACAAAATACTAAACCACAAATGTATCCTGTAGCTCTTTGACTGCTGTTCCTTTCAACTTAGAATCAAACAGCCAAAAAAATTA
>NW_024369091.1:0-920 GCF_014805655.1 Passer montanus
AAAAAAAAGCATGAAAACCTAAAGAACTTAATCCTAGGCAAAGACTGAAGAATTACATTTTCTTTTAAAATCAATGAGCCCATGATATTCATTCATGTGAAGACTAATGTGTTTGAAGGCAGAGAATTCAGCTACAAGGCAGAGGAGAAAGTAGCATAACCCATCAAAATGACTTAAAAATGAGCTTAAAGTAATAGCAAAGCAGGATGTTTGAAGGATTTCAGCTAGAACTGGTGCCACAGGGATACCCACCCATGGGATTACACTGAGTCCAAATGGAAAAATAAACTACCTGGCAGAAATTGACCATTTATGCCTGTTATCTCTGATGAGAGAACTAGATACATGCAAACATTCATATTCTGATGCCTTTTAATCCAAATTTCTGATTTTACCCTGCAGGGAAGGAGAAGCTGCACACAGCAAGAGCACGAGGCTTATTTAAAATCTGCCAAATAGTACTAGCATTTGTAGCAATGTTTTCCCAAAGCAACAACTTAGCATCAAATGGAGGAGAAATATTGATTTGCACAAGGCTGGGGCTGGGTCTTGCAGTGGTTTCAGTGAAGGAGTGGCACCTTAGGGGAGCTGGAGCACAGGGCTGGGCCACAAGCACTATTTGAGCAACTGTAATTGATGCTGAACTCCTGCTAATCCTTCCCCTCCAAGTGTCTGTCACTCCCTACTTCCTTTGCAAACCAGAGGCACATAATTTTTCTTACTGGTTAAAGCACTGGACTATAAATTAATAAATTTATGGAGGAGTGTCTTAGCAAATAGTGTTCATTTCGTGGACATTATGATGGGAAACATGTGGGGGAAATGAAAGCAATGGCATCACTAAACTTTAGAATAACAGGCAGGGTGCCCTGGGCAGGGGCCCAGCCCTGTGTGTGGCTGCCATGGCTCCACACAGGGAC
>NW_024369092.1:0-920 GCF_014805655.1 Passer montanus
AATAAATATAAAAATAAATATAAAAATAATACAGACTCAAACATTTGGAAAAGGCAAATGTGAATTGAGGTAAGAAAGAGGAATAAAAAAAGAATAAAAATTGACTTTTGCCTAAGACAGACTCAAACTTTTGGAAAAGGCAAATGTGAATTGAGGTAAGAAAGAGGAATAAAAAAAGAATAAAAATTGACTTTTGCCTCTGCTCAACTACATCTGGCTTAGATCCAGAAAATGGTTTTGAATTTAAAACTTGAATTTCATTTTTTTCAGACTTACCCTGAGGTTTTTGGGTGCTTTGAAATTGAAATAGGTGGTCAGCTGGTTTCTGGAAGCATTCAGCTCTACCAAGTAAGGCATGTGGCTGACGCAGGAAAGATCTGGAAAGGAAAGGAAATGTCAGCAGCGGTGGGATAATTACAGCTGCAGCAATTAACACTCAGCTCGGAGCTGCAGCTCAGCACGTGGGATAATTACAGCTGCAGCAATTAACACTCAGCTCGGAGCTGCAGCTCAGCACGTGCTGCCCAAATGCAGGAGTCAGATACATCCGCTCCTTCTGCTAAAGGGAATAAAAAGGTGTCTAAAGCACAAAGAGTAAATAGTTCGACGTTTAATTTTCATTAAATAGTTTGTTCATTAAACTTTCATTTCCATTTTTTTTCATTAAATAATTTGCGTTAAATAGTTCCAGGTTCAACGTTTAACTTTCATTATGCCAGCTGACTTGCCTAGAAGCAAGAATTTATTTTTATGTATTTACAGATATTATAATATGTTATAATATGCTATTCTATAGTATACTATATCATATTATATTATTATATTACATATTAGATTATTATATTATTCATTATAGTATTATATTTTTATTATAATATAATAAATAATATAATGATATAATAATATAATATAATATAATA
>NW_024369093.1:0-919 GCF_014805655.1 Passer montanus
GTGAGATGGTTATCAGAGAACTAACATTGTTCAGATGTCAGACTTTGCTTCTAATTTTGGGATTAATGTCTTTTCATGGACCAACTTTGTGGTGCTCATGTCTTAAGCAGAAAGAGATGGACCCGTGCCCATGAAGCTCACCACAGTCTTTCTGCTCTCATTTTGAGTTATTGATGCCCTTGTGCCCCTGCATCCTCCTCTGATGACTGCCATCACATAGCTCATACTAAAATAACCAAGAGAACTTCATCAAGTGTAGGGCAAATGAGGAAGGAAAATTTGCAGGAATAATACCCAGATTCCAATAAAAAATATTTAAAGCTTCATTATAAAAAAGTTTGGGACAGCTATGTGTGTTAATCATTGAGCAATGAGTCTGTGTGGAGGCAGCTAAGGACTGACAATGTTTCAGTTCTGTCCAAAATGTAAGCTGGTGCTCATAAGCTGACTTGTACTTGCATTTCAGAGGGCTGGTTTCAGCTTCCTCTGATAGAGCCACGGGACAAGGAGACAGAGAAGAGAACAAAATCTTTATGAGTAAAGTGGCACAAATAAGTTTATTCAGGAAAATGTAGAGCAGGCATGTTTTCTCCATGAAGGAGAAAGAAACCTGCAAAAGAGCACCTTCAGAGAGAAGTGGGATACACAATTTTCCCTTAACTTTTCCTGTATGGTTTATGCACATCTAAGTGAAATCTATATTTGTGCAATTCTGTGATTCTTTAAATATTGTGTTGTTAAAAATCTTGTTGTTGAGAATATCAGGTTTCCATATAAGAAGTCTACCTGGACTGACTGAGGAAAGTTAACTAGATCAGTGCAAGAATTCCTCCGAGGACTTCCAGGGATACTGAGCAAGTTCACAGATGATAAAAAACTGAGAGGAACTGTTGACTTCCTTGAAGGCAGGGAGGCCCTG
>NW_024369094.1:0-919 GCF_014805655.1 Passer montanus
CACGAAAATCTGCACAATTTGGGGCAAAACTTGGCAAATTTGGGTCATTTGGGGGCGTTTTTGGTCATTTTTTGTCATTTCGGGGGGATTTTGGGGTCATTTCGGGGGGTTTGGGGCACAGTGACCCCTCGGTGTCTGCCCCTGGGGGGTCTTGATGGATTTAACCCTTTCCCTGCCTGTTCCCAGCACACCTGGGCTCACCTGGGGGCACCTGGGGGCACCTGATCCCACCCCCTGTGCCACACCTGGGCACACCTGAGCATTTTCCCCCCAATTTTTCTCATTTTATCCCATTTTCCCCCCATTTAACCCCATTTTCGCCCCAATTTTTCTCATTTAATCCCATTTTTCCCATTTCTCACCTTCCCACACCGCGGGATCTCGATGGATTTAACCCTTTCCTTGTCCATTTCCATCCCCATCCTGCCCGTTCCTGCCCCATTCCCAGCACACCTGGGCACACAGGTGACCCCGTTTTTCCCCATTTTCCCCCGTTTTTTGGGTCTCTCACCTTCCCGCAGCCTGGCACCTCGACGCCGTCGACGGGCCGCGGGATCTCGATGGACTTGACGGTGCCCAGCCCCAATCCCAGCCCGTTCCCAGCACACCTGGGCACACAGGTGAGTCCATAACTCCACCTTTTTCCCATTTCTCACCTTGCCACAGCCCGGCACCTCGACGCCATCGACGGGCCGCGGGATCTCGATGGATTTAACCCTTTCCCTGCCCGTTTCTATCCCCTCCCAGCCCGTTCCCAGCACACCTGGGCACACAGGTGACCCCATATCTCCCCGTTTTTTGATTCTCTCACCTTGCCACAGCCCGGCACCTCCACTCCGTCGACGGGCCGCGGGATCTCGATGGACTTGACAGTGCCCAGCCCCATTTGTATCCCCTCCCAGCACACCTGGGCACACAG
>NW_024369095.1:0-893 GCF_014805655.1 Passer montanus
TTGGTGAAGAAGGGAGATGATGAAGAAGGAGCAAATCAACATCATGGACTTGAAGAGACTTCTACAGGCAGTGCCAAGGCAAGCCCAGAGCCCAGCTCCCTGCAGACAGCATCTAAGCTGGGAGGGCTCACCATTAAAAGAGAGAAGATGGTGTACTGTCTCAACAGAAGAAGGTCCTTCCTCTCTTGGGAGCCAGGGAGATAAGACAGTGGCCATTGTTGTGTTGCTTCTGGCCTTTGCTATCAAATACCTCTGAGCTCAAAGTCCTTGGAGCAGGGAAACCCTCCAGGGACAATACCCTGAGCAGTAACCCATGGAAGGCTTACTCACCCCTCCGTCTGTATACTCTTCCTTTCCAGTAATATTTTATCCACTTCTGCTTTCTTCTCCTCAGGGAGAGCATCATACTTGTCCTCATCCTTTTGCAAGACATTCTCCGTGTTCCTCTGCATAGCTTTTCCCTGCTGCAGTTCTTTGGCACGAACCAGAGGAGAAACAATGAGTGACTGCAAGCAGAGCTGGGTGCTCTGGGTCAGCTGCAAGGATTCACAGCTTTTCCCGACCCAGTCTATTATATCAGGGATATTGGGGAGCTCATATCCCTGCTCCAAAATTCAGACAATCCCCCAAACTATGGCTGGGCAGTGTGGTTCCTGGGCTTTGCCTGGCTTAAGTGCACCAAGCCTGAGGACAGTCGTTTGTCACTGAGTTACAGCAGCTGGCACTTGTGCCCAAGATTTAATGTTAGAGAGTAAGGTGAATCTTTAAACCTCAGATCTCCTGTAACTCTGAGATGAGTGCTAGTTACACTGAGGCAGAAGGTAAAAAGATTAATAAATTAAACATTTCTTATAAGCTCTGCTGCAAACCCAGATACACAGAGATAAGGCTGA
>NW_024369096.1:0-1082 GCF_014805655.1 Passer montanus
CTGCCCATCTTGTTGTGAAATGCTTCGGGTGCTAAATGGTGAGGGGAGCGTGGGGGGGGCAGGGGTGGGAAGTGAAACTGCGGTCTAAAGCTCAGGAGGAAGAGGGCGTCAGTCAGGACAAACTCCGAACAGGAATGGGATAAGGAATACTTGTTTACTAAGTCTTTCATCTCTGCAGCTGGTTCAAAGATGTCTCAGAGTCCTTCAGGTTAGAAGAGCAAAGGAGCAAGAGAGAAGGCCTCAGCCTAACCCATTAAAAGCGGCTGCGGCTTTGTGTGCTGTAGCGTGGCAGGCATTCACAGGTTGGCTTTTTTCTTTTGCATCTTGTACCGCTGGTAAAGTTCTTTCCGAGGGGACTGTTCCACCCTCGTATTGAAACGTGAGCAAAGTGGAACTTTCTCCGTTGGATTTGGGTTTCTTGAGAGCACTTGTAAACAGTGTTAACATAAAGATAACACATGTGAGGAGTGTGCCGTGCGTTACCAGACGTGATAGAGGATTTTAGGACAGCGATAAGGCAGTTTCCCCTTCAAGATGCTGTTTTTTTCTGGAAGAATTACGTGAGAGCAGAAAAGTTACAATGGCATTGGAGTTCCCTGCACAGAAAAGACCCAGGGAAGTGGAACACAGCCAGGTGGTTTTGTGTGGCACCACAACTGAGAGCATCAGTTAGGTGAGGAGGCCCGAGCAGCTCCCCGCTTTCGCAGACACAATAGTAATATCAAGCAGTTTCGCCCTTTTCCAGACCACTGGCACGTGCTTGGGGACAATAAGCTGTATTTTTTACAGCCAGGTCTTCTGAGCCGCGCTCCTCCTGCTCTGGGGTGGCCGCTGCTCACTGATCATGGTGTAAACAACTTTGTGTCCGGGCACTCTGCAAAATTCCCAGCTTAGATGCCACTGAAGCGCAGCTTTGGCTTTCAGGCATCTCCATAGGTTTTTGGAGAATGCACATTCCTGAGTACAGTCAGATCATGAGCCCTCTCTATCTGGCCACCCGTAAGAAGAACACTTTCCACTGGGGCCCTGAACAGCAACAAGCCTTCATCCAGCTTAAGCAGGAGATCGCTCATGCAGTAGCC
>NW_024369097.1:0-1329 GCF_014805655.1 Passer montanus
TAGGGGGGTCCTTGGGGGGATTTGGGGTCATTAGGGGAGGATTTGGGGGGGTTCCTGGGGGTGTCCCGGGGTTATTTTGAGGTGTCCCCGCTGTATTTGGGGTGTATTTCGGGGTCCCAGGGGTATTTCAGGGTGTCCCGGGTGTATTTGGGGTTCCTGGGGGTGTCCCGGGGATATTTTTGGGGTGCCCCGGGTGTATTTCGGGGTGTCCCGGGGCTATTTTGGGGTTCCTGAGGGTGTCCCGGGTGTATTTGGGGTGTATTTTGGGGTCCCAGGGGGTATTTTGGGGTGTCCCGGCTGTGTTTTTGTGTCCCGGGGATATTTTTGGGGTGCCCCGGGTGTATTTCGGGGTGCCCCGGGTGTATTTTGGGGTGTCCCTGGGTATTTTGGGGTTCCTGAGGGTGTCCCGGGTGTATTTTGGGGTGTCCCCGGTGTGTTTTGGGGTGTCCTGGGTGTATTTGGGGTGTATTTTGGGGTCCCAGGGGGTATTTTGGGGTGTCCCGGCTGTGTTTTTGTGTCCCGGGGATATTTTTGGGGTGCCCCGGGTGTATTTCGGGGTGTCCCGGGGTATTTTGGGGTTCCTGGGGGTGTCCCGGGTGTATTTTGGGGCGTCCCGGGTGTGTTTTGGGGTGTCCTGGGTGTATTTGGGGTGTATTTTGGGGTGTCCCGGGTCTATTTTGGGGTCCCAGGTGTACTTCGGGGTTCCTGGGTGGGTATTTGGGGTGTCCCGGGTGTGTTTTGGGGGGTCCCGGGGCTATTTCGGGGTGTCCCAGGGGTATTTTTGGGGTGTCCCAGGGGTATTTTTGGGGTTCCTGGGTGGGTATTTGGGGTGTCCTGGGGCTATTTTGGGGTCCCAAGGCTATTTTGGGGTGTCCCGGGTGTGTTTTGGGGTGTCTCGAGGTGTATTTGGGATTTCTGGGTGTGTATTTGGGGTGTCCCGGGTGTGTTTTGGAGTTCCTGGGGGTGTCCCGAGTGTATTTTGGGGTGTCCCGGGGCTATTTTGGGGTTTCTGGGGGTGTCCCGGGTGTATTTTGGGGTGTCCCGGGGCTATTTCGGGGTCCCCGACCCTCTGCCCCCCCAGATCCTGGTGAACGGCACCTTCTACGAGGAGTTCCCGCACCGGCTGCCCCCGGAGCAGGTGACGGCCGTCAACGTGGACGGGGACCTGGAGCTGCACTCGGCCTCGGTGCTGGGGGGCACGGTGAGACCCCAAAAACAGCCTGCACCCCAAAAACGGCACCCTAAAATCACCCTGAACCCCAAAAGTGGCACCCTAAAATCACCCTGAACCCCAAAAGTGGCACCCTAAAATCACCCTGAACCCCAAAA
>NW_024369097.1:1824-16261 GCF_014805655.1 Passer montanus
GGGGTTCCTGGGTGGGTATTTGGGGTGTCCTGGGGCTATTTTGGGGTCCCAAGGCTATTTTGGGGTGTCCCGGGTGTGTTTTGGGGTGTCTCGAGGTGTATTTGGGATTTCTGGGTGTGTATTTGGGGTGTCCCGGGTGTGTTTTGGAGTTCCTGGGGGTGTCCCAGGTGTATTTTGGGGTGTCCTGGGGCTATTTTGGGGTCCCAAGGCTATTTTGGGGTGTCCCGGGTGTGTTTTGGGGTGTCTCGAGGTGTATTTGGGATTTCTGGGTGTGTATTTGGGGTGTCCCGGGTGTGTTTTGGAGTTCCTGGGGGTGTCCCAGGTGTATTTTGGGGTGTCCCGGGTGTATTTTGGGGTGTCCCGGGGCTATTTTGGGGTCCCCGACCCTCTGCCCCCCCAGATCCTGGTGAACGGCACCTTCTACGAGGAGTTCCCGCACCGGCTGCCCCCGGAGCAGGTGACGGCCGTCAACGTGGACGGGGACCTGGAGCTGCACTCGGCCTCGGTGCTGGGGGGCACGGTGAGACCCCAAAAACAGCCTGCACCCCAAAAACGGCACCCTAAAATCACCCTGAACCCCAAAAGTGGCACCCTAAAATCACCCTGAACCCCAAAAGTGGCACCCTAAAATCACCCTGAACCCCAAAAGTGGCACCCTAAAATCACCCTGAACCCCAAAAGTGGCACCCTAAAATCACCCTGAACCCCAAAAGTGAGCTGCACTCGGCCTCGGTGCTGGGGGGCACGGTGAGACCCCAAAAACAGCCTGCACCCCAAAAACGGCACCCTAAAATCACCCTGAACCCCAAAAGTGGCACCCTAAAATCACCCTGAACCCCAAAAAATCCACCCCAAAACCAGCCCTGTGACCCAAAACCGCCCCCAAAACCAGCCCTGTGACCCTAAAAGTGCCCCCCCAAACGCACCTGGAGCTGCACTCGGCCTCGGTGCTGGGGGGCACGGTGAGACCCCGAAAACAGCCCGAACCCCAAAAACGGCACCCTAAAATCACCCTGAACCCTGAAAAATCCACCTCAAAAACAACCCCAAACCCAAAAACGGCCCCTAAAAACCACCCCAAAACTGCCCCAAACGCAGCTGGAGCCCCCCTCACCTGGAGCTGCACTCCGCCTCGGTGCTGGGGGGCACGGTGAGACCCCAAAACAGCCTGCACCCCAAAAACGGCACCCTAAAATCACCCTGAACCCCGAAAAATCCACCTCAAAAACAACCCCAAACCCAAAAACCGCCCCTAAAACCACCCCAAAACTGCTCCAAACACAGCTGGTACTTTCCTTACCTGGAGCTGCACTCGGCCTCGGTGCTGGGGGGCACGGTGAGACCCCAAAAACAGCCTGCACCCCAAAAGCGGCACCCTAAAATCACCCTGAACCCCGAAAAATCCACCGCAAAACCGGCTTTGTGCCCCAAAACCGCCCCTAAAACCGGCCCTGTGCCCCCAAAACGCACCTGGGACTTTCCTCACCTGGAGCTGCACTCGGCCTCGGTGCTGGGGGGCACGGTGAGACCCCAAAAACAGCCTGCACCCCAAAAACGGCACCCTAAAATCACCCTGCACCCCAAAAACGGCACCCTAAAATCACTCTGAACCCCAAAAAAATCCACCCCAAAACCAGCCCTGTGCCCCAAAACCAACCCCAGACCCCAAAATTCCATCCCCGGACCCCAATCTCCACTTCTGGACCCCAAACTCCATCCCTGGACCCCAAAATTCCAGTCCCGGACCTCAAAATTCCATCCCTGCACCCCAAAATTCCACTCCAGACCTCAAACCCCACCCCTGGACCCCAAAATTGCACCCTCAGACCTGAAAATTCCATCCCTGTCTCAGGGGATTTTGAGAGGGTCAGGGGGATTTTGGGGGGCTCTGAGGGTGGGCTTTGGGTTCCTGGGGGGCTCGGGGGCAGTTGTTGGGATTTGGGGGGGGTCCTGGGGGATTTCTGCCCCCTCTAAGCCCCCCATTTGTGCCCCCCCAGCCCGTCCCCTTCATCGCCACCATCCCGGGGGGGCTGGTCCCCAAAAAAACCGTCATCATCAAGGGCTTTGTCCCCCACCACGCCAACAGGTACCGGGGACCCCCGAAGACCCCTGCCCCGAACACCCCAAAATCCCCACCTCAAACACCCCAAATCCCCAGCAAACCCCATGAAATCCTCACAAACACCCCAAACTCCCCACCTCAAACCCCCCCAAATTTTGGGGTCCTCTGTGGGTCTCTGGGGTGATTTTGGGGGTGTCTGGGGTGACTTTGGGGTACTCTGTGGGTCTCTGGGGTGATTTTGGGGGTCTCTGGGGCGAATTTGGGGGCCTCTGGGGTGAGTTTGGGGGTTTCTGGGGGTCTCTGGGGTGATTTTGAGGGTCCTTGGGGTGACTCCGTGGGTTTCTGGGGTGATTTGGGGTGTCTCTGGGGCGAGTTTGGGGATCTCTGGGGTGATTCTGGGGGTCTCTGGGGTGAGTTTGGGGGTTTCTGGGGGTCTCTGGGGTGATTTTGAGGGTCCTTGGGGTGACTCCGTGGGTTTCTGGGGTGATTTGGGGTGTCTCTGGGGCGAGTTTGGGGATCTCTGGGGTGATTCTGGGGGTCTCTGGGGTGAGTTTGGGGGTCTCTGATGTGATTCTGGGGGTTTCTGGAGGGTCTCTGTGGTGATTTTGGGGTTTCTGGGGGTCTCTGGGGTGAGTTTGGGGGTCTCTGATGTGATTCTGGGGGTTTCTGGAGGGTCTCTGGGGTGATTTTTGGGGTCTCTGGGGTGATTTTGGGGGTCTCTGGGGTGATTTTGGGGCTCTCTGAGGTGACACCCCCACCCCGTTGTCCCTCCAGCTGTCGATCCGCTGCGGGAACCATCGCTTCAAGGTGTTCGTCGAGGGGCAGCGGCTCTTCGATTTCCACCACCGGGTGCCAGCCGGGCCCCACGTGGACGTGCTGGAGATCGAGGGCGATGTCGTCCTGTCCTATGTCCATTTCTGACCCACGAGTGTCCTGTCTCTGTCCCATAATTGCCCTGTAATTGCCCCCCATAACTGCCCCATAATTGTCCCATAACTGGCCCTCAGCTGCCCTCTCCCAACACCGACCTCAATAATAAAGCTGTTCCTGCTCCAGTTCGGGAAACTTGAGGGGAAAATGGGTGGGGAAGGTGAGGGGAAAAGGGAGGAAAATGTGAGGGGAGAAGAGAGCAAAATGTGAGGGGAGAATGGAGAGAAATGTGAGGGGAGAAGAAATGTGAGGGGGAAAAGGGTGGGAATCATGAGGGGAAAAAGGGCAGGAAATGTGAGGGGGAAAAGGGGGGGGAAATGTGAGGGGAGAAGAGAGAGAAATGTGAGGGGGGAAAGGGTGGGAATTGTGAGGGGAGAAGAGAGAAATGTGAGGGGGAAAGAGAGAAACATGAGGGGAGAAGAGAAAGAAATGTGAGGGGGAAAAGGGCGGGAATCATGAGGGGAGAAAAGGGCGGGAATCATGAGGGGAGAAAAGGGCGGGAATCGTGAGGGGAGAAAAGGGCGGGAATTGTGAGGGGAGAAAAGAGCAGGAATTGTGAGGGGAGAAAAGGGCGGGAATTGTGAAAAGGAGGAGAGAAATATGAGGAGAAAAAGGGCGGGAATTGTGAGGGGAGAAGAGAGAGAAATGTGAGGGGGAAAAAGGGCGGGAATTGTGAGGGGAGAAAAGGGTGGGAATCGTGAAAAGGAGGAAAGAAATGTGAGGAGAAAAAGGGCAGGAATTGTGAGGGGAGAATGGAGAGAAATGTGAGGGGAAAATGGCAGGAAATGTGAGGGGGAAAAAGGGCGGGAATTGTGACAGAAGAAAAGCGTGGGAATTGTGAGGGGAGAAGAGAGAGAAATGTGAGGGGAAAAGTGGGGAAAATGTGAGGCGAGAAGAGAGAGAAATATGAAGGGAGAAAAAGGCGGGAATCGTGAGGGGAAAAGAGAGAACTGTGAGGGGAAAAGGGAGGGAAATGTGAAGGGGGGAAAGGGTGGGAATCATGAGGGGAGAAAAGGGTGGGAATTGTGAGGGGAAAAAGGGCAGGAATCGTGAAAAGGAGAGAAATGTGAGGAGAAAAAGGGTGGGAATTGTGAGGGGAGGAGAGCGAGAAGTGTGAGGGGAAAAGGGGGGAAAAATGTGAGGGGAAAAGGGGGGAAATGTGAGGGGAACAAAGAGGGAAATGTGAGAGGAAAAGGGGGAAAACGTGGGGGAGAAGGAGGGAAATGTGAGGAGGAAAAGGGCATGAAATGTGAAGGGAAAAGGGGGAAATGTGGGGGGAAAAGAGAGAAAAACGTGAGGGGGAAAAGGGCAGGAAATGTGAGGGAAACAAAGAGGGAAATGTGAGGGGAAAAGAGCATGAGAAAACACAGAAAATGTGAAGGAAAAAAGAAAAGAAGTGAGGGGAAAAGGGTAGGAAAGGGGAGAGAAAAAAGGATGGTGAATATGGGGAAAAACCACCCATACAATCTAGGCACCCTGCACTCACATTTTACCCCAAAAATATTCTTTCCATCACTTATAGACACCTCAGGTTTTACCCCCACAATTGTCCTGACTTGTCCAAAAGAAACCAACACCTCAATTTTACCCCCAAAACGTCCCTTCCCAACCTCATTTTTACCTCAAAATGGTAATTTTCTCCCCTCAAGATAACCTTGTTGGCTATACTTGGGGGAAAAAGTGAGGAAAAACTCCAAGATGTCAGAGGTTGTTTTTTTTTTTCTCAGCAATATTTTAATTACAGGACAAAGAAGCTGCTACGTGAATATATATTTATATAATAAATCCGTAAAGTTATAAAGGAAACCGGAATTTTCTGCTTCCCGTCAAAATTTTCCAGGATCAGGCGCTTTATTAGGTGGATTTCTCATAATTTTCCTTCTTGTTTCTCTTAATTTTTTATGTGTTTTCCACAGTTCTCTTTATTTCTCTCTTTATTTTTCTCCTTACTCTTTATTTATCATTATTTTCCCATATTTTTACGTATTCCTCCAGATTTCTCCGTGATTTTCCTCATTCCTCTCCTAATTTTTCCACATTTTTAATTTCTCCTTATTTTTGTTCCCTAATTTTCCATCTCTCCACACATTTTTCTCCACATTTTTCCTCCTAATTTTTTTGCCTCATTCCTCGCCTTTCTCCCCTATTCCCCCCTATTTCCCCCCATTTTTTTTGGTCCACAAAACGCTGCTCCGAGGTGGGAATGTGAGTGAAAAAAAACCTAAAAAACCCCCCCAAAACCCCGGATTTTTTTTTTCCCCTCTGGAAAAAAAAAAGCCATAAATTACGTGAGAAGGGGGGGAACCGTGAGGGGAGAGGGAACCCTCGGGCTGCGCCGCTGATCCCGTGGAAAACAGTGGGAATTTCTCTCTCTCTCTCTGTGTCTCGTTACCAAAAATAACCATTTCCGGGCGCTGCCAGGCCCGCGGCAGGCGGAGCCCGAGGAAAAGTGGGAATCACATCCCGAAATATCCCAAGATCAATCAACTGTTGCATAGTAGGAGGCGGGGGGGTCGGGGGTCCGGGATCCCGGGGGACCCTCGGGGATCCAGGACCACCAGGGATCCTCAGAGATCCGGGATCCTGGGGGACCCTGAGAGACCCTCGGGGATCCTCAGGGACCCTAGGGGATCCGGGACCGTTGGGGATCCAGGATCCTGGAGGACCTTTGGGGATCCCAGGGGATTTGAGACCCTCGGGGATCCTGGGGGGTCCTTGGAGGTGCTCAGGGATCCTCAGGGATCCTGGGGGACCCTCATGGATCTGGGACCACTGGGGGACCCAGGACCCTCGAGGATCCTGGGGGACCCTTGGGGATCCAGGACCGTCAGGGACTGTCGGGGTCCAGGATCCTCAGGGATCCCGAGGGATCCTTGGAGGTGCTCAGGGATCCCAGGGGGCCCTGGAGGATCCCGGGGGGCCCCGGGGAGGCGCTCAGGGATCCCAAGGGATCCTGAGGGGCCCTTGGATGTGCTCAGGGATCCCGGGGGGCCCCGGGGAGGCGCTCAGGGACCCTGGGGGATCCTCAGGGATCCCGGGGAGGCGCTCAGGGATCCCGGGGGGCCCTGGGGGATCCCGGGGAGGCGCTCAGAGGTCGCTCTCGCCGTAGAGCGCCGTGGAGAAGGATTTGTAGTCCAGCGCGCCGGGGACGCCGTCGGGGCCGGGGTAGGGCGCCATGCGGGCGATGCAGTACTCGGCCTGCGCCGCCGGCAGCTCCCGCCGCAGCTCGGCCGCCGTGATGTAGTTCTGGGGGACGAGGGGAGGGGAAACGGGGGGAAAACGGGGGGAAATTGGGGTTAACCGAGCCCCAGTGTCAGCGATCCCACCGGGGGATTGATGGACTTTGAGAAAGTGGTCCCCAAATCCCACCTTGGTCTTATTCCCCAAATTCCACCCTCAGTTCCCAAATCTCACCTCATAATTCTGCTGTGTTCTTCCCAAACCCCACTGTCCCTCTCCTAAACCCCCCAGAACCATCCCAAGCCCCCCAGCCCTGTTCCCAAACCCCCACTGCCCATTCCAATGCCCCATTCCCAAACCTCCCTGCCCATTCCCAAGCCCCCCTGCCCCCTCCCAAGCCCCCCGGGGCCCCGCCGTGCCCACCTTGTCCCCGGCCAGCACGCGGAAGCTGTTGATGACCTGCTCGGCCGTGTCCGTGTCCGTGGTTTCCCGGGACATGAAGTCGATGAAGGCCTGGAAGGTGACGCTGCCGCTGCCGTTGGGATCCACCACGGCCATGATCCGCTGGAACTCCGCGTCGCCCTGCGGGGAGAGGCACGCTGGGCACTCTGCTGCCTCCCCGGGCCTTCCAGAACCTTCCGGGGCTTTCCCGCTGGGATTGCCCTGCTCCCCTCCTCCCCTTGCTCCCCCCGCGGCCATGGGATGAGAGAAGGAGGAAATCAAAGGCGCAGAGGCAGGAGAAGAGGGAGGTTACCAGGCCGGATCCCGCGGGGCCCAGCAGGGCGCGGAAGTCCTTGGAGTCCGTGCGGCGCTTCGGCTGCTGGGAGGAAGAGGAGGAACAGAGAGGGAAAGGGAGGAGGAAGAGGGAAAGGGAGAGGGAAAGGAAGAGAAAAGCAGAGAATCTGTTAGAGGAGAAAACCGGCCCAGAAAAGGATGGAGGGAGAGTGAGGAAGGAGAAGGAGGAGGGAAGTGAGGAAGGATGGGAGAGAGGAAGGAGAGGGAAAAAGTGAGGAAAAGGAAGGAAGGGAGGAAATGAGGAAGGAAGGAGAGGAAGGAGAGGAAGGAAGGAGAGGAAGGAAGGAAGGAAGGAAGGAAGGAAGGAAGGAAGGAAGGAAGGAAGGAAGGAAGGAAGGAAGGAAGGAAGGAGAGGAAAGAGAGGAAGGAAGGAGAGGAAAGAGAGGAAAGAGAGGAAAGAGAGGAAGGAAGGGAAGAGGAGGAGGAGGAGGAGGAGGAAGCAGGCAGTACCTGCCGGTCGTTCTCGACGTCGTAGCCCAGACTGATCAAGCAGGCCTTGAACTCCTCCGGGCCCAGGGCCCCGCCGTGGTCCTGGGGAAATGGAGGAAAACGAGGGAAATGAGGGAAACCAGGAGGCAGCTCCCCCGTTCCAGGGGGGAACCACCCGTGGGGCTGCTGCGGGTGGATCCCGGATCCCCCCGGACCCCCCCGGATCCCCGCGGATCCCCCGGGGTCCCGACCTTGTCGAAGTGGTTGAAGGAGGCGCGGAACTCCTGCATCTGCTCCTGGCTGATGCCCTTGGCGTCGCGCGTCAGGATCTGGTTCTCCACCTCGTTGATGGTCCGGGCGATGGTGGTCAGCAGCTGCTCCCAGCCCACGCGCAGGTGCTGGATCCCAGGGGAACGGGGCAGTGAGGGGCACGCGGAGCCCCCGATCCCCCAGGCTGGGATCCAGCGCCCACGGGATCGTCCTGATCCCCTGGGATGGATCCAGCGCCCACGGGATCGTCCTGATCCCCACGGGATGGATCCAGCGCCCACGGGATCGTCCCGATCCCCTGGGATGGATCCAGTGCCCACGGGATCGTCCTGATCCCCCGGGCTGGATCCAGCGCCCACGGGATCGTCCTGATCATTATGGGATGGATCCAGCGCCCACGGGATCATCCCGATCCCCACGGGATGGATCCAGTGCCCACGGGATCGTCCTGATCCCCACGGGATGGATCCAGTGCCCACGGGATCGTCCTGATCCCCTGGGGTGGGTCCAGTGCCCACGGGATCATCCTGATCATTATGGGATGGATCCAGCACCCACGGGATCGTCCTGATCCCCTGGATGACCCCAGTTCTGTGGGATCCCAGCTCCACGTGCAGCTGGATTCTCAGCTGTGGAGGATCAGGGCCTGCTGCCCCCCTGGGACCCCCAAATCCCTCTGGGACCTCCAAATCCCTGTGGGACCCCCAAATCCCTGTGGGACCTCCAAATTCCTGTGGGACCTCCAAATCCCTTTGGGACCCCCAAATCCCTGTGGGACCTCCAAATTCCTGTGGGACCCCTCCCTCCCTCCCCAGTCCCAGCCCCTCGGTGACCCCAAATCCCCTCAGGATCACCCCAAATCCCCTCGGGACGACCCCGAATCCCCTCGGTGACCCCAAATCCCCTCGGGATGACCCTGAGTCCCCTCAAGATGACCCCAAATTCCCTCAGTGACTCCAAATCCCCTCAGGATGACCCTGAATCTCCTTGGGATCACCCCGAATCTCCTCAGGATGACTCCAAATCCCCTCGGGACGACCCCAAATCCCCTCGGGACGACCCCGAATCCCCTCGGTGACCCCAAATCCCCTCGGGATCATCCCAAGCCCCAGGGGTGCCCACCTCCATGGTGTAGTTGGAGTGCTGGTTGTCGAAGATGAGCGCCTCCTGCACCAGCTGGTGCTGCTGCTCCAGCAGCTCCAGGTTGGGTTTGTACTCCACGATGTTCTGCTCGTACTCCTTCAGGTGGTTCAGCTGGTCCTCCAGGGTCCCGTTCATCTCGATGGAGATCCGGCCGATCTCCTGCGAGCACGGGGGGTTCCCTTCCAGAGCGGCCCCGAGCCCATCCCAACGGCCCCAGCACCCCCCGGTGATCCCAGAGCCCCAAGGCAGGGATCTCCAGGATTCCACCAACCCAGCCCTTCCCGTGGCTTGGCAAGGTGGGATAACGAGGGCACGGAGCAGCCCCAGAGGGGATTCCACCATCCCACCATCCCACCTTGCACCATCCAACCCTCTCCATCCTGATCCCCACCATCTCCACCATCCCCACCATCCCACCTTGCACCATCCAACCCCCTCCATCCCGATCTCCACTATTTCTACAATCTCCACCATCTTCACCATCCTGCCATCTCCACCTCTCCATCTTGATCTCCACCATCTCACCATCCCTTCATCTCCATCCTGATCTCCACCATTTCCACAATCTCCACCATCTCACCATCTCCACCACCCCCATCCTGATCTCCACCATTTCTACAATCTCCACCATCTCACCATCCCACCATCTCAATGTCCATCTCCACCATCTCACCATCTCCATCCCACCCTCTCGACCATCTCACCATCCCCATCTCCACCATCCCCACCTCCATCTCCACCACCTCCACCATCTCACCCTCTCCACCATCTCCACTATCCCCATCTCTGCCACCCCACCACCTCCATCTCCACCCATCCCACCATCTCCATCATTTCCATCTCCACCACCTCCATCTCCACCATCTCCACCTCCACCATCCCACCATCTCCATCCCACCACGCCCCCCCGGCAGCAGGCCCGTTCCCAGTGCTCCCAGTGCTCCCAGAAGTCCCTCCCAGTGCTCCCAGTTCAGTGCCCCCAGGGCTCCCAGTGCCCCCAGTGCTCCCAGTCCCTCCCAGTGCTCCCAGTTCAGTGCTCCCAGTGCCCCCAGTTCAGTGCTCCCAGTTGGGGCTCCCAGTGCTGCCAGTGCTCCCAGTTGGGGCTCCCAGTGCTCCCAGTTGGGGCTCCCAGCTGGGGCTGGCTGACCTCCATCTTGGTCTGGATCCAGGGCCCCACGCGGTTGGCCTGGCTGCCAAACTGGCGCCGCAGGCGCTCGTTGGAGTTCTGCCGGCTCTGCTCCTCCTGCAGCGCCTGGTCCCGCTTGGGCACCAGCTGCTGCACCTGCAGAGGGGGAAAATGGGAGAGGGTGGGAAACGTGAGTGGGGAAAAATGGGAAAAACAGGAAAAAAATGGGAAAAAACGGGGAAAATGGGAAAAAATGGGAAAAAAATGGGAAAAAAAATGGGAAAAAACGGGAAAATGGCTCTGCTCCTCCTGCAGCGCCTGGTCCTGCTTGGGCACCAGCTGCTGCACCTGCAGAGGGGGAAACATGAGGAGGGAAATGGGAAAAATGGGAAAAAAATGGGAAAATGGCTGGGAAAAATGGGAGAGGGTGGGAAATGTGAGTGGGAAAATGGGAAAAATGGGAAAAAAATGGGAAAAAAATGGAAAAAGGGGGTGGGAAGTGTGAGTGGGAAACTGGGAAAAATGGGAAAGGGTGGGAAACATGAACGGGAAAAATGGGAAAGGGTGGGAAACATGGCTGGGAAACTACAAAAAAATGGGAAAAGGGGTGAGAAACCCTGCTGGGAAACTGGGTAAAACTGGGAAAGGGGGTGGGAAACCCTGCTGGGAAACTGGGAAAAAACGGGAAAAGGGATCAGAAACCCTGCTGGGAAAGGGGAAAAAATGCAGAAAAAAGGGGAAAACTGCAGGAAAAAGGGGACAAAACAGTGAGAAAGGTGAGAAAAAGGAGTGAGAAAAAGGGGGAAAAAGGGGTGAGGAAGGGGGGAAAAGGGGGGAAAAGGAGTGGAAATGGTGGGGAAAAGGGGGAAAAAGGAGAGGGAAAAAGGGGGAAAAAGGGTGGGGAAGGTGGGAAAAATGAGTGGGAATGGTGGGAAAAAGGAGTGGGGAAGGGGGAAAAAGGGTGGGGAAGGGGGGAAAAAGGAGTGGGAAAGGTGGGGAAGGTGGGAAAAAGGGGGCTAAAAGGGTGGGGAAGGTGGGAAAAAGGAGTGGGAAAGGTGGGGAAGGTGGGAAAAAGGGGGCTAAAAGGGTGGGGAAGGTGGGAAAAAGGAGTGGGAAAGGTGGGGAAGGTGGGAAAAAGGAGTGGGAAAGGTGGGGAAGGTGGGAAAAAGGAGTGGGAAAGGTGGGGAAGGTGGGAAAAAGGAGTGGGAAAGGTGGGAAAGGTGCGAAAAAGGGGCTAAAAGGGGAGGAAGGCTCCCTGACCCGCTCCCACTTGGCGTCGATGAGCTGCGGCGTGACCGACGTGTAGGGGTTGCCGGGCGGCAGCTGCAGCGCGTGCAGCCCCGCCTCTCAGAATTATTTCGCACAATTATTCCACAGAATAACTCCACAGAATTATTTCTCAGAATTATTTCGCACAATTATTCCACAGAATAACTCCACAGAATTATTCCACAGAATAACTCCACAGAGTTATTTCTCAGAATTATTCCACAGAATAACTCCAAAGAATTCCACAGAATTATTCCACATAATGATTCCAGAGAACTCCACAGAATTATTCCTCAGAATTATCCCACAGAATTCTTCCACAGAAGTATTTCTCAGAATTATCCCACAGAATAACTCCACAGAATAACTCCACACAATTGTTCCACAGAATTCCACAGAACCCCACAGAATTATTCCACAGAATTCCACAGAATTATCCCACAGAATAACTCCACACAATTATTCCACAGAATCACTCCTCAGAATTCCGGGGCTGCAGCTGGCAGCCGCTCGATCCCCAAATCTCCATCCCCTGCCACAAAATCGGGGGTCCCAGCTCGGGGTGGATCCCCGCCCTCCCCTCTCCCCAGGGCTGACCTCGAGCGCCTGGCGGCGGCCGTGGGTCAGCGAGCCCAGCAGGTCCCACTGGTCACAGATCTTCTGGCAGCGCGCGTTGACGCTCGGCGAGTCGTAGTAATCCAGCTCGCTGGGAAAAACGGGGAAAACGGGAAAATGGGGTGATTTGGGGTCCAATTTGGCGCATTTTTGGGAGTGTTTGGGGTTCCCATACTTGAGCTCCTGGGCAATGGCTGGGATCTGCTTTTGGGGACACTTTGGGGGTGATTTTGGGGTCTGATTTGGGGTGTTTGGGGTTCCCATATTTGAGCTCCAGGGTGATGTTGGGGGTTTGCTTTTGGGGACACTTTGGGGGTGATTTTGGGGTCTCATTTGGGGTTTTTTTGGGCTGCCATACTTGAGCTCCTGGGCGATGGCGGCGATCTGCTCCACGCGGTCCTGGTGCGCCGCCAGGTCCGACTCGAAGGCCTCGTGCTTGCGGAGCAGCGCCCGCACCTGGGCCAGCGAGGTGCCCGAGTCCCGCTCCCGCAGGGCCACCTCCTTACCTGGGCACAGGTGGGGACAGCCCTGAGACCCCAATTCCACCATGTGCCATCCCCTGAGACCCCAAAGGTCGAAGCCCGGGGGGGGGTCCCGGGTGGGGGTGGATCCCGGGTGGGGGTCCCAGCTCGGGGTGGATCCCGGGTGGGGGTCCCAGCTCGGGGTGGATCCCGGGTTGGGGTCCCAGCTCGGGGTGGATCCCGGCTGGGGGTCCCAGCTCGGGGTGGATCCCCGCCCTCCCCTCTCCCCAGGGCTGACCTCGAGCGCCTGGCGGCGGCCGTGGGTCAGCGAGCCCAGCAGGTCCCACTGGTCACAGATCTTCTGGCAGCGCGCGTTGACGCTCGGCGAGTCGTAGTAATCCAGCTCGCTGGGAAAAACGGGGAAAACGGGAAAATGGGGTGATTTGGGGTCCAATTTGGCGCATTTTTGGGAGTGTTTGGGGTTCCCATACTTGAGCTCCTGGGCAATGGCTGGGATCTGCTTTTGGGGACACTTTGGGGGTGATTTTGGGGTCTGATTTGGGGTGTTTGGGGTTCCCATATTTGAGCTCCAGGGTGATGTTGGGGGTTTGCTTTTGGGGACACTTTGGGGGTGATTTTGGGGTCCCATTTGGGGTGTTTTGGGCTCCCATACTTGAGCTCCTGGGCGATGGCTGCGATCTGCTTTTGGGGTTTGCTTTTCTTTTGCTTTTTTTGGGATGGCTGGGGATACTTTGGGGGTGATTTTGGGGTCTCATTTGGGGTTTTTTTGGGCTGCCATACTTGAGCTCCTGGGCGATGGCTGGGGTTTGCTTTTGGGGGTGATTTTGGGGTCTGATTTGGGGTGTTTGGGGGATTTTTGGGCTGCCATACTTGAGCTCCTGGGCGATGGCGGCGATCTGCTTTTGGGGACACTTTGGGGGTTATTTTGGGGTCTGATTTGGGGTTTTTGGGTTCCCATACTTGAGCTCCTGGGCGATGGCGGCGATCTGCTCCACGCGGTCCTGGTGCGCCGCCAGGTCCGACTCGAAGGCCTCGTGCTTGCGGAGCAGCGCCCGCACCTGGGCCAGCGAGGTGCCCGAGTCCCGCTCCCGCAGGGCCACCTCCTTACCTGGGCACAGGTGGGGACAGCCCTGAGACCCCAATTCCACCATGTGCCATCCCCTGAGACCCCAAACCCCTCCCTGTGCCATCCCCTGTGCCACCTCCTTACCTGGGCAAGGTGTGGGGACAGCCCTGAGACCTCTGAACCCACCCTGTGCCATCCCCTGAGACCCCAAATCCCCCCCTGTGCCACCTCCTTACCTGGGCACAGGCGTGGGGACACCCCTGAGACCCCAATTCCCCCCTGTGCCATCCCCTGGGCCACCTCCTTACCTGGGCACAGGTGGGGACACCCCTGAGACCCCAATTCCCTCCCTGTGCCATCCCTTGAGACCCCAAACCCCTCCCTGTGCCATCTTCTGAGACCCCAATTCCCTCCCTGTGCCACCTCCTTACCTGGGCACAGGGTGGGGGCAGCCCTGAGACCCCAAACCCCCAGTTCCATTCCCTGCTCCCCAAATCCAACCCCTGAACCCCCAAATCCTGGTGTCTGAACCCCCAAATCCATTCTCTGCCCCCCAGATCCATTCCCTGCCCCCCCAAATCCTTTCTCTGCCCCGCCAAATCCATTCCCTGCTCCCCAGATCCAATCCTTGAACCCTCAAATCCCGGTTTCTGAACCCCCAAATCCATTCTCTGCCCCCCAAATCCACCCCCTGCCCCCCCAAACCCACCCCTGCCCCGGTACCTTCCGTCCAGCCCTCGTGGATCGAGGCTTTCTGCCGGAATTTCTCGGCCAGGTGATCCAGGCGCTCCAGGCGCCGCAGCTCCGTCAGCAGCCACTCCTCGTGGCCCTTCTCGGCCTGCTCCAGGCGCTGCCAGCCCGCCCCGATGTCCTGGGCACCCCAAAAACTCCTCAGAGTGACCCCAAAAACCCCCAGAGTCACCCCAAAACCCTCAGAGCCACCCCAAAAACCCCCAGAGTGACCCCAAAAACCCCCAGAGCCACCCCACCTTCGGGTCACCCCAAAACCCCCTGGCACAGGTGACCCCACTCCTCGTGGCCCTTCTCTGCCTGCTCCAGGCGCTGCCAGC
>NW_024369097.1:16298-18968 GCF_014805655.1 Passer montanus
TTTGGGGTGTTTTTGGGATGTGTTTTTGGGGGTGTTTTTGGGGTGTTTTTGGGGTGTTTTGGGGTGTTTTTGGGGTGTTTCTGGGATGTGTTTTTGGGGTGTTTTTGGGGTGTTTTGGGGTATTTTCCCCCCCTTACATCCGAGGCCAGGCGCTCGTAGTCCTCCATGAGCTGCTCGTTCTCCTGGTTCACAGCCAGCACTTTGCAGATCCGATTGGCCGCCGTCTCCGCCTGCCGGACCGCAATTCGGGAATTTATTTGGGAAAATGGGAATTTGGGATTGGGGACATGGGAAAATGGCAATATGGGATTGGGAATGTGGGAATTTGGGATTGGGAATATGGGAATTTGGGATTGGGAGTATGGGAAAATGGGATTGGGGATATGGGAATATGGGATGGGGAATGTGGGAATTTGGGATTGGGAATATGGGAAAATGGGAATATGGGACGGGGAATGTGGGAATTTGGGATTGGGAATATGGGGATATGGGATTGGGAATATGGGAAAATGGGAAAACAGGATTGGGGATATGGGAATTTGGGATTGGGAATTTGGGAAAATGGGTGTATGGGAATTTGGGATTGGGGATATGGGAGTATGGGAAAGTGGGAATATGGGAAAATGGGAATGGGAAAATGGGAGTATGGGAAAATGGGAATGGGAAAATGGGAGTATGGAAAAAAAGGAATGAGGGAAGGGAATGGAGGAAGCAGGAAAAAGAATGGGGAAAAGGAAAGGAAGAGAAAAAAGGGGAAAAGGAATGAAAAAAGGGAAAAGGAAGGGAAAAAAGTAAGGGAATGAGAAAAGGAATTAAGGAAAGGGTAAAGGAAAGGGATAAAGAAAAGGAAAAAAGGAAAGGATAAAGGAAAGGAAAAAAGAAAGGAATAAATGGGAAAAGGAAGGGAATAAAGGGCAAAAGGAAAGGAATAAAGTGCAAAAGGAAGGGAATAAAGGGGAAAAGGAAAGGAATAAAGTACAAAAGGAAGGGAATAAAGGGCAAAAGGAAGGGAATGAGGGCAGGGAATGAGGAAGGGAGCACAGGAAGAGCCCCGAGGAAGCCCCAGCAGAGCCAGGCCCCACCTCCCCCGTGCCCAGGCCAAGCAGAGCAGCAGCCAGGCAGAGCCCAGAGCCCACAGAGATCCCAGAGAGACCCCAGAGCCCAGAGAGATCCCAGATCCCAGGGCAGATCCCAGAGAGACCCCAGATCCCAGATCCCAGAGCAGATCCCAGAGAGACCCCAGATCCCAGGGCAGATCCCAGATCTCAGGGCAGATCCCAGGCAGATTCCAGATCTCAGGGCAGATCCCAGGGCAGATCCCAGATCGATCCCAGGCAGATCCCAGGGCAGCCCCCAGCCCCCAGGGCAGCCCCCAGGCGGCGGGGAGGGGCAGCGGAGCCCTCCGGGGCCGGGCTCACCTTCTGGGCCCCGGAGAAGGCGTGGTAGAAGCAGGACACGTAGGTCATGATGGCCTTCTCGTCGGGCCGCAGCGTGCCCACGATGTCTGCCCGGGGGAGAGCAGAGCACAGCCCCAGCTCCAGCAGCATTCCCAACTCCCTGCCCGGGCCCGGGATCCCCCGGGCGGCTCACGGGGGTCTGTCCTGCCCTGGCCCCGCTCCCCAACCCCCCCGGGGCAGAGGGGCTGCCTGGAGCCTCGGCCCGCCCTGCATGTGGATCCCATGTGGATTTCACATGGCCCCGAGGAAGCCCCAGCAGAGCCAGGCCCCACCTCCCCCGTGCCCAGGCCAAGCAGAGCAGCAGCCAGGCAGAGCCCAGAGCCCACAGAGATCCCAGAAAGACCCCAGATCCCAGGGCAGAGCCCAGAGCCCAGAGCAGATCCCAGATAGAGCCCAAATCCCAGATCCCAGGGCAGATCCCAGATCCCAGGGCAGAGCCCAGAGCCCAGGGCAGAGCCCAGGCAGATCCCAGACAGATCCCAGGGCAGATCCCAGAGCCCAGGGCAGATCCCAGACAGATTCCAGGCAGACCCCAGGGCAGAGCCCAAAACAGATCCCAGAGCCCAGGGCAGATCCCAGGCAGATTCCATATCCCAGGGCAGATCCCAGATCTCAGGGCAGATCCCAGGCAGTTTCCATATCTCAGGGCAGATCCCAGATCCCAGACAGATCTCGGGCAGATCCCAGATCCCAGATCGATCCCAGGCAGTCCCCAGGGCAGCCCCCAGGGCAGCCCCCAGGCGGCGGGGAGGGGCAGCGGAGCCCTCCGGGGCCGGGCTCACCTTCTGGGCCCCGGAGAAGGCGTGGTAGAAGCAGGACACGTAGGTCATGATGGCCTTCTCGTCGGGCCGCAGCGTGCCCACGATGTCTGCCCGGGGGAGAGCAGAGCACAGCCCCAGCTCCAGCAGCATTCCCACCTCCCTGCCCGGGCCCGGGATCCCCCGGGCGGCTCACGGGGGTCTGTCCTGCCCTGGCCCCGCTCCCCAACCCCCCCGGGGCAGGGGGGCTGCCTGGAGCCTCGGCCCGCCCTGCATGTGGATCCCATGTGGATTTCACATGGATTGCCACCGATTTCCCAGGAATTTCCCATAGATTTCACATGGATTTCCATTGATTTCCCAGGAATTTCCCATGGATTTCACATGGATTTCCACTGATTTCCCAGGAATTTCCCAGGAATTTCCCGTGGATTTCCACTGATTTCCCACTGATT
>NW_024369097.1:20021-24368 GCF_014805655.1 Passer montanus
ATAATGATGGAGATGGGTGAATGTGGAAATATGGGAATGGGAATAGGAAAATGGGAAAATGGGAATGGGAAAATGGGAAAATGGGAATATAGGATTGGGAAAATGGGAATATGGGATTGGGAAATGGGGTCAGGGACACCCCCGGCCCCGGGGAAAGGGGCAGAGGGAAGAGGAGGAAAAAAGAAGGAAAGCAGAAAAGAGAAGTGTGAGAAAGAAGGAAAAAAGGGAAAGTGAAGGGAAAAAAGTGGAAAATAAGGAGGAAAAAGCAGAAATGGGAGAAAAAAAGAGAGGGAAAGAAATGGGAAAAGTGGGAGAAAATGGGGGAAACAAAAAAATATTGAAGGAAAGAGGAAGAGAAAAGAAAGGGGGAAGAAAGGGGGGGAAAAGGGGGAAAGAAAGGGGGAAAAAGGAGAAAGAAGAAGGGCCGGGGGGAAGGAAGTGAAGGAAATAAATGAAGGAAATAAAGGAAGAAAATAAATGAAGGAAATCAATAAATCAAATAAAGGAGGAGGAAAATCCAACGGCTGGGGGGAAGGAAATAAAGGAAGAAAATAAATGAAGGAAATCAATAAATCAAATAAAGGAGGAGGAAAATCCAACGGCTGGGGGGAAGGAAATAAAGGAAGGAAATAAACAAAGGAAATCAATTAATCAAATAAAGGAGGAGGAAAATCCAATCACCGGGAGAAAGGAAATTAAGGAAATAAAGGAAGAAAATAAATTAATCAAATAAAGGAGGAGGAAAATCCAACGGCCAGGGGAAGGAAATGAATGAAGGAAATAAATGAAGGAAATAAAGGAAGGAAATAAAGGAAGGAAAGAAATAAATCAAATAAAGGAGGAGGAAAATCCAATCACCAGGAGGAAGGAAATGACGGAAATAAAGGAAGGAAATAAATGAACCAAATCAATAAATCAAATAAAGGATAAAAGGGGGAAAGGAGGGAAAGGAAAGGAATGAGGGAAGGGAATGGAGGAAGCAGGAGAAGGAACGGGGAAAAGGAAAGGAAGGAATAAAGGGGAAAAGGAAAGGAATAAAGGGAAAAGGAAGGGAATAAAGAAGAAAAGGATAAAGGAAAGGAAAAGGAAGGGAATAAAGGGGTAAAGGAAGGGAATAAAGAGGAAAAGGAAAGGAATAAATGGGAAAAGGATAAAGGAAAGGAAAAGGAAGGGAATAAAGGGGTAAAGGAAGGGAATGAAGGGCAAAAGGAAGGGAATGAGGAAGGGAGCACAGGAAGAGCCCCGAGGAAGCCCCAGCAGAGCCAGGCCCCACCTCCCCCGTGCCCAGGCCAAGCAGAGCAGCAGCCAGGCAGAGCCCAGAGCCCACAGAGATCCCAGAGAGACCCCAGAGCCCAGAGAGATCCCAGATCCCAGGGCAGATCCCAGAGAGACCCCAGATCCCAGATCCCAGAGCAGATCCCAGAGAGACCCCAGATCCCAGGGCAGATCCCAGATCTCAGGGCAGATCCCAGGCAGATTCCAGATCTCAGGGCAGATCCCAGGGCAGATCCCAGATCGATCCCAGGCAGATCCCAGGGCAGCCCCCAGCCCCCAGGGCAGCCCCCAGGCGGCGGGGAGGGGCAGCGGAGCCCTCCGGGGCCGGGCTCACCTTCTGGGCCCCGGAGAAGGCGTGGTAGAAGCAGGACACGTAGGTCATGATGGCCTTCTCGTCGGGCCGCAGCGTGCCCACGATGTCTGCCCGGGGGAGAGCAGAGCACAGCCCCAGCTCCAGCAGCATTCCCACCTCCCTGCCCGGGCCCGGGATCCCCCGGGCGGCTCACGGGGGTCTGTCCTGCCCTGGCCCCGCTCCCCAACCCCCCCGGGGCAGGGGGGCTGCCTGGAGCCTCGGCCCGCCCTGCACGTGGATATTGGATCATGGGAACACGCTGGGAAAACCGGGATTGGATCCCGGGAACACGCGGGGAAAACCGGGATTGGATCACGGGAATCCATAGGAAAAATGGGAGTCAGATCCCGGGAACCCGCCGGGAAAACCGGGATTGGATCATGGGAACACGCAGGGAAAACCGGGAATGGATCATGGGAACCCGCCGGGAAAACCGGGATTGGATCACGGGAATCCATAGGAAAAATGGGAGTCAGATCCCGGGAACCCGCCGGGAAAACCGGGATTGGATCATGGGAACACGCAGGGAAAACCGGGAATGGATCATGAGAATCCGTGGGGAAAACCAGGAATGGATCATGGGAATCCGTGGGGGAAATGGGAGTGAGATCCTGGGAATAACCAGGGAAAACCGGGATCGGATCCCAGGAATTTGTGGGGAAAATGGGAGAGAGAGATCCCGGGAATCCGCGGGGAAAACTGGGATCAGATCCCGGGAATTCGCAGGGAAAATGGGGATCAGATCCCGGGAATTCGCAGGGAAAATGGGGACTAGATCCCGGGAATACGCGGGGAAAGCAGGGATCAGATTCCAGGAATTCACAGGGAAAATGGAGATCAGATCCTGGGAATCCACATGGAATTTGGGAATTCTGACCCTGCCTGTGCCCAGCCCGCCCTGGGGAATGGAAGAGGAAGAGGAAGAGGAAGAGGAAGAGGAACAGGAAGAGGAAGAGGAAGGGGAAGAGGAAGGGGAAGATGAAGAAGAAGGGGAAGGGGAAGGGGCAGGACCTGATGTGGAAGTTCTGGACGTTGACGTTCTTGTACGGAGCCGTTTTGCGCTGGCACCAGAGCAGCAGCCCCTCCTTGGCCGAGGTCTCTGCGGGAGCAGGATCAGACTGGGGGGATCCCGGGGGATCCCAGGGGCAGATCCCAGGGTGGATCCCACAGTCCCAGGGGCAGATCCCAGGGTAGATCCCACAGTCCCAAGGGGCAGATCCCAGAGCAGATCCCACAGTCCCAGAGCAGATCCCACAGTCCCAGAGCAGATCCCATGTGGATCCCACAGTCCCAGGAGCAGATCCCATGTGGATCCCACAGTCCCAGGAGCAGATCCCACAGTCCCAGGGGCGGATCCTGTGTTGATCCCACAATCCCAGAGCAGATCCCAAGGAAGATCCCAGGAGCAGATCCCACAGTCCCAGAGCAGATCCCAGAGCCCCAGAGCAGACCCCGTGTGGATCCCACAGTCCCAGGAGCAGATCCCACGTTCCCAGAGCAGATCCCAGAGTCCCAGGAGCAGACCCCGTGTGGATCCCACAATCCCAGGAGCAGATCCCACATTCCCAGAGCAGATCCCACAGTGCCAGAGCAGATCCCAGAGCCCCAGAGCAGACCCCGTGTGGATCCCACATTCCCAGAGCAGATCCCACAGTGGCAGAGCAGATCCCGTGTGGATCCCACAATCCCAGGAGCAGATCCCACGGTCCCAGAGCAGATCCCACAGTGGGAAAACCGGGATTGGATCCCGGGAACCCGCCGGGAAAACCGGGATTGGATCCCGGGAACCCGCTGGGAAAACCGGGATTGGATCCCGGGAACCCGCTGGGAAAACCGGGATTGGATCATGGGAACACGCAGGGAAAACCGGGAATGGATCATGGGAACCCGCCGGGAAAACCGGGATTGGATCACGGGAATCCATAGGAAAAATGGGAGTCAGATCCCGGGAACCCGCCGGGAAAACCGGGATTGGATCATGGGAACACGCAGGGAAAACCGGGAATGGATCATGAGAATCCGTGGGGAAAACCAGGAATGGATCATGGGAATCCGTGGGGGAAATGGGAGTGAGATCCTGGGAATAACCAGGGAAAACCGGGATCGGATCCCAGGAATTTGTGGGGAAAATGGGAGAGAGAGATCCCGGGAATCCGCGGGGAAAACTGGGATCAGATCCCGGGAATTCGCAGGGAAAATGGGGATCAGATCCCGGGAATTCGCAGGGAAAATGGGGACTAGATCCCGGGAATACGCGGGGAAAGCAGGGATCAGATTCCAGGAATTCACAGGGAAAATGGAGATCAGATCCTGGGAATCCACATGGAATTTGGGAATTCTGACCCTGCCTGTGCCCAGCCCGCCCTGGGGAATGGAAGAGGAAGAGGAAGAGGAAGAGGAAGAGGAACAGGAAGAGGAAGAGGAAGGGGAAGAGGAAGGGGAAGATGAAGAAGAAGGGGAAGGGGAAGGGGCAGGACCTGATGTGGAAGTTCTGGACGTTGACGTTCTTGTACGGAGCCGTTTTGCGCTGGCACCAGAGCAGCAGCCCCTCCTTGGCCGAGGTCTCTGCGGGAGCAGGATCAGACTGGGGGGATCCCGGGGGATCCCAGGGGCAGATCCCAGGGTGGATCCCACAGTCCCAGGGGCAGATCCCAGGGTAGATCCCACAGTCCCAAGGGGCAGATCCCAGAGCAGATCCCACAGTCCCAGAGCAGATCCCA
>NW_024369097.1:25760-28527 GCF_014805655.1 Passer montanus
ACAGACCCCGGAACCCCGCCGGGAAAACCGGGATTGGATCACGGGAATCCATAGGAAAAATGGGAGTCAGATCCCGGGAACCCGCCGGGAAAACCGGGATTGGATCACGGGAATCCATAGGAAAAATGGGAGTCGGATCACGGGAATCCGCTGGGAAAACCGGGATTGGATCATGGGAACACGCAGGGAAAACCGGGAATGGATCATGGGAACCCGCCGGGAAAACCGGGATTGGATCACGGGAATCCATAGGAAAAATGGGAGTCAGATCCCGGGAACCCGCCGGGAAAACCGGGATTGGATCATGGGAACACGCAGGGAAAACCAGGATTGGATCATGGGAACACACAGGGAAAACCGGGATTGGATCATGGGAACACGCTGGGAAAACCAGGATTGGATCCCGGGAACACACGGGGAAAACCGGGATTGGATCACGGGGATCCGAGGGGAAAACCGGGAATGGATCACGGGAATCCGTAGGAAAAATGGGAATGAGATCCCGGGAACCCGTGGGAAAAATTGGGATCAGATCCCGGAAAACTGGGATCAGATCCCGGGAATTCGCAGGGAAAATGGGGATCAGATCCCGGGAATTCGCAGGGAAAATGGGGACTAGATCCCGGGAATACGCGGGGAAAGCAGGGATCAGATTCCAGGAATTCACAGGGAAAATGGAGATCAGATCCTGGGAATCCACATGGAATTTGGGAATTCTGACCCTGCCTGTGCCCAGCCCGCCCTGGGGAATGGAAGAGGAAGAGGAAGAGGAAGAGGAAGAGGAACAGGAAGAGGAAGAGGAAGGGGAAGAGGAAGGGGAAGATGAAGAAGAAGGGGAAGGGGAAGGGGCAGGACCTGATGTGGAAGTTCTGGACGTTGACGTTCTTGTACGGAGCCGTTTTGCGCTGGCACCAGAGCAGCAGCCCCTCCTTGGCCGAGGTCTCTGCGGGAGCAGGATCAGACTGGGGGGATCCCGGGGGATCCCGGGGGCAGATCCCAGGGTGGATCCCACAACCCCAGAGGCAGATCCCACAGTCCCAGAGCAGATCCCACAGTCCCAGGTTTTGCGCTGGCACCAGAGCAGCAGCCCCTCCTTGGCCGAGGTCTCTGCGGGAGCAGGATCAGACTGGGGGGATCCCGGGGGATCCCAGGGGCAGATCCCAGGGTGGATCCCACAGTCCCAGGGGCAGATCCCAGGGTGGATCCCACAGTCCCAGGGGCGGATCCTGTGTTGATCCCACAATCCCAGAGCAGATCCTAAGGAAGATCTCAGGAGCAGATCCCACCACCCCAGGAGCAGACCCCATGTGGATCCCACAATCCCAGGAGCAGATCCCAGGGAAGATCCCGGGAGCAGATCCACAGTTCCAGGAGCAGATCCCAGAGTCGCAGGGGCGGATGCCGTGTGGATCCCACAGTCCCAGAGCAGACCCCATGTGGATCCCACAGTCTCAGGAGCAGATCCTGAGGAAGATCCCAGGAGCAGATCCCACAGTCGGGAATGACCCCGGTGATCCTGCAGGGAACGGTCCTGGATCTCGCAGGGAATGACCCCGGTGATCCTGCAGGGAATGACCCTGATCCCGCAGGGAATGACCCCAATCCTGTGGGAACGGTCCTGGATCCTGCAGGGAATGACCCCAATCCCCCAGGGAATGGTCCCAGTGATCCTGCAGGGAATCTTCCTGATCCTGCAGGGAATGACCCTAGATCCTGCAGGGAATGACCCCGGTGATCCTGCAGGGAATGACCCTGGATCCTGCAGGGAATGACCCCGGTGATCCTGCAGGGAATGACCCTGGATCCTGGAGGGAATGACCCTGGTGATCCTGCAGGGAATGACCCTGATCCCGCAGGGAATGACCCCGGTGATCCCGCAGGGAATGACCCTGATCCCGCAGGGAATGACCCCGGTGCTCCCGCAGGGGATGACCCTGGATCCTGGAGGGAATGACCCTGGTGATCCTGCAGGTGATCCCGCAGGAAATGACCCTGATCCTGCAGGGAATGCCCCCAATCCTGTGGGAACGGTCCTGGATCCCGCAGGGAATGATCCCAATTCCCCAGGGAATGATCCCAGGGATCCTGCAGGGAATGTTCCTGATCCTGCAGGGAATGACCCTGGATCCTGCAGGGAATGACCCTGATCCTGCAGGGAATGATCCCAGTGATCCTGCAGGGAATGATCCTGATCCCACAGGGAACGATCCCAATCCCGCAGGGACAATTCCATCAAAAACCACAGAACAGCCGTGGCCTCCATGAGCAGCACCCGCTGCCTTGGAAGGAGGCCGGGGTCAGCGGGACCCCCGGGGCAGCGGGACCCCCGGGGGCAGCAGGGGATCCCCAGGGTCAGCGGGACCCCCGGGGGCAGCGGGACCCCCGGGGGCAGCACGGGACCCCCGGGGTCAGCAGGGGACCCGCGGGGGCAGCGGGACCCGCGGGGGCAGCGGGACCCCAGGGGGCAGCGGGACCCCCGGGGTTTGGGGGGACCCCCAGGGTTTGGGGGGAAAATGGGAAATTAGGGGCCTGGGGATGCCTCATCCCACTAGGAATGATCCCACTGGGAATGATCTCATTGATCCCATTGGGAATGATCCCACTGGGAATGACCCCGGGTTATTGATCCCACTGGGAATGATCCCAGTGATCCCACTGGGAATGATCCCACTGGGAATGATCCCACTGGGAATGATCCCACTGGGAATGACACCAATGATCCCAGCAGGAATGACCCTGGGTTATTGATCCTATCAGGAACAACCCC
>NW_024369098.1:0-919 GCF_014805655.1 Passer montanus
AAACAGCTTGTTAATTAATTTTCTTCTTTCCTCTAAAAAAATAAAGGGTTAGCAGTCCTTGAAAGGTAGGGCTCAGAGCAGCAGCTGTTAGAGAAAGAACTTGTAGTTCTACAAACAAGGGGTGGGAAAACTCCTTTTGATTCAATCTAATGAAACCACACCATGTAGTTAGGTTCTCCGCCCAAGTTGCAGGTTACTAATAATTTATTAAATCAGGTCCTCTGTTATGCTTTGCTCCGGGTATATTACTATTAAAATACATTAAAAAATTGTAAGCAACTTTTCATACACTGTAGACAGTGCACAGCTGAAAGCAAAGCGTACCTCTTGTCATGATGTAACCAAAGGACAGATGGAAACCTTGCAAAGTATCAGTCGAGTTTTGGCAGAAAGTTGACGACTCCACGCTGCACCAAGAGCTGTGTGAATCACTACTATAACCCATTCCAAAGCTTTTTGGACTGCTAACCAAATTTCTCTCACCCTTTGATTGAAAATGTTACAGAACACGGAGTTCAGCTGCGTATCTCGGCACCAAAGAAGTCTCTCAGCTACCTCTGCCAGCACTAGTTCTGGGCTCTCTGTTTTCTGCATACAACCAAAGCCGCTAAACTGAATTTCCCTTTTCTTGCAGAGACCTGACTCCTAACACTAATAGTTTAGGCTCACAAAAAAGAAACAGAGAGGGGTTTTTCACGACTCCAAGCACACTCAACAAAAGTTTTAACAGGGTCCTGCTGAAAATCACGCAAACTTTGGCCAGGGCACAGCACAAATCCCTCCACAAGAACTGGGGGGGTGTGGGGGGGGTGTGTGAGTAAACCATCAGCAGTTTAAAATATTACCACACACAAAAGTGTCAGTGTCCCTTATTACATCCAAAACCACACGCTGTCCAATCTCACACACAGCCTAATTC
>NW_024369099.1:0-919 GCF_014805655.1 Passer montanus
CCCAGAGCCACTCCAAAACAGCCCCCAAAATGACCCTAAAACCACCCCCAAATCATCCCAAAACAGCCCCAAAATCACCCCCAGAGTCACCCCAAAATCATCCCAAAAGAGCCCCAGAATAATCCCAAAACAGCCCCCAAAATCACCCCCAAAATCATCCCCCCAAAATCATCCCAAAACAGCCCCAGATTCACCCCAAAACAGCCCCAAAATCACCCCCAGAGTCACCCCAAAATCATCCCAAAAGAGCCCCAGAATAATCCCAAAACAGCCCCCAAAATCACCCCCAAAATCATCCCCCCAAAATCATCCCAAAACAGCCCCAGATTCACCCCAAAACAGCCCCAAAATCACCCCCAGAGTCACCCCAAAATCACCCCAAAAACAGCCCCCAAATCATCCCAAAACAGCCCCAAAATCACCCCCAGAGTCACCCCAAAATCACCCCAAAAACAGCCCCCAAATCATCCCAAAACAGCCCCAAAATCACCCCCAGAGTCACCCCAAAATCACCCCAAAAACAGCCCCCAAATCATCCCAAAACAGCCCCAAAATCACCCCCAGAGTCATCCCAAAATCACCCCCAAATCACCGTCAGAGTCAGCCCCCAAACGGCCCCAAAATCACCCCAAAATCACCCCAAAATCATCCCAAAATAATCCCAAAACACCCCAAATACCCCCTGAGTCACCCCAAAATCACCTGTCACCCCAAAATCATCCCCAAAATCACCTCAAAACCACCCCAGAATCAACCCCAAGTCACCCCCAGTGTCACCCCAAAATGACCCACAGAGTCACCCTAAAACAGCCCCAAAATCACCCCAAAAGCAGCCCCAGAGCCACCCCAAAATCATCCCAAAACAGCCCCAAAAATCACCCTCCGAGCTACCCCAAAATCACCCCAAAAGCAGCCCCAG
>NW_024369100.1:0-918 GCF_014805655.1 Passer montanus
CAAATTTTCCCCAAATTCCTCCTTTTTCCCCCCAAATTTCCCCAAATTCCCTCCTTTTTATCCTCGAATTCCCCCAGAATTCCCCCAAATTCCTTTTTTTCCCCAAAATTCCCCAAATCCCCGAATTCCCCCCCAATCCCCCCCTGTCTCTCTCACGGTGACGGGCGAGTCGACGCGCTGCACGTTGCTCTCTTCAACCAGGATTTCTCTGTGGTAATTAATCAATTAACAGCCGTTAATTAACCCCAATGAGCCCCTAATGAGCTCTTAACGAACGGTAATTAATAATAACAGTCAGTAATTAGCGGTAATTAGCACTAATTAACCCAAATGAACCCCCAGGAGAGCTGCAGGTTGCTCTCCCTGCAGCAATTAATCAATTAACAGCCGTTAATTAACCCCAATGAGCCCCTAATGAGCCCTTAATGAACGGGCATTAATAATAACAACCAGTAATTAAGGGTAATTAGCACTAATTATTAACCCCAATCAGCCCCCCGAGCGCTGCACGTCGCTCTCCCTGTGGTAATTCATTAATTAGCAGCCATTAATTAACACTGATTAACCAAACGGAACCCTTAATGAACAGGCATTAATAATGACAGTCAGTAATTAACAGTAATTAGCAGTAATTAACCCCACTCCGCCCCAGGATCTCCCTGGTAATTGCCAATTAACCAATTAACGGCCGCTAATTAACCCCACTGAGCCCTAATGAACAATTAACGAACCCTTAATGAGCAGCACTAACGAGGGGTGAACGGCACCAAACCCACGAAATGAGCGCTAATTAGCGTTAATTAGCGTTAATTAGCGCTAATTACTGCTCCTTCACCTCCTTGAGGAGCGTTAACGAGCACTAATGACCCCTAATGACCCCTCATGACCCCTAATTAGCACTAATTAGCGCTAATGAAG
>NW_024369101.1:0-943 GCF_014805655.1 Passer montanus
TGATTGTTGGAAATCCTGGCTTCTCCCCAAAATAGATCCAAATTCAATTCTGTAGATGGCATTTCTTGAAAATGGAAAGTGTCCAGATGCAAGACCATATTCCACAGCTTCTGTGCTGTGTTTTTTAAACACCACACTGTTGTTTAAACTGCAAATAGGAATAGGAATGGGAATAGGAATGGAAAAGAAAGGCAAACTTTCCAGGCCACGGTGATCTGTTCTGTCCTTGCTAAGAGGAGAAATAGAATTACAAGTGAATCTCAAATATCAATAAATCTATTTTTTTTAGGTTGTAGTACAACAGTGTATGTAATTTCTGTTAGAAAAAGAAAGTTAAATTCATATTGTTTACCTTCTGTAGTTATCCATCTGGTAAGAGTAGAGAATAGCTTTGTAACATTGCTTTGAATAAGCAGTGAAGCTCTGATGGGATGACAAATGGCAGAGTTGTTACATCACGTTTGCAGGTGCCTGGATGGATGGATCTGTGTACGTGTGAGAGTTCATGATGCAGCAGAGAAACTGCAAATGCTTCTCTGGCTTGTTGGTAGCATTGAAGCAACATCTCATGTTGGACATAAAACCTGAAGCGTTTTAGGCAGAAGAATAACAATACTGAAACCTTTCCAAGCACCTACAAAACCTGGTTTGTGATACAAACAACACCTCTTGGTGTGGTTGAATTCTCACATGCTCTGTGTTTTGCGCCTCTGTACAGAGGGATGGTGGGAAAACACTAAAATGAGTCCATCATGTTTTGAAATTGCAGAATTGTGTGGGGTTTAGGACCCACAGGGTTGTTGGCAAGTATTACAGTGTTGCTCAAATCCCTCACACCAGAGTTACCAACAAAGCCAGAAATGAACAGGGTTAAAAAAGTCCTTCTGCCACACAAAAGATGGGTCACATCTTAAAATAGGAGAAAACCTCTTGAAGCAACTCA
>NW_024369102.1:0-953 GCF_014805655.1 Passer montanus
AAAACTGAGGTGCTTTAATTCTATCAATTCAAGCAAAACACAAAAAAGAACATGTTTCAAATGACTAAGAACTCGGCACAGAACACTACCACGTATCAGCACAGATGCACAAAACCCTCGTGCTGTTAAGTGTATCCAGGAACTCAAGATCCTGAAAAGCAACGCAAAGGAAAGAGACCAGCAGGCAGATACCATTGTCCACAATAAACTGCACAGACTTCTCTCATTCAGGCAAGAGCATTTCAAATCATGAAGTCTAAAGCAGTGTCAGACATGCATTCCACAACTGCAGGGCACAGGTGGGCCTCTAACGCACACTGAACATTGAGCTGGCTCCATCAGGAACAGGCACCACATTGTGGCACCAGCAGCTTGTGTGAGAATTTCAGTCTCCTTGGTGTCACATGCTTGCTTAATGACTTACTCCAAGTTACTTTCTTACAGGAGGGTAGGGAAGCTACAATTGGTAAGGTTATAATTCCAGAGTAACACGTAGCACTTCTTCAACAAATTTGCTCAAAGAAAACTTTTTTGCTGATGCTCACTTTGAATTTATGGACTGAACATTCTTGATTTAAAATATTAGAAAAACAAACAGCGTTTCTAGATAATTACTGCCCAGCTCTCACTTTTTTATATGCAATATGTAACATGTGTGTGTCTGTACAGTATACTCTAAGATATACTCTAAGCTAACACTAGTGCAGTCACAGCGTGCATCAGTGAATTACATATCATCACATACATACTGTGCAGTCTCTTCTACATGTGCACGGCACTTGTTATAAGCAGCTTCTGTTGGCTTTCAAATGGGAGCTGCAAGCTGAGACAGCTGGCTGCAAAAACGCCCTCTGCCATTGTGATGATTCCCAGAGGGTCACCTCCCCACCTGCTTTTGGCACAGATGCATCCCCCTGTCTGGTGCCTCCTGAAGACCAGGTGACCTCACCTTG
>NW_024369103.1:0-885 GCF_014805655.1 Passer montanus
ATTTTTTTGGTGATTTTTTGGGATTTTTTGAGATTTTTTTTGAGATTTTTTGTGGATTTTTTGTGATTTTTTAAAGGGTATTTTTGAAATTTTTTTCTGATTTTTTTGTAATTTTTTTTTATCTTTTAAGAATTATTTTCAAATTTTATTTGCAATTTTTCCTCTCTTTTTATAGGATTTTTTTTTGTGAATTTTGGGTGATATTTTAAAGGATTTTTTAGGGATTTTTTGGATTTTTTTGGGGATTTTTTGGGTGCTGGAGGAGCTGCCGGCCCCGCTGCCCTTCCGCCTCTTCCCCTCCCTGGACACCGAGCCCTCGGGCAGGTGGGGACATTCTGGGGGGTGGGAAATTTGGGGATTTTTGGGGATTTTTTTTAGGATTTTTTGGGATTTTTTTGGTGATTTTTGGGGAATTTTTTCTGATTTTTAATGATTTTTTTGGGATTTTTTTTTCTGATTTTTGAGTGGGTTTTTTTGGGATTTTTTGTGATTTTTTGGTGGTTTTTTGGGATTTTTTTGTGATGTTTTTGGGATTTTTTTGTGGATTTTTTCTGATTTTTTTAAGGATTTTTTGAACTTTTTTTCTGGGTTTTTTTGTAATTTTTTTGACCTTTAAAAATTTTTTTCAAATTTTTTTTGGAATTTTTTTCCCTGTTTTTATAGGAATTTTTTTCGCAATTTTGGGGTGATTTTTAAAGGATTTTTTGGGATTTTTTTTGGTCATTTTTTGAGATTTTTTTGTCATTTTTTGGGATTTTTTGAATTATTTTTTGGGATTTTTTTTTCCCAATTTTTAAATTATTTTTTGAGATTTTTTTCTGATTTTTGGGTGATTTTCTTGTTTGTTTTTTTTTTCCCTGATTTTTTCTTTTTTTTTTTTTTTTT
>NW_024369104.1:0-917 GCF_014805655.1 Passer montanus
AAATAAAAATAAAAATAAATTTTAAAAAAGGAAATCTCAATGTATTTAACTTATACATTGAATTTCACCCCATTTTTTCTCCTCTCCGACACCAACCCAAATAATTTTGTTTTTACCTGGGAATTTCTCCCAGTGCATGAGAGGTGAAAAATCTGTGCTAAAAAAGGCAAACCCCCAAATTTATGGGTACAAACCCCCAAATTTATGGGTACAAACCCAGGGATTTCAGCACAAACCCCAGCGGGGTTTAAGGGTGTACAAAACACCAGCGGTGGAAATGGATTTTTTGCGGGTTAGAAATGTTTATACGCCTTTTCCCGAGTATATTTTTGCCATTTTTATACATCCACACCGGCTACAGCGCCTTTAATCGTGCATTTATACACGGCAGAATAATAATAATACAGAAAGTCGCAGACACAAAAAATCGCGGGGGGGGCAAAAAGAGGGAAAACAACGCTAAATATGTGCAGGTGCATATGGAACTTTTATACATAACCGCTCGCAGAGAAAGGGAAAATTAAAATAATAATAATAATAATAATATAATATAATAATAAAAGTAGTACGTGCCTTTATAAATGGTGCCTCCGCCGGGCATAGCATGTCCTGTACATTCAATTTTTAATTCACACGCCGTTAATTGATTGATTTATTTATTCCCCCCCCTCCTTAACTGATCATCCTGCCCGAATTTGGGAGATTTTTGTTCAAAAATCGCTGTTGTTGTTTTAAAACGCCGAATTCTGCCGCAGAGCAGAGGCGGGGGCGGGTCTGGGGGGAATTCGGGGGGTTTGGGGGCTTTGGAGAGCCCTGGAGGTGTCGGGCCCGGGGGAGGTCCCGTCCTTTGGGGGTCCCGGGGACAAACGGGGGTCCCGGGGACAAACGGGGGGTCCCGGTGACAAACGGGGGTCCCG
>NW_024369105.1:0-936 GCF_014805655.1 Passer montanus
TTTTTAAGGTTGTCAGAGACAATCTCCTCTTTGTTTTTCTTTCTGCTAGAAAGCTGGAAAATTGGCAGTCTTTGGCTTCAAGCCACACCACCTGACATTTTGTGGATAAACTTTGTCCTTCCACTTTTTCCCAGTGTCAAACAGAGCAGCACATGCCTCTTGGAAGAAGCCAGGTCATTGTAATACAGGTTGTGTGGCACTGAGAGGAGAAACAGTAAAATGTGCACAGCTGGCCACACTGTGGTACTCCTTCCAAGAGAAGGAAAGCCAGGTCCAAAGCCAGGTTGGTGGGGCTTGGAGCAGCCTGGGATAGTGGAAAGTGTCCCTGCCATGGCAGGGGTTTGCAGTGAGATGATCTTGAAAGTTCCTTCCACTCCAAATCTTTCTGTGATTCTTGTGTATATTTTAATTGATCTGGTTGAGTAATTGTCAAGTCTACAGAGACCCCTTCTTTTTAATTTTTTACTTACTCCATGAGAAGTTATTCTGGAGAGAAGTGGCAGGCAGAGTTCAGGTGATCAATGTCCAAATTAAGGTAAGAAAACATATTTTCATGGAGAGCAGCCAGTGAGGACTAGCAGGCAGTTGAGTGGGATATGGGTGGAGAAATGATTACAGGTTGATAAAGACAGATGTAAGACATAAACAGCTAAAAATTGGTTTAAATATTTATAAGAACCCAGGGGTCTCTTACAAATGTTATGTTTGGGAAGGAGCTAGAGTGATTTATAGCTGCTCTTTGCACTGCTCACTCTGCTCTCATCACTCCATGGGCTCAGCTAACCTGGGTGTCCCACAGTTGAGGTGGAACTTAAGGTCACACAAGCACTGCCCAGCACACGGTGCTGTCCTGGAGGGGCCCTTGGGTGAGCATTCCTGAGCCCCCTGGCTCCAGCAGAACATGCTCCAAGGGCTGGAGCCCCTCTGCCCTGGAGC
>NW_024369106.1:0-858 GCF_014805655.1 Passer montanus
TTGGGGGGGAAGTCAATTTTCAGGGGGAAATCTCAATTTTGGGGGAAGTTTGGGGGGTTTTGGGTGGAAAAATACGAAATTTGTGGGGGAAAAGAGATTTTGGGGGGAAAACCCCCCAAATTTGGGGGGGGGAAATCAATTTTGGGGGGAAAAAAAACGTCGATTTTCAGGGGGGAAAACTCGATTTTGGTGGGGAGGTGGAAAGACTATAAGGAAAAAACCCAGATTTTTTGTGAGAAAAATGCAATTTTGGGGGAATAAAACCAGTTTTGGGAGGAAAAACCCCCAATTTTGGGGGAATTTTGAGGGTTAAAACATTAAAAAACGGAGTTTTGTGTGGGAAAACCACGATTTTGAGGGAAAAAATATCAGTTTGGGGGGAAAAAAAACCCTGATTTTGGGGGGAAACCAAATTTTGGAGGAAATTCAAGGGGTTTTGGGATTTAAAAAATTTAAAAGGGGATTTTGGTAGGGAAATGAGGTGAAAAATGCAGAATTTGGCGTGAAAAATACAGAATTTGTGCGGGAAAAAAACGGACTTGTGAAAAATGGGGATTAGACATTAAAAAAGACGTTTTGGGGTGATTTGTGCCAGTTTTGGGGTAATTTAGGGCGATTTTGGGGTGTTTTTTGGCTAATTTTGGATAATTTGGGGGGTAATTTTGGGCGGGTTTGAGGCTAGGCCTCAGCGGTTGCCATGGTGACGGACCGGCGGCAGTTCCGGTCACGTGGGCGTTGCTCCGCGCGGTACTTCCGGTCGCCTGAGGGCGGTTTCCGGTTCCGGCGGGAAGAGGAGCCGGAGCGAGCGGTGCGAGCGGAGCGGCCCGGGGGGGATCTGGGGGGTCCTGGGGGGGATCT
>NW_024369107.1:0-916 GCF_014805655.1 Passer montanus
TCCTTATTCCAGCCTGACCTACATTTTTCCTGGCTGGATCAGCCCAGGGAGCAAGAGCCACCCAGGCACTTGGCAGCCAGCAGGTTTGTCCCAAAGAGCCCTGGCTCAGCCCCATCCCGCAGCTCTGCCTCCAGAGCCTGAGCTGGAGGAGTTGCTCAGTTTTCCCCCAAACAGGAAACGCGCTGCAGTCAGTCCCACACCTTCAAACACAAACATACCAATAAAGGCTGTTTTCCCCGATTTTGTGCTCATTCCCAGAGATTCACCTGACATTGCTGACATGTCAGAGTCATGTCACTACTGTCAGACCTAAGGAGTGTCTCAGGTAGTCCAGCTAACCTCATAAAATATTCATATTTTTTGTTGTAAGTGATAAGTAGTCTGGTAAATTGGTTGGCTGAATCCGGCATAAGGAATTCCCAAATTTACCTTCCCAGAGCGATCTGAGTGTACAGACCCACGAAACAGCATCCATACCTCCCAAACATCACTTAACGAGCCCTGACACCTCCTTTTCCAAACACCTTAATGACAAAGGCACCCGGGGAGTGACATACCTGCTCCACACCCTTCTCGGCGGGCATTCTCACCCCGCAGCCGCCTTCCCCGTCCGCAGCCGGCTCGTTCTCCCAGGGCAGCTTGTTTTTGCCTCTGCCGGCGCTCAGGACCCTCCTGGGGCTCGGTGCCCGCGGGGCACAGGCGGGGCCGTGCAGCGCATGGCGGGGCTGCGCGCTGCGGCTCCGGCTGCCCATCAGCAGCCACTCGGTGTCGGCGCCGGGCGGCGGGCAGGGCCCGCGGCAGCGCCCGGACGAGGGCAAGGGCACGCCGTACTCCACGAGCCCCTGCTCGCCCAGCCGGGGCAGCACCCCCCTGGCCAGCCGGGCCCGCACGGCCAGCGCCACGCCCGCGCCGCCGG
>NW_024369108.1:0-1619 GCF_014805655.1 Passer montanus
TTTGTTGAGGAGGTCTCCATTGGTGAGAACACAGCTTCATGAAGGGCACTGGCTTTGGGAGTCTGACTTCTGAAACAAATGAATCCCTCTCCTGAATCACTGTGATATTTGGCAGGTATGAATGGTTATAGTGACACTCACTTAAGGAGAGGGTCACACATGGATATGATGTAGCAATAAAAACAAAACAACCACACAAGTGGAATGCACTTTCTGACTCTTTCCTGTGAACTGTCAGCACTTTTGTCCCTACTCATGTGACTGCTAGAAGAATAGAAAGGAGAACAGCAAATTCAATCTGAAGAGTGGTGTGAAATACCAAAATAAGACTTACAGAGAGCAGAGGAATGATTGTGATTTATAAGCATGTATCTCATTTTTATTGGAGGAAACAGAGACTGATTACAAAGGATATCCAGATCACTTTAATGTTCTCTCTGTCATCTTTTCACAAAGCATGCAATTTCCAACCCACTGCAGTCAGTGAGAATCCTTTCACGGACCTGAACAGGACAAACGTTTTTATCATAATAGAAGGCACTTATGCATGGATTTTTATTAAAGATGTGATAGCCAGACTTGTCTTTCTTACATTTGTTCTGGTTTTCCTACCATTCCTTTTGGTCAGCAACTTACTAGCAGACTTCAGAGATTGCTTGACATAGTTTGACACTATTTGATTCTGCCTGTATTTAACAGCACTCTGTGGACAATATTAACTGTACTTCGTGCTTTTCCCTCCTTTATTTGTACAGCCTTATTTAAAAATAAATGTGAAAAAAAATACATGAAAATTTGTACAACTTGGAATAAAAGTTACAGAGTCGTAGCCATTCAGTGTATCAAAAGGGTTAATGTTTGCAGTATGCGTTTCTGTGTTTTTATTCTCAACTTACTCTAAGTTTCCTTTTGATCCCTAGATTGCATCCGTGTCTTCTCTGTAGTGCAACCTTCTCAGGCAGGTCTAGGGAATTCCTCAATGTAAACACTCTTTTTCTCTTTAGAAAACGGACATTTTTCCTTACCTGCAAATCACAGATCAAGTCAGGAGAGGATGTTTTTCCACTATCCTCTAACTGCTTTATTAAACACCGCTCAGAGTATTTAAGGATTGCCATCTAACACGTGAAATGCAAGTTGGTCCGTCCAGGCTTTACTCATTATGCAGCTCTTGAGGCTTAGAGGGATTATCCACCAGTTCCTGAGGAAAGCAGCTCTTGACCACGCCAATTTCCAGACCAAACAGCACCGTGGAAAATTATGTTCTCCCGTGTGTTTGGTATGTCTGCTTCCCCTAGAAGACACAAAATAAAAACGGATCTTTCAAGAGTTAAGTTTTAATAGAAGTGAAGAGCTGTTCATGTTGGTTATTGCTAATTTTGTCCATCCATTCAGGATGGTAAGAGGAAGGACTTGGAGCTACTGAGAGCATTCAGCTGTTTATTGCAACTTGCAGAATGAGCCGTCAGATGGGAGAGCAAATGTTTACGTACGCAGACAGGTACAACAGGCCGTTGCTGCATTTTGTAACTTCATAACTCAGCTTACAACTATTTTCTGTTATATATATTTTTAGGCTGTGTTTAGTGGAACCTGCAAAAAACCCACGGATTATTAAA
>NW_024369108.1:1747-29727 GCF_014805655.1 Passer montanus
CAATTGTTTTGACTTCGTACTCTAATTTCTTATTTTTGTAATCCTTGAAAAATATTGATTGATCGATCAATCTATTGACTGGCTGCAGAAACCTTTGAAACACTTATCAGGTGGCTTTCACAAGCACACCGCTCTGCAATGTGTGCACAACCACGGCTGCTGAGGCTGCTGTGAATGTGCAGGAGTTTTTCACAGGTGTTGGGCTCCTCCTGTCCGGCACAGCCCTGAGCACAGAGGAATTTGGGAAGGGATGTTGTGATGCCTGTTTGCAGCAGTCTCCAGCCCGGATTAAGCCTGCTCTGACGGACAGGTCCCTGCAACGTGCTGGTGCCCGCAGGCGGCAGGAGAGACCCGGGCCCCTTTGGCATCGTTCCCAAAAAGGCCGCAGGACAACGGGAAGGTCGCTGTGCCCCGGGCGGCCTTTGCCGCGGGCTCTGAATTTGGGCATTGCAGGATCTCTCCAGCAGGTCCCCCGCCCTTCTCCGCAGCCGGCACGGAGCTTTGCTGAGAAGGCGGCGCTGCCCGGGGCTGAGCCGAGCCCTGCCCGGCCGCTGCCCCTGCAGCCCCGAGGCCGCCCGGCTGCCGCAGCAGGAGCCGCTCCCCGCGGGCCGGGCCTGCTCCGGCCCTGCAGCAGCTCTCAGGAGCGCCGAGCGCAGCACACGGCATCGAGCCCGAGCTGCTGAGCTTCCATCCCTGCTCCTGACGCTCCGGGGCAGGCTGGGATCCGCGCGCCGGAATGAGCGCAGCAGCTGGGACGCCGCTTTTATCCGCGCTTGGGGCAAACGGGACCGTAGGAAAAGTGTCACTGGCAAAGGACTTTGTCTAAGCACAGTTTCAAGTTGACTCTTGGTATCAGATACTAGATAAAACCCTGTCCCAAGTTCTCCAGTTCCTCTCTCTGCCCTGCCTTGGGCTAAGAAATCTAGCTGGGTACTTTTTATAAATGTAGGAGTGTTGGGTTATTATTACTGAAACCAGGTGCCGTATCACTTGTCTGTGCTTGTGCCCTCACTAGTCTAATCCTGCCTAAGAACCATTCATGAGGATTCAATGAAATAGCATCACTTAGTCACCTATTTAACAAGTGCCGCAAACAGTTAAATTTGGGGTTGATGGGAATGGTTACTGTTATGGCCTATGACAGAAGGTTGCAATTGAGATCCCTTTCTTAAAAATTTGTGATGAAGCTACCAATAGCATGTTTGGTTTCTTGTCTAAATTCCTCAGGTGTATCCAGGGCAGAAATAAACAAGACATAGCAAAGTAAGGCTCAGAAAGAGTATGTCAGCTTTTTTATTTTTCCTGAACCAAAAGGAAATAAAAGCATGCAGCAATTGTTTATGGAAAGTGAATATTGTTTATAAAATATGTTGGTCTTCTTAGACAGGACCTCTGAATGAGTCCTTAATTTGACAGTCTAACCCAAAATCATCTGTAGAAGTTCCTGTGGAAGCAGCATTTTAGCCTAGGAATTCAGAAGCTGCTAAATAGACTGATATTTATCACAGACAAAAGAAATATCTGCATCCTGCAGTGCTGCAGCCAAGTTCAACAACTTAGAGTCCCTCTTTCCTTTATTTCCCTGCTCCTTGCTCAGAACTGCTTGCTCATCCTCACAGAAGGCTTGTCTGCATTTGGTCCTCCCAGGTCTCTGCTTTCCTAAAAAAAAAAGCAGCTGTGACCTTTCATGTTCAGTTATGCTTGGCTGTAGAGATCAAGAAATTTGGTAAGAATATTGGAATTTCTACATGACTGAGTTCTTGTGCTCGAAAAGTCATGGTATTTTGAGTCACAACACTTGCAGTGATTAACCACAAATGCTCTCATCCAGCTGAAGGAAATAAAGAGGATTGGTGTGTATTAATCAATAGATAAAAGAGTTCAGAGTTAAATTTTGGTCTGTTTAAGCACTCTAAATCAGCTACATTAGAGAATAATGTATGGGTTTCATTCCTCTTAATTAAAGGAATCCATTGGACTGTAAAGTCTGGATTCTTCTCAATTAGGTAGCTGAGTTGTTTTCAGCAACAATCTCCAGCATTTTACTCAGATAAAGAACAAGGTCATGACAACAAGGGATCCATACTAATTATGAAAAATCAAACTTGTAAAAATGAATGGGATGTAATGTAATGGGATGTAATGGGATTGTTCAGGTTATGTGGTGCAATAAAATACAATGTTGAAGAGATGAAAAGAGAGATTTGACTGTAATTGAAAATGTACCCATACAAATCTTCTGGGATCAAGGAGGTTTTCTCTAAATTGTTTCATGTGTCAAATAAAAAATGCCTTAAGAACAGGTTGATGACTTACTTAATCCTTGCTTAATAATTGTATCATGCCTACAGAACAAAAATCTGGTTTCTGGCTGTTGACAGTAAACTATTTTTTAAACTGGAACTGAGTTGTGCCTAGATTTCTATGTGTAAATTTTCCTTGCTATTTTATTACCATCAGTGAATTTCTGAGCACCCTGGATGAAAGCCTATTACATTTTCAGGTAATTTAAGACATTTTTATCTGTCTTCATTATCTGTCTTATATGCTCCACTAGATCTCCTACAGTTGACCTCAGAAAATTGTGTAAACACAACTGAATTACTGCCTAATTAGCAGAGGAACTATTAAAACTGTTGGAGTATGTGTTGGGGGTTTTTTGGGTTTTTTTGCTTTGTCAATAATGAGCAAGATGTTTGTAAAGCCCTGAGTTAAAACCAAGAAATAATGAACAGCTCATTTTAGGAAAGTTTAAAGTGGAGTACTCTGGAGGATTTATTTTAAATTCTTTTTAAATTAAACCAAAAGCTTCAGCTTTTCAACTATTCAAATTATTTTCACTTTAAATATGTTTTATTGGAAATGTATTTCCATTTATCTAATGTTTCTATGAAAAATTCCAAGAAATTACAATTCATGTTTGCCATCAATTTGAAGCTGCACTGAAGACCCTGGCTAATACAGGTAATTTCAGTCAGCCAGAGGCTGGCTCCAGTGAAAAGAGGAGCATCCACATCAGCTATGAACTCTCTTCTCCCTCATTCAGAGCATGCTAGAAAATGGGTTTCACTAAAAGACAAATGGCATTACCAAAAGTTCAAAGTATCCCTTGACTTACCCAGCTTTGAAAAAACCATATTGTTAAGCCACAGAAATTTTTGTGATTTACGAATTGACAAAGGTCAATTCATTTATATTTAGGATTTGTAAATTCTGCATTTGTTGCAAGTCTCTAGGAGATCAGGAAAAAAAATTGAAAACTTGACTCCATTGTGGATATTATCACACATCAGGAGTCCTGATGAAGTCTAGGCAAAGTGAATAATCATAACTTCCTGTAACATAGCCCAGGCACACTCTGATCAGTTTGGCTGGAAAATAATTTAAGATTCCACAGATGGATAAACAAATGTATTTCATCTGGTTCAAGGTGAAAAAAAATTTTTTTTTTTTTTCTTTAGGCAGCACAGAGCAGCCACTCTCAGAGAATGCAAAACTATTGGGTATATGGTTTACAAGAGCTGCTGGAGCACTTGGAAGAAAGCTGTTGAATAGAGGAAGAACCTAGATTCAGTAAATATTCAAAAATACTTTTTGTCTCCTTTCTTTTCTTCTCTGTCTTCTTCTCTCTCCCCTTTTCTTTTCATTTCCTGAGACCTGAGGACTACAACTATGATTGCTGAGGTGAGGTAAAATATATGAAATTATGGTTCTTCTCCAAAAGAAGGGGACATCAAATATTGTACTGAAACCAAACCCTTTTGCTGGAAAGGCAAGCCTCAGATTTATGTCCCAACAGCTATGCCAGCACCTCCTGGAGCACATCAGCCTCCAGATGCAGGGTGGAGGGAGCCTTTATTGCCTGGGCAGCTCTGACCAGGCTGCAGATCCCTTGGCAGCAGTTGTAGCACTGGGCTGTGAGAAGACAAAAGGTTTCCCTGCTCTACAGCACCTCTAGGGCATTCCTAAACACAGACCTGAGGGTTTTGTTTGTTTCGTTACTGAAAATGCTGTCTTCATCTGGGCTGTGGGCTGAAATGGAAGATTGAGCATAGTCTATACAAAATCTTTTTCCTTATGTCTGTTTCCCTAGCATTAGCGTTTAAAACACATTTTCTCCTCTTGGATGTTCAGCCTCATTTTTTTCTTATCTCAGAGCTGTTATATACACACAGTGACAGCAAGAAATACGTATTTATTAAACTTGATTTTGAAATCTTCATTTTTTCTTCCACAAACCTTAAATCACATGTCCCCTATCATTTAAATATATTTTGCTTCACTCTGAAAAGGGTCATTCCTCTCCTTTTGGAATCTTAAACTGTAGTCTGCAAAGTAAAAGAGAGGTTTTCATGAGCCAAAATATTTGAGATGTTTACAGTTCTGCTAAAGGGCACTTCCACAGAAAGGAGGGACTGGGACTTCTTTCCATTTCCTGCATAACTCACGAAGTCTGGCTGGCTGTAGTACAGCCTTGGAAGATTTTCCTCATCCTAAATTGTGTCTGTGTCCTCTGCTGAGTGTGTTGGGAGATCAGGCATGGGGCAGCCAAGCTTCTGATCTTAAACTTGTGTTAATATTTTCCCTGATCCTTAAAGCCTCACACACTTGACAGCACCCATCCTTTGCTACAGGGAAAGGCTTTCCTGATGCCTTTCCCAGACCTTCCAATGAGGTTTCACAGCTACAATATGAAAACAGTGTTTTTGCTTCCCTGAATTCCAAAAATGAAGTGATCCACTCCCATTCCGTTGCCCCAGAGATACCCTTGGCTGTGTAGGTGAGGTGATATCCCAGCTGTGTTCCAAAAGCACACTCAACCTCAGCATCTCAACTCATGCAAGAACACCCACAGTAAAAGCTCTGTGTGCTTTGGCCTGGATCTTTAACTGAATTACCAGCACAATGCTTTAATCACTAATCATAGCCTGCCATGCTTATAGTGTTTTATAATATTCTATATTGTCTACTGCTGACTTGTTAGAAAGCCAGCTTTCTAGAAAGGCAAAGAATCATCCCAAGTGAATGTGGTCCTTCAAAAACTACTTTCAGTGGAGAGGCTCAGAGGCTTCTGCTAAGTCCAGTTAATTGTATGTTCACTTCTGCTCCTAACTTTTAATCTACTCCTTTCAGCAAAACAGCCTCCAAATTTTCATGTGTTCTGTGGCTCCTTGTTGATTTAAATGAATACTTAATTAAAGTTAAATTAATACTTAATTTAAGAGGCATGATGGCTTTGTTAATGGGATCACTCCAGGTGCATGGCTAATTTGGGAAATGAAAATTACTTTTGAGCTGTTGGGCATATCAGTGGTTTTGAATTTTCTCAGGACGGAAAAAAACAACCCCTTACTTTGTTTAGCTACATAGATATATCGTTTGTGTATGAATATATGTATATTAAATATATTAATATTTTAGGTATATACATACATACATATATATATATATATATAAATACACACACAGTTATCCACATTTATTCCCACAAGAAAGTCTCTGCTGGATCAGACATTGCCTCATTTTCCTCATTGGAAAATTACATTACATCAAACACTGACCATTGTAATGGGCTTTAAGTCCCTCACTCCTTGGCCTCCCCTGCACTGTCTGGTGGCAGGAATTCTCCTCCATCAGTGCTTTCAAACACTGCACTGACAGTCTATGAGAACACTGCAAAGCTTTAAAGTCCATGGTGATAATATCCTCTCCAGCTAAGAACAAAGAAATCACTTTGTTAGAAAATCTGATCCAGACAATATTGATTTTGTATTTCAGCTAAACGCCTTATTCTTGCTTTTCACTTTTGAGGCCAGTGAGGAAAAAGTACAAAAATATGTATGTTCAAGAAAGAGATGAGGCCAGTGAGACAAAGTAGGTGAGAAAAAATAGCAGAGAAAGGAGCAGAAGCAAATTTAAAAATCTGTTGCAGCCAGCTACATAAGGTCACTAAGAAATGTATTTTCTCTGTCACGGGTACAGCACATGTTTATCTAATCATCCTTTGTTTCAGGATGCTCTTGGATCAGATGACATATTAAAATTCTTGTAGAATATATTTTTTCTTTTATTTCTTTCCTCAATTCAGAGAAAATTTAGCTCTAATGCCTAGAGGCATTGGGCAAGACATGCATAGGACACGGCACAAAGAAAATCACTGTCTGAAATAAATGTAGAGTCTGAATAGCATTTTAAAGAAAACATGCTCTATGTGAAATGCTGTATAAATCACGAAGAGAAGATCGATGTAGAAGTGTCAGAAGACACCCACTTTTTAAGAAGAATTGAAAAGGGTATATATGTAAGGGGAAGATTAGTATGGACTTTACAAAGTTCACAAATTACTACATAGATTTGAAAGATTTCAATTGAGTAATTTCAATTGAGTACTCTGAATTGAGTAATTCCTACCCATCTCTGAATCATGTTCATTCCAAACCAGTTTGGTGCCTGAGGCTTCACACTGCTGGTTTAATGCTCAACAAAATTCATAGGCATACCTGAGAGGTGTTGGCAGCTCCCAATTTAATCACTACCTTTCATTCTAACTTGTTAAAAAAAGCTGCAGTGACTACAGGGCTTTAAAAAAAAAAAAAAAAAAAAAAACAAAAACAAAAAAAAAAAAAAAAAAAAAAAAAAAAAGCAAACATGACAACAAACCAAATGAAAAAAAAAAAAGGCAAATTCAAATCCAACAGTAATATGGGTTAGTAACTGCAAATACCAAATGCTGCAGTGACACCAAGAGGTGAAACACCACTTTTCACCCTGCGAGTACAAGGCTGAGTCTCAGTTTTAACAATTCTCATTTCTTCCCTGTTTAAAATTTCCTTCCACTACCACGGTACCCAGTGCCAGTATCAATGTTCAAATGTATTTTCAGTAACAGCATATAGCTTTCTCTACATAAACCATAAACAGAAATCTACCAACCTTAAAAAAAAAAATCCTAATTTTGTTCAGTCAGAAGAGAAAAAAAAACATGTATTCCCCAACAGGTCCATCTGTTCCTGTTTATACCACACGTCAGAAAATGGTGAGAAAATTCATTGAGAGTAAGTCTCTAAATTAAACTGCACAGGATTTTAAAAAAATTCTATGTCATAGAATCACAGAATATTTTGAGTTGGAAGGGACCTAGTGCCACCTCCAATAAGCAGGGAATACAATTTAGAAGTGTCTCTTTCTCCTCCCTTAATTTAAAGACCAATTTTTTAACCAAAAGGGCTGCAAAACATTTTTTAATTAGCTACACTAATTTTATTAAGGGCTTTTCTTCACAGAGACATTCTTTTGGGCAGACACGCAGAAATGTTCAAACACAATGCACATGCACACAACAACACAGGTTCCCACTCCTGTAATAATGCTCTGGTACTCTTCAGATTTTCATTCACTCTAAGTTCCTCCAAAATTCAGTTCATCCATCTCAAGGCTCTTTTTTATTTTCTTTTTTTTTCTTTTTTTTTTTTTTTCCTTTTTTTTTTTGTCTCTGTTTTCAAACTGGTACTAATAGAACATTGATACCGTGAATTAAAAAAAAAAAAAAAAAAAAAAAAAAAACCAAAAACATTGCTTGCTACTCTTACTCTTTCACAGAATATTTGATTACATGAGATTACTATTTTTTGTTGGCATTATCATTGCACAACCATAACCATTTAGTCACATATTTCTCAGTCTCCTGTGATATATCAGCTATCTTTATAGCAACTAAGTCAGGCCTGATGTAGCCTAATAAAAATCATTCTTATGACCAGGCCTTACACTGGACTGATCCAGAGATATGTTCCCAAGTAAGAACAAGACTCTGCTATATGTTTTAACTCTATACATCCACTGGAAGTACAGATTTGTTATTACTCAGATGTTAACTTCAAAATGCAGCAAGGACTCAGTAGTGCAGAAATTAGCAGAATTAAACAAATACTTTAAAAGTCTTCTTACTGTAAAAAGAAATCCAAAACCAACCCAGAATTACTAATTACAAACACAGTGACATATTAACTCTAGAGAAAATATTGTTTCTATAGAAGAAATTCCTCCTTTAATGTACAGGAACTGCAAGGCTACCGATATTGAATTACTAGCCCAAAGGTTCTAATTTATTAAATAAAGTTCTAGGAGATATTGATATGTATGTAAATAAAATGCCATCAGAAATTTTGATTTCTTTTATTGATATGGGAAGTTATTCAGGACAAAAATAGAAGCTGCCAGAGGAATTTTCTTCTGGGAAATAATCAGTCATTCCACACAGGCTGACAATAAAGTGCAGTGCACAGGTCTTCTCTTTGCTTTGTATATTTATTGGGAAAACTGTGTTGTAGTTTTGTCAAGTTCTTCTTGCTCTTGCCATATGAATGAAGAAGAACCTAAGTGAAAAACATCCAACATCTTCAACAGAACTATGTGGCTTTCTAGAGATCTTCATTTCCCTTGCCTGGGGTGCCATCCCATATTTATTCTGCAAGTTAAGAAGGTGACAAACACAACAAAGATCTGGGCAGACACTCATGACACTGACCTAAGAGGTATCAAAGGTCCAAAAAGAGTCATTTCAGAATCCTGAATAATGGATAATTTCTATCCTGGCCCTAAGATTAAAGTCTTGGCAGCTTCAGCATGTATATTTATTCCTTTTTTTCTTTTCTTCTTTTTTTCTTTTTCTCTTTTTTTCTTTTTTTTAGTTTAGAAGTTTATTTCCTATGCAGCAGATCTGAATTGGATGGTTGGATGGGACCTAGTGAATATCTGCTGTGGATATTTCTGAATTACACAAGCTGGAATTCAGGTGAGAAATATCCATAGGAGATATTTAAAGGATTATTAACAAAATATTTGAATATCTATATGTATATATGCATACATATGCAAATACACACACTTCTATATAGACACCACTTAAGCATTATATATATATATATATATATATATATACACACAAGCACAAACACATATACATACATATATAAATACACACACACACCTATGCACACACAACCTTAAGCACTAAGTGAATTTTTGACTATGCAAGGGCAACAAAGGATAACAGCTTGAAATCATAAAGAAACTGCAGCTTCCAGTTGATTTCTTGAATTGTTCCCAAACACTGGAAAGTAAAAAATCCCACTACAGTTGCAGCACTCCACAGCTACAAGACATGTTTCAGCCCAGCTGCAGAAATGGATGAGAACTGAAGTGGAAAGCTCATGAGGTCCAAGCTCAAGCTGCTCTTGCTGGACAGTGCATGGTGATGGAAATAAAACCTAAGGATTTATAAAAGCTTGACCAGCCTGAATGTTCTTCTTATCTTCACCAATCCACAGGAATTTGGCATTGGATAAATTGTCAATTTTCTGATTTCAAAAGTTATCATATTTCAGGGCAAGTCCTTGAGTAGATTTGTTTGTTTCACTGTAGATAAGGAAGATTTGATTAAAGAGAGTCAGAGGTTAACAAACAGATTTAACAAGACTTTACAAAAAGAGCTTAACAAAAGAATGTTCACTCTCCCATGTGCCCAGGCAAACTTCTATTCTGCATTAAAGGAACTTCTAAAAGTTGCTTTGGATACTGCCACGTAGAATTTTAAACCCATTTCCTGATCTTTTCTTGGAAATGAGTAAATATGTTTTATTCTGTTTCCAGAACTTCTAATATTTTTAAGGTAAAATTTGGATTTTGTTACTTCATATGTCATCACAGAATTAGGTAACGCATTTTGCTTTAAAGTTCTTGTAGGGAAGATAAATTCATAGAAGACATTGCAGATTCTAGTGTTTGCTACAGATGAGGGACACCCTTCAGAGAGTGCTAGCAGGATGACAGCAATGAAGAAATGGGAAGACATTACGTGAAATGTAGGGGAAAGGCTCCACTTTTCAAGTATACACCTCTGTATGATCAAATTTTAGTCTTTGCAGAGGTAATTGCACAAGATATGGAATTAAGCTGTGAAGAAGCTCGTGGTCTGTTTCTGAAATGGGTAAAGCAAAAGAGACACTGAGCACAGCTTTGGAAAATCCAAGTAACAATGCAATGTCGTTTCAGGTCATTCACTAAAATGAGGAGGACTAAAGGAAAAATCAGAATGAAAGAGTGATTATCTAGATAAAATAGGCAGTAATGTCTGTTTGTTTGTTCTGTGGCAAACCACCACCAGTTTTTAGTAATTTGAAATCATCTTTTCTTTTCTGGAGTTTCGAAGAGTGACTGAACTCAAAACAAGACTAACTGCACTGATGGAGTCACACAGATCTGACAAAAGATTTGTCAGATGCAGCACATCCATCGTGATCTGGAAGGGGAAGGGGAAGGAATGTAATTTGTCAATCGCAGCAAAATGAAAATTGGGTACGTGCATTAAGCTGTCTGGGGAAGTTAGTGGTTAATCTAGCGGTGAAGAACTCACAGCAACCACTTTGAAAGTGCCAGATGTCCAGGGACATATGGGTGCAGGCAGCAGAGTACAGAAATCAGAAGGCATAAGATGTGGATGAACCTTAACAGCTCTCAGAAGGAAGTGGAGGTCCAACAAATGAACTTAATTTGACAGAAGAAGGACTCGGTTTATAAGTCAGAACAGAACAACTGAACGTCCATCTGCAAAGGCCTGGTCTAAGCAGGCAGATGCAGAAGAAGTGATCTAACAAAAGCACATTCTGATATATATATATTTAGGCAGTGCTTAGCGGTCAAGTATGGAGGAACTCTTGCACATACCAAGACACATAGCTGGTGTGAACAAAATGATCTTTGCCTGTACAAATTGTGATCAAACCCAGCTCCTGTACAGCCAGCCTGATAATATGATAAATGCAAAGGTATTTATTGTCATATATACACCTATATTACTTTGGTTTGAGCAGCACATTTGGGAGAGACAGAAAAAAATAGCACTCTGTAAACAGAACTGCTGCTCAAAACTAAATACACTGAAAAAACACCTGCCAGCCTTCCCATCCCAGTGCAAGGAAAAGCATCAGATCTTTTGCATGACAGAGGAGAAATTTTCACAGCTGACAGGATAAAACAGTCTGTTAGGAAGGTTTTCATGTTTATAAAATAAAGACATTCTGAAATGCAGGTTTTGAAGTAGGAACTCAGGGAATTGAAGGGAAAAATTATGTTACAGAAAAGGTGTCTTGTCACGATGTTATGCAATAGAGGCTCTTCAAGGAGCAAAAAATATGAGTGGTTTTGAGTTCTCTTTGACAAAAACAAAAAAGGCATAGAGTCACTGTGGAGTTTTCCAGAATATTCTTAGACAATAACTCACGCAGCTTCAGTTCAAAACTGGGACTATAATAAATACTCAGATTTATGAGAAGTAGTCATAGCATCTGACATCATCACTTAGAGACTTATCCAAGCACTGAAAGAGTATTATTGCAACCACATAGTTTGGCTGTAAAACCTCATCTTAAAAAAAAATCTGAGTAGCATGAAAGCATTCTCTTTTTGATGAAGAATAGTTTATACTGCATATGCTGTTTCTAAAGGAAGAATATAAATGGGATCTCCAGGACTTATTCTACGTCTAGAATCAGTTTTCACAAATAATACTTTTTTTGTACCATGTCTTAGTAATCTGTCCAGTATCCACTAAGAAATATCAATAAAGCTCCTTTGAGATGCAAAGGGTCAAATCAAGCTTTAATATAAGGAATAATGCTTAAGTCACAAAACCAGAGATACTAAAGCTGTGTAAAAATGTCTATAAACCAGATTATTTTGTTTAAAATATAAAAATATATATCACACAGAGAACCTCTTAACTATACATTAGTCCATCTGGGTCAAACTAATAAGAACCCCATCATGTGAAAATCCAAGGTATGAGATGTCCCCGTAAGAAGAGAACAGAAGAGTGAAAGACTCTTGTTTAATTTCAAGTGAAAGACACTGCTGAAAGTACAGAAATCCTTTGCTCAGTTTTGAATTAAGCATTGACTTATTTTGCCCAATATATACAAAAGTTAGAATACACACATGGACCTTTGCAAGATTTTTCATGCTTTGTTTTCAGTTTTGGGAGGTTTATTGGGTGGGAGAGAAATTGTTTTGGAGTTTTGTTGTCGTTGGTGTTTTAGTTTTTATTGCTTTTGTTTTCAGGGAGAAACCTGCAAGAAAAGAATATCAAGTGGCCTGGAATTTTGGAACTTTTTTCTCAGCTTGGACTACAATGGATGATGTTACCAAATCATAAAACAAGCACTCATGCCATGCCTATGTCCCAAAAAAAAAAAAAATCAGCCAGGAAGTTGATAAAAAATTATTGTCAACAGAAATCAGGCCAAGCCACCTAGTTCTTTTCTGTGCAAATGTCACATCTCCAAGCACCATGCCTAATAGAAATGGCAAAGAACAAACAAAAATGTGGTACTAAGAAAGTGGATCTAGTAGAGTAGCAGTTTTAAGAAGCTATTTTCACAACACTGGTCACTAAAGTAATTAAACAATCAGAGGATGACGAGATGATGAGAACCAAAACCATTTCATAGCTGTAACTGCCTGAAGTTCACAGAGGTGTTTCTGCTCTGTGGAAGAGAAGAAGAAAAGATTATACGATAAAAAGACAAATGTAGGAAAACATCATCCCAGTGGAACTACAGTAATCATCAAAATATATGACTGACAACCTTACCCATACGAGGCAACATCTATGAAGTATATTTTATTTAGAGCAAGGAAATTAACTATATTTCTTAAGTGTATGAACACTAATATGTTCAGTGAATATATACAGCTATCAGACTGAGCTATCAATCACCCAAGCCCAGAGCAGAACCATGTTTCAGTGACCACATTTTTTGCCGGTTCAGGACTTAAGTTCTTACCTAGTTCTCAGTTCCATTAATTACTTCTCCATGTGAACATTTTCACGATGCAAAATGCATGCAGTAACCTTCTAGGAAAAAAACCTTACTACTTCTTTCAAGAGAAACATTATCCCTTAATAATAGAAACTGTCCCTAAATCTTCAGTGCAACCTGGAAAAAGGCTAAAACTGTAATCATTGAAAGAATTCTTTAAAAAAACCCTTGCTTCCACTGGAGCAAACAATGTTTTGAGTGTTTAGACCAGTGTCCTCTTTAGCACAAGAGACATGAAGCACATTAGAATATTCAAAGACATTTGCCAGCAAATGTCCAACAGGAACAGCAGAGTGTGGTTCTTTTATCCGATAGCAACAGCAGAGTGTGGTTTAAATTCAGACGTAAAAAGGAGAGACAGGAACTTTTTATATGGACAGATAGTGGCAGGACAAGGTGCAATGGTTTTAAACTGAAAGAGGACAGGTTTAGATTAGATATTCAAAAGAAATTCTTTATTGTGAGGGTGGTGAGGCACTGGCACAGGCTGCCCAGAGAAGCTATGGCTGCCCCATCCCTGGAAGTGTTCAAGGCAGGACAAGGCTTGAAGCAATCTGGGACAGTGGAAAGTATCCCAGGAAGAAGATGAGCTTTGAGGTCCCCTCCAACTCAAACAATTTTGATTCCATGCCTCTTAGGAAACAGCACTGCTGCTCTAGTAAAATTATTTTGATCAGCTAAACCAGATAAGAGAAGGGAGTTATCTTTAGCAAACCTAGAAAAAGGAGGAGTGGTTTATTGTCTTTGTTGGGTTTTGGTGGGATTTTTGCAGTTCTGAATAGAATTCAGGAAGATGAGAAGAAAGGAATTAAAGTTTTCATAACTGAAAAAAAAATATACATGAAACCAGTTTCTCAGCCAGTTTCCTAGCCTTCCCTTGATTGCTAGGAATTAGTTAGGTTTACCTCAGTTTAAATGTAATTTTTCAAACAATCTTTACAGTAGCATTTTCCACCTAAAGAGTAATTTTTGAAACGCCTGACCTAGCAGAAAACAACCACATCCTCTGAATTTCCTTTAAGTGCACATGGCATCCTTCCACATATCAGAACTGTGCATGAGAAACAAACCTCCATCAGAATGTAGGCTGACAAAGAAAGGGGTAAACCTAATTTTGTTCAGCTAATTTGTAACCATGAGGGAAGCAAATAGCTCTTGGTGTGCATGCCACAGTCTCTGCTTCTTTTCATCATATAGTATGCTGCTGGGACATCTCTGGAGGTTGATTTCATCACGAAAATCAAGTCTATTGTGCCTGAACAATTTTTACAGAGCCAGAGCAAGTTTCTTGCAGACAGTTTCACCTGTTGAGCAGCAAGCAGAAAAACTGGGAGCATCTGAGACCAATGATCTGTCCCTCACAGCAAAAGATAAGGCTCTTTATTTAATCTCCCCTGCAGCAAGAGAGATAGGACTGAAGCTATCTTGTAAGTAGTAATTTCATCATAACTGTGGTATTACCAACTGTCAAGGAGGTACCTGTGTGCACACTCAATGAGCTTTATATATAAGTTCCTTGAGTGGTGCAGAAACTTGATTTCCAGTTATTTTCACAAATGAGATAGTGAATCTGTTGGAAAAAATGGCCCAGCTCTAAATTATGTGGCTGAGTGACTTCTTTCCACTTTCACAACTTAGATGGGTAAGAGCTCTTTGGACAGAAAGTTCCAGCTGTCCACAGGAATGTCTCCAAGCAGCTCCCGCTCTGACTAGAGCTTGAAAGGTTATTTGACATTCTCAGTAGATAATCTGGCTTTTTAAGTGGTGGTCCTGGTTGCAGAATTGATCTGCTGATACACAGAAAAGACAGCTGTAAACAGCCAGTAGGAGCTGGTACTTCAGAGGCAGAAGTAGGTACCTTGGATGATTGTTTTGGCACAGAAAATATGAATTTTCATCACTTCTTTGGATCTGAGCTTGGAAGCCTGCCAGAAGAGTAGCATCTTTGTATAAACAGATTAGCCATTACATAAATAAAAGCAAAGGCAATCAGTGTCAGTTACATTTTCATTGCCTTGGAACTACTGCCACTCATATTGGGGCACATTCGAACTAATAAACTGCACAATCTTTTGTACTCAATGCTTGGGAAAGAAATTATGCAGCAGCAATGTCCACGAGGGTATGCTCTGCAGCCAAAGTTTGACACAAAGAATGTAGAAAGATCATGAAGATGAGGAAATACCCATAAAATACTGTAAGCATTCCACTGGTGATGACCCATTGCTTTAATTCTCTGCATATATTACAGCCTTATTGAAAAGGGAGGAGCCTTTCAAAGTTTATTTTCTTTGTGGAAGTTTTAGAACTATTGGACAGCTATGGCTGTAGTTTCCAGACTCTATTTTCCCCTCTCATTGTTAACAGCTATAAAATCATTCATATGAATTTTTAATTGTTTTATTTCAGAAAAAAAAATAAAAAATAAAAGAAACTGAACAGATCAAGTATTCTCACCTTGCTGCAAATGTTTAGTCCCTTTGGTGGACTACTCACAGACATCTTTCTTGACAGCCTCCTCTGGTTATCATGCAAAACAGAAAACAAAGGTGTTTGAGGGGAGCTGGAGGCCTTCAAAAGAAAGATACACAGACACTATTAAAGCTCTTTGAAAAAATGAAGAATAACTTCTCCCCTTGCTAAAAATAAGCAATCCTTGGTGAAAAGAAGAAATAACAAATCAGTTTTCACATGCTGCTGAAACAAAGTTATGTACATAAATGACTGAATATGAATTGAAATGTTAAAAGTGGGAATAAGACCAAACCTAAACTCATCAATAATTTCTTTTCATTCCTTGAAACAACCCTTTGTAAATTACCTTTTCCACTGTAACTTCTCAAGAGTTTTGAGGCATAACTTGCACAGTGATTCCCTGGGCATCTACCCCAGGATTAACCACGTTGGTTATGTAGATTGCAACTGGATTTCATATTGATGATATTCATCTAGAAAGCTGCAGCTCTTTCACTTTTCAAAAATACCTAATTAATTGCTCCCACTGGCATTAGCAGCTTCAAAAATAGCAAGTTTGAAGCAAAAGTTGAAGAATATGAATTCTGCGTTCTTAACAGATACTTCAGACGAAACCAGATGATCCGATCCTACACTCATTCAGTCAGAAGAGCTCTGTATGATAGCAGTATAGTCAAAAGAAGCTTTCCTTCTCCAACCTCACATACTATTTTTTACAAAGTCTTTTTAATTAATTTTTAATAGATTATTTTCTTTGCCCAGTTTTGCGACCTGCACAGTATGGTAATGGCAGGTCAAACTACGCAGATTACTTGTGTGTCACCATAAACCAGGTTTGTGACACAGTCCAACTTGACAAAAAAATAAACAACTCAAAATTACCACTGGGAAGATTCCCCTTCTTTCAGTTTTACACCGGAGGATTTCTAATGTGGAACCATAGTTGAAGAGGAAGGACCACTGTTAGTTGCCTTTGGCAGTGGAAACAGCTGAAAATACTTTTTTCTCAAGCTGCTCCTTTTGTGGTGTGCTGAAGGTCACAAGCCTATCTCCTGTGTCACTATAACCTTTTCCAAGACTGTGCTGAAGCTGCCCCAGTGAAAGAAAGGTATAGTGTTTTAGCGCTTCACTCCATATTACACCTCAGGCCCTCTGGGACCTGCACAGCCATGACTTGGAGAAGGGATGGAGAAGGGTAACTTGTGACCAGTGAAGGTAATTGTTCTCTGACTGGCACAGGCCATGACTGCCTAAACCTGACTTAGCTGTGTGCAGCCATGGACTTCCGCCCAGATATGCCACAGCAGGTAGCAGGAAGGGCTGCACCTCTGCATCATCAGGGCTGGCTGTGCATGCATGATAAAATGGCATGTAAATTCTACTTTACATAAGAGGCTGCAGTAGGTTAGTTGTGAAAAGGAGCCGGTTGGGACCCCTCATTCTCTTTCCATCTCTTTCTCTTTCTCTTTCATTCTCATTTTTTATCCAGCTCCAGAGCATCCACAGAACAGGACTAATATGGGATCTAGGAGCTGGTGATATTCTGTTGTTTCTTCTCTGCCTTTATTTCTCTCCTCCCTCACTCTCCTGGGCAAAGCACAGCTGTCCTGTTCTAGTCCATTCTTGGTACCAAACTTTGTTGTGGGAGTGGGCCATGTGTGGCCATGTGTTGTGGCTTCTGAACCAGCACCTTGGAGAAGTTTGTTGTGGGAGCTAGGAACTTATCAGGTGTATGGTAAAAGCTTCGGGCTCGTTAGCCAGCACTTTTGAGAAGGGTATTGTAAGATTTAAGAGCTTGTTGAGCAAAACTTTTTGACTCCAAAGAGTGGATTGGTTGCAGGAGCTAGGACAGCTGTACAGTAAAGTAAAGCACAAGAGCTCTCTAACACCTCTTTGGTGTCTTTATTAAGCCTAACAAGAATTTGGAACAAACTTTATCCACGAATCTGGTGTGTTGGGACAATGCCCCCAACACCAAACTCCATAAAACACCTTAGAAAGGGACATCCTAAAAAACCCACTACAGATAGTGCTGCAATCTCTCTAGCAGGTGAAATGCCAGTGTTTTTATACATCAAAAGCAGAAAGTACACCTTCCCAGCCCTTTGAGAAACACAGCAGAGTTAATTTTGAAAAGAAAATAGTGCCAGAGAAATAACTCTGTTTCCATAACTCTGTTTTTAATAAACAACAACTAAAAAAAAAAACAAAACAAAAAACAAAACCCAACAAAACAACAAACAAACAAACAAACAACAACAACAACAACAACAAAAAAAAGAACAACAACAACAACAACCCTGGCAATATTTGAAAATTAAGTTCTCCATTGTCAATGTCATGTCAATCTACACCCCTGGTGGAATTTCTGTTAGACTTAAAATAGTTGCTTCTCTTTGCCTATTATTTTAAAATATTTTTATTTTAAAAAATTGAAATAATTCCCTCTTTTCTTGCATCCTATTCGAAAGTATTATAAAAGGATAATATTTTAAAATTTATTTCCTCCTTCCTGAGAAGGTGGTGTTCTCATCTCTTATTAAAAAGCAATACGGCTTCTAAAACTTCCTCACTATTAAACTGAAAAACAAAAGAGACCTCTCTACTCTTAAACCTCCAGACCCCCATTAGATTTACAGTTCCCATTCAGCACAATTGCATTAATTTCTTTTTTGCAAGTCATTTTTTTCTACTTTCCTGGGGTAGTGTATCTACTTGACATATAATCTCAGTAAATTCCCTCAAACTGGGCAACTCCAGAACTTGTATTATTGGGAAATGAAGGGTATTGCTTTATAACATGCTTTTCCAAGATGTAGTAGCAGCTGGAGAAAAAAAACATTACTTTCTCCTTCAATAATATTCTCTAGAGCAAAAAATGAGTCGTTGCTGAAAAGATTTTATTTGATTGGGACATAGAAACAAAATTTTGACTCAGGATCAAGTTCTCACTATACCTTGCTTGCCTGCTAGAAAATTTACCCTCCACAAGTTGCCCTGGTTGGCATCAGGCAGCACAGAGAAAGCAGAGCCGGTGTGCCAGTGGCTGGGCAGAGAGGAAAGGTCACAATGCAGTGCTCAGTGGTGTCACCATCTGCATTTCAGACTCTTCCACCCTGTGATGGCACAGCAGGCCTTCCATCCCTGCAGGCCATGTTAGGAGAAAAAAGGAAATCCTGTTTCCTAGTTTCAATTTCTACATCTCCATGATGCTCTCCCTCAGCACCTGCATCACATCTCCCTGGCCCTGTCTCTAATGCCTGCTCCTGACACCTTGCCATGGTTTCCTGGGGACAGTCCTGGTCTCTACTCACAGGGCCTCTGGTCTCTCTCCCTGGGAGAGGCCATCACATCCAGGCCTTCCAGGCCAGGCCCTGTACAAGGTTTTGTCTTTTCAGTTAAAGTGAGAGTTTGTTCCCTCTGCAGCCCTGCTGGATCGAGGGTGATGGGCACAAGGACACTTTGCAGCTGTGTTTAGGGCTGTGGGACTGTTCAGCCTTGCTTGATCAGTAGAATGGGTCCTGTCCAGGGGGGCTCCAAACCCTGGAAGGAATTCTCTCTGCCTTTTGTTTTGGCAGCAGTTCTTTCATTTGCACAATGACAAGGTCAGGCATCCATCCTGGGAGCACTCCTGAAGTAACAAGGACAGCATGTAGGCCCCTGAACAAAGGAAATCTGCAAATACACAAATGGTGCCCCAGGGGTGCAGCTCGACTTTTCTCCTCCTGCCTGTGCTGAATTTTCCTCCACACCTGAAGCCTGGGAAAGGCACTGTGCCAGCAAGGTGCTGTCTGACACTCCACTGCTGACCAAACAAGGGCCCCATCCCATTGTTCAAGTTACATAGTTGTGGGAATAAATGAAATTATGTCTGAACTGGTGCAACCAGGCTCCAAGCAGAGAATTAGAGGCCCCTCTGTGGGACAGTTCATGGAAATTGATCAAGTAAGCAAGGGGTGGAAGCTCGGCTGGAGGAGAAGGTTGGGATTTTTCAAAGATTGGGATGCTGCAGTTGAACACCCCATTCCAACACTGGTGCTGATCCCAAAATGGGAAGTGCTATTGAGGGACTAGAGGCCATGCACAGAGGTCCACAGTGGAGCATTTGTAAATCATTCTATGTCAAGACCAGCTGTCCCTGCTGCCCACTCTGCCTTTGGCACCTGCTGCCCTGCAGGTGTTTGGCTGCAGCAGATTTCCTGTGGGAAAAGATGCTGCCCACATGGGTCTGGGCTGTGCCCCTCAGTTCAAGGGTGCAGCCATGGTGGAGGCACAAGGGCAAGGGAAAAGACACCAGAAGGCTGAGGAAGCAGTGCCCAGAGATTGTGTGAGGGAAACAACAGTTTATTTCATTTTTCTTAAATAATTGCAAGGGCCCTTTAGTTTTGCTGGTGGGGGGATTTCTTGCAGGTAGAGGGAGAGTCCTGGGGGTCAGGGGCTCTTCTCTTGAGGGGATGCCAAGGACCAGGGGATCCGGGCCTGCTGCTCTGGGCAGAGGGACCTGCCAACATCACCATCTCCTGCTCTGGCTCCTCCTGGGGCTCATCCTGTCCTGTGGACATGGTGACACTTGGGGGGTGGCTGTGACCCCTGGGCTGGGCAGTGTCTCCTGTGATGGCTTCCTCCTCCACGGAGACTGCAGAGCTGCTGCTGGCTTGAGTCCCCACCTGAGAGCTAGAGGAGCTGGAGCTCAGGTTGTTGGGGCTGGAGGAGCTGGAGGAGGAGCTGGAGCTGGAGGAGCTGGAGGTGCTGCTGGCTGCTGGGCTGTCATTCTCATCTGCGGCAGCGTGAGAGTGCAGCAGCCTCTGGGCCCCTGAGCTGCAGTGTCTCACAATGATGTCGATGATGTCCTGGATCAGTGGCACAGTGTGTTCCTCCAGGATGCCCTGCAAACTCTGGATCATGATTTCCTGGTCTGGCCCATACACACAGAGGACATACCGGATGCAGCTCTCTGCCAGCCACCACCGGTCCCCGAACATGGTCTCCGTCCTTTGGCGCAGCCAAGTCCGCACAGGGTCCAGAAGTTCCCGTCGCCGACGGAAAAGCTGTGCCCAGACCTCGGGCAGGACACCGCCGACAGCTCTGGCTGCTGTCTCCTGAGGAGAAGAGGGATGGGCCGGCACGGGGCCATGGGGGCTGTTCTCGTCCTGGCCACCAGGAGCTCTCCCTGCTGAGCTCCTGGCCACTGGCAGCTGCTCAGGGGCTGTGATGACAATCTCCAGAGACTCTCCTGCATTGTCAGAAAACCTGACAGTCTCTACTGCTCTTCTGCAGAGTGGGCACACAGGATTTATCTGTGCCCACTGCAGGATGCAGCCCCGGCAGAAATGGTGGCCACAGGGCTGAGCAGAAACCACCTCATCCCAGGTGTCCTGGCAGATGGCACAGTTGCCATCGGTCTCTGTGGCCATACTTGGCCTCTGCAGCACATGGGGAGAGCTGAGGATCAGGAACTGTTCTCTGTTGCTGGTGTCAGACCCTGCAAGAGAGGGGAGGAAGGAATGGCCAGGCTGCTGGAGAAGGACACCCGTCATGGCCACCCTGGGGGGATGTTTCGCTGGGGGGATATTTTCCTGCACAGCTCACACTCTGCTGCGAGCACCCACAGTGCCTGGCTGCCCTAGCCAGGCAAGGCTAGGGAAACCCTACTGGTTGCTCTGGGACTGGCACTGGCACCTGCCAAGAACAGGCACCACCCAGCACCAGAGAAACCTGGATTGATCCTCCACAACTCACAGTCACGCTTGGTAGGAGTTCAGGCCAGAGCCTGACTGGCCCCATCTCTGCCCACGTCTGAATATAAGCTGGGAGGGACGAGATGTCACAATCTGCCTCTCGCTGATGTCACCCTCCACCAACAGACAATGTCCTCACCAGTGCATTGTTGAAGATTTTTTTCAGCTTGAGGAGTTTTTGCAAGACAATGGCCATATTCAGCCGATGCACAATCCAGCCTGCTGGTAACAATGGATAATGGACACGTTCACAGACAATGCATAATGGACATATTCAGAAAACAGGGTCAGTACATCCTTGAGAAAGATACAAGAAGAAGAGCCATCAAGACTCAGCAAGTTTGTCAGAAAGCTTGAGAAAGTGAGAAAAAAGAAGCAAAGAGTGGGCCAGATGACCACAGCAAAGCGCGTGAAAAATCAGATTATCCAATCAGCATTCTATTTTAGAGTGAACAGCTAGGATTAACCAATCATGTTAGAGACACATGGACAGTATGAACTTATTATAAATATAGACTTTTTGGGATAATAAATTTGGCTCCAGTAGATCATATTGATCATGCTGTGAAGTCCCATTCCTGATCCTCCATACCACAGTGCATGTTGTCAGGAGAAAGATGGAAATATTTTTTCTTGTTTTCAACTTATCTGTGTTGCTCTGCCTTGGCCACCTGCACCCTGTGTCTCATCCCCGCTGCCAAGGTTTTCTGTGAGGAGGGGAGTGGTGGGACCAGTCAGCATGGACTGCCTGTGGCTGGATGATGCCTCCTCCTGTCACTGCTGTTCCCTGGGCAATGCTGGGATTTGGAGAATCTGGGTGCTGGTGACCAGCCCTGGGTGAGAGTCTCCCACGCCTGTGGGTTGTGTCCCTGCTTCAGGGAGAAGCAGGAAGGAATTACTTGTTCCAGCCCCATCCACTCCCGCTGGCATTTACCCACAGTGCCAGGTCCCTCTCCACTTCCCAAGAGCCCATGTTTCTGGAATCCAGTGCCTTTGTGCTCCTCTCCAGCAGGAGGAAGGAACCTCAGGAAGGAGCTGGAGTTGATGTCCCTGCAGAGCGAGGTACAAGGGCCAGAGGAACCCTGTCATGGCTCTGGAGAGCCCAGGACCCATCACCACGTGGGCCATGCTGTGCCATCATCTCCTCTTGCCGCTGGCTGTTGTCATCCCTGAGAGTCATCAGCCCAAGCAGTTCTTTCTTCACTTGGAACTAATTTCTCCTGGTTTGAGGCTTGGCTGGTGTGAGGCAAGGATGCTGTGTGCAACCACCACGTGGCTCTGCCTCAGGGTGCAGAGATCTCTCTTCAAACCTGTGCACAGGGAGGATGTCCATTGCCATACTTTGGTGCTTCACAGTCCATGTGGAAGAAGATGAATGCTTGTTCATCAGGACTTCTTTGTGTTGTTATGGGGAGGGGTGTTTTCTCCTTGCTTGAGTAAGTACCTCTTAAAAAATGCAGTTATATTCCATTTCATTTGGAATTGGGCTTGTAACGGTGTAAATATGCAGGCAACAGCTGGAATTCCAGAGTACCAAGATATTCCCTCCTTCCTGGGGAAACTAAGCCCACAGATACTCCAGGAGATGCATTTCATGCTTTAAGAGGACTCTTGCCCAAGGTATGATTTCATCTGGAGTTCCTTGCACATCTGTGGCCCAGAATATCCCCCCATTAACTCGCTGCCATGATCACATTTCATTTCTTTTTCTCTCCTGTCCCATGTGCCCTGAAATGACAGAAAGGGTGAGGATGGAAGGGACCTTTAGAGATCATCTAGTCCAAGCCCCCTGCCATGGTCAGGGACACTTTCCACTAGACCAGGTTCCTCAGACCTTTATCCAACCTGACCCTGAACACTGCCAATGATGTAACATCCTCAACATTCACAGGCATCCTGTTCCTGGCTCTCACTCGAGCTGAGGGGCAGAATTCCTTCCCCTGACTTGTTGGACATCCCTGTTTAGGCACAGGTACAGAGGGGTGTCAGGGCTGCAAGCACACAGTGCCAGCTCATATCCAGTGTTTCCTTCTCAAGGATGGCCCAGTCCTTCTCCACAGGGCTGCTCTCAATCCATCCATCACCTCTGTTGTTTTGCCAAGTTTTGGAATATGCCTTTCTAAAGAGGAGGAATTTCACACACTGGGAAAAAAAGTTACAGGTCTAAGGAAAGGAGGCTGAGCCAAGTGGGGGCATTGAAATACAGGTGGGCTAGACATTCCTCTTTGATGAGAGGAATGGTTTGCAGGTTTGGGGTGCAGAATGTAACATTTGGGAAGGAGAAAAGGGCACAGAAATTGAGGCTTTCAGCAGCTGCGAGGTGGCAGTGTTAGAACACGCAGCAGCTGGGGGAAGCCATCTCTCTCTCATTCAGGTTCTTGCTGTGTGGGAAGGTGCTGCGAGCTGTGATGGCTGCACTCAGCCTTGGCTGGGAGGATGATCTGCACCAGGGGAGAGCAGAAAGCTGCCACGGTGAGCAAAACATGCTCAGAACACTGCAATGCAGAGAATGATACTGCCCCTGAAGTGCAAAAAGCTTGAAAGCATATAATTCCATGCAAATGCACTGTGGTACAAATTTTCTCTTCTAGAACATGCCCCTTTTTGTATTCTGCAGATTAATTGTCTGGTTTTTTATAGAATACATGGGGATTTTTCTTGAGGTTTGTGGGAGAACTCTCAAGTTTATTTTTATTTGCATTTATACAGATTTTTTTATTACTCTTTTTTGAAATATTTAGGGAACAAATATCCAATAATTTTTTTACTCCTTTGGAATATTGTGATTAATATTCTTAGGAAAAAAAACTTGTTGAACAAGTGTGAAAACACAGAGAGGGGGAAAATAGCATAGAAGTCTTTTAAAACAGGGCATATAACAAGGACTGCAGAAATGAGTAATTCCTCCGAGGGTGAGTTCTTCAAGAACTGTCAAGATACTTCCTTAAATCAAGTGAAATGTGACCTGCAGCCATGCAAAGTACAGCCAAAGCAAATGAAAACCCTTTGGAAAAGAGGGAATTTTGCCAGTGATATCAATTGCCGGTATAATTAAGGGATACCCATCCTCCTTGCACTGCATTCCTCAGTATCTACAGTGTGCTTTCTTCCAATTTCTGTGATGTGAACAAGCAGCTGCAGTTGCTTTACCATCAACTTAAGCTCTTAGAGAAACACCAAACACCATAAATGTTTTTTGTAGCTAAGCATGTCTTGAGTTTCCCCAATCTTCTACCAAGCAGAAAGGAACCACACAGTTACTTCTGCTGATGTTAATGAAGGGTTTCATGAAAGCAGGTGTATGAGAGCATTGCATCCTAAAACTTCCACATTCAAGAAAACACAAGTGCACTTAGAATAAAACATGAAAATAGCAAAGCATCAGAACAGGATAAAAAGAAATTACTAGATAGGAAGTGATGTAGGAAAAAAAAGAGACATTTTTGATACATCTGCATGTATTTGTAAGCTAAAACAGAAAAAAAAAAGGGAATGAAGATTTTTAAATTGCACTGTGCAGAAGAGACACACGGACACCACTGTAAACACAGCTGAGAGATTCAGCTTCGAGTTGTATTAGAGTGGAATTCATTCACTGAAGGTTTCTGGTGCAAAGATTGAGGAAAAAAGGAGAAAAGTTTAATTTCTGAAAGCCATTTAGAGTCCTGGAAGCCTTGTCTAGAGATCTATAAAGCTAAAGCCTCAGAAAACCTGAACCTCCAACATCCCCAAATGGATTGATAAGGTATGGTGGGCACACCTCTGCTGTTTTCAGAGTCAATGAAACTGACAATGAATGTCTGGGAATTAGGAATGCCAACCCAGATTTTATCTCCATTACTCTAAGAACACCTTAATGAGGCACTTCAGGAACTGAGCACTAACATTTTCACTCTGCTCTATTTACTTTGCATTTGAATACAGGCTGGTAGGAGAAGAGATCTGACTTTAATTTCTCCCCAAGTTACCTGTTGCACTTTCAGGTTAGGAGTGCATGTAAAATGCAGCTAATCACTCCATCTATCCATGAATGTTCCACGGCTGAAGTGACACACAGAAACATCCTTTTTCCTCTTTGTACCTTCCCAAGTGGTGTCTTAACTAGCAGGAGATTTGTGTAAATCACACAGAAAATCACCAAAACTTTTGAAATTAACACTCAATTCCATGATAAAAGCTTCTGAGAAAACGCTTGACAGGATCACTGAACAAACTGAAACTCGGAAGAGAAACATGCATTTTAGCACTGATCAAAGGGAAAGAAAAAGAAATGCTGTAAAATTTCCAAGTGGAAGATAAGGAGAAAGACAGGAAGCACAGGAAGAACAAGGCCCTGTCAGATGAGCTGTGGAAGGTAACTTTGTGCCCCAGCTCTGTCAGAGGACGTTCCCTGTCATTGGTGCAAGCAGCTGGAGACAGAAATACTGCTTGATTTGGGGGCCACAGTCTTGGTAAGTGCAGAGGTGGTTCAATAACGTGACATGAGGGAGTTCCCCCGGAGCAACTGGGATGCCTGAAAGAAGTGAACAGCTCACCACAGCCTGGCCCCTCGGCTGCTTTTCCTTCTGACCCTCCTGGGGAGGCTCTGACATTTCCTCTTCCCTGATGGAAGTGCAGCTGCTGCCAAGGGAAACGTCCCCATACTGACTCAGTGTTCCCTTTGCTTCCCAGATGTCCCATCTGCTGTCCCTGTCCAGGAGAGCTGCTCTGCCCAGGAGGAAGAGACCGAGGGAGAGCCTGGGAACATGGGGGGCTGCAATCCCTCCTGATCTAGTTCTGTTTGTGGATGGGTACAATTAGACTTGGATAGTTACAAGTGTAGGGATATTTACATACATTGACTGATATTTGTATAGACATCTGTCTATGTGTATTGTTATATTGATGCATGTAAGTTGATCTGTTTACATCTGTAGTTATATTTACATACTTGTACAGTTGTGTAGCTGTGTAGTTTTATTGCTGGGGTTGTATGGATTTTTTTATTGGTCCACTGATATTTGTATATTTATAGATAGGTTTGATATGTGTATATTATATATGTCATATATGTAATGAAATATGTAATACATATCTACATCTATATATCCTTATGGATATATATGTATTTACTTTTACTTAAATATATATGGAGTTGCATAGTTCTAAAATTGTATTTATTTAGTTCTGGATCTGAAATTCTTTAGAGAGGGATATTGATGTTTCTGTATTTGTATATGGGTTGTACAATTGTAGTAATAGGTAAAAAATTTAATTGTTATACTTCAATTCATATTTGTGTACAGTGAGTTGTACAGAGTTGCAATAAAATATTTTTTTTAACTGAAGTTGGTATTTATATATATTTACAAAGCACAATTCTCGCAAAAAATTACATTTTACACTTAAATTGATATTTGCATGTTTATACATTGGCAGCACAAGTGTAGCAATTTAAAACAAATTTCATTTTTAAACTTAAGGTTTTTTGCATATTTGTACATTACTAGTGCAGGTGTAACTACTTGCAATAAATGCAGTGTTTCTATTGAAAGAAGTGTAGATTCGTGCTGCCCAAAGCCATGAGCAGATGGAAATGCTGCAGGATTGGGCCATGGAAATCCCCGGCCATGGCCAGCACATGGGCATGGGCACGGGCAGCGCAGGTTTGGGATGGCAGCAGAGCCACACGTTGGCTCACGGCTGGCACAGGGGCTGTCCTTGGGCAAGGCAGCTGTGCCGGCAGGGCCCGGGAGCTGTGCCGGCTCTGCCGGGCTGCCGGGGCTGCGGGACGGTCCCGCCGCGGCTGCGCTCACCACAGCCCGGCCCGCTCGGCTGCAGCTGGCCCAGCCGTGCGCCGTGGCTGGCGCTGCTCCTTGCCTGGCCCAGAGCCCTGTCCCAGTCAAGCGCAGCTGGAGGGAGCCTCCTGTCCCTGTAGAGCAGAGGAGAAAGCACCGGGCAGTTGGGTTTCTGGCAGTTGCCTTCTGCCAAGGAGCAGCAGTGGGACAGTTTTCCCAGACAGTTGAACGAATAGGGCAGAGCTAATTAGACAAGGAATTGTTAGTTGAATAGCCCCAGAACATGTGGGGATTTTTTTCTTTCTCACCCTGTTTGGGAGGATGGGAGCTTTTGTCTTTCCTGATAGAAGTACAGTTGCTGCCAAAGGAAACACACCCAAAGACCAATAGTGACCCGGCCTTCTCTTTGCTTCCTTTCTTCTTCCCTCACTGCTACACAGTGCTCTCATACCAGGACCTCACTGCTGCCTCACCTGAGGGTTTACAGCTGCCTCCAGGCCCTTCCAGGCTAAGCGCAGGTGCTCAGGAGTCTGACTTTTTCCTGACATCTCCCAAGAAAGTCTTTGCCTCATCTGGATTTCTTGGGGTTTCATCAGAGGAACCAGGCACCAGCAAATTTCATCTCAACCGTGAGCTCATCATTCCGCTGGTTCCCATAGACTGCAGATGCCGCCCTGAGCCCATCGTTTCTCTGCGTCCCATAGACCATCACAGCCCTTCCATGGCCTCTCCAGAGGGAAGCAGCTGCACATCTTCAGAGCAGTATTTGCCAGCCTGCAGTTCATCAGGTAGGGAAAGAGTTTCTACCCTTGCTTTCCAAGCAGGTCCTGGTTAGTGACCCTTTAAAGAGTTTTCCTGCAGTGCTCTATCATGGGTAGATCTCAAGCGAGAATCGGGTAGAAAGTGTCAAGTCGCCTAGGAAGAGGGATCTTGAAAACAGAAGGATTTTCTGCCAGCTTTTCCTGTCCTTGGTGCAGATTTGGAGGGTGTTCTGGGCATTTTCCAGACAGCCCTTCTGTAGGGGTACAAGGGCAAGGCAAAAGATATTGCCTAACAAGTCATCAGTGTTAGGTGCACTCCCCTCTTTCTTTGAATGAAGCCAGACTAGGATG
>NW_024369109.1:0-916 GCF_014805655.1 Passer montanus
GGGCTGGGGGCACCCAGGCCCCGACAAACCCCAAAAACCCCGAAAATCCCAGAAAATCCCCCCCAAAAAACCCCAAATCTCCACTCCAGGACACACCCAGGACCAGGCGGGCATGCCCACCCACACCTGTCGGGAGAGCCCCAAATGGGGCTGGGGGCTTCGCAAATGGGGCTGGGGGCACCCAGGCCCCGACAAACCCCAAAAACCCCGAAAATCCCAGAAAATCCCCCCCAAAAAACCCCAAATCTCCACTCCAGGACACACCCAGGACCAGGCGGGCATGCCCACCCACACCTGTCGGGAGAGCCCCAAATGGGGCTGGGGGCTTCCAAAGGGGCTGGGGGCACCCAGACCCCAACAAACCCCAAAAAAACCCCCGAAAAAAACCCAAAACCTCCAAAAAAACCCCAAATCTCCAGCCCAGGACAGCCCAAATCACACCTGAGAGCATCCAAAATGGGTCTGGGGTCCCCAGAAATGGGGCTGGGGGCACCCAGACCCCAACAAACCCCAAAAAAACCCCAAATCTCCAGCCCAGGACAGCCCAAATCACACCTGAGAGCATCCAAAATGGGTCTGGGGTCCCCAGAAATGGGTCTGGGGGCTTCGCAGATGGGGCTGGGGGCACCCAGACCCCAAAACAACAAAAAAACCCAGAAAACCCCCCCGAAAAACCCCCAAATCTCCATCCCAGGACAGCCCAAATCACACCTGAGAGCACCCAAAATGGGGCTGGGGTCCCTAAATTGGGTCTGGGGTCTCAAAATTGGGGCTGGGGTCCCAAAATTTCATTTTCCCCCAAAAATTTTGATTTTTTTTCCTCAAAATTTTGGGGTTTTTTTCCCAATTTTTTTCCCCCAAATTTCGATTTTTTTTTCCCCGCAAATTTTTTGGGATTTTTTTCCCAAATTTTTGG
>NW_024369110.1:0-916 GCF_014805655.1 Passer montanus
TCCCGGTCTCTGTCCTAATCTCACTCCCAATCCCGGTTCCAGTCTGAGTCTCTGTCCTAATCTCAGTCCCAGTCCTGGTCCCGGTCCCAGTTCTGATCCCAGTTCCAATCCCAATTCTGGTCCCAATCCCAGGTCCAGTCCCGGGTCTGATCCTGGTCTCAATCCCAATCCCGGTTCTGATACCAGTCCTGGTCCCAGTCTCAGTTTCTGTCCCAATCCTGGTTCCAATCCCAACTCTGGATCCAGTCCCAGTTCTGATCCCGGTCTCGGTCCCAATCCCAGTTCCGGTTCCAATCCCAGTCCCAATCCTGGTCCCAGTCCCACTTCCAGTCCCACTTCCAGTCCCAGTTCCAGTCCCAATCCCAGGTCCAGTCCTGGCTCTGATCCTGGTCTCGGTCCCAATCCCAATCCCAATCCCGGTTCCAGTCTCAGTCTCTGTCCTAATCTTGCCCCCAGTCCCAGTCCCGGTTCAATCCCAATCCCGGTTCCGATCCCAATCCCGGTTCCAGTCTCAGTCTCTGTCCCAGTCCCAGTCCCAATCCCAGTCCCAGTTCAATCCCAGTCCCAGTCCCGGTTCAATCCCAATCCCAGTTCCAATCCCAGTCCCAGTTCTGGTCCCAGTCCCAATCCCGGTTCAATCCCAATCCCAATCCCAGTCCCGGTTCCAATCCCAGTCCCGGTCCCAGTCCCGTTCAATCCCAGTCCCAATCCCGGTTCCGATCCCAGTCCCGGTTCTGATTCCAGTTCTGGCCCCAGTCCCGGTTCAATCCCAATCCCAGTCCCGGTTCTGATCCCAGTTCTGATCCCAGTTCTGGATCCCAGTCCTGGTCCCAGTCCCAGTCCCGGTTCAATCCCAATCCTGGTTCCGATCCCGGTTCTGATCCCAGTCCCAGTTCTGATCCCAGTCCTGGTCCCA
>NW_024369111.1:0-915 GCF_014805655.1 Passer montanus
CAGGAAAAAATGGGGAAAAAATCAGGAAAGAAAGGGAAAATATTGGGGGAAAAAAGGGAAAAAAATTGCGAAAAAAGTGGGAAAAACCTAGGAAAAATGCGAATAAACATGGGAAAAATGAGGAAAAATGGAAAAAAATCAGGAAAAAATGGGGAAAAAATCAGGAAAAAAGGGAAAATATTGGGGAAAGAAAGGGAAAAAAATTGCGAAAAAAGTGGGGAAAAACCTAGGAAAAAATGAAAAAAAACATGGGAAAAATGAGGAAAAAATGGAAAAAATCAGGAAAAAATGAGAAAAAATCTGGGAAAATGGGGAAAAATCTGGAAAAAAAGGGAAAATATTGGGGAAGAAAAGGGGAAAAAATTGCAAAAAATGTGGGAAAAACCTAGGAAAAAATGCGAAAAAACATGGAAAAAATCAGGAAAAATTGTGGAAAAATCAGGAAAAATTGGGGAAAAAATCAGGAAAAAAAGGGAAAATATTGCGAAAAAAGTGGGAAAAACCTAGGAAAAATGTGAAAAAACATGGAAAGAAGGAGGAAAAATCAGGAAAAAATGGGGAAAAAATCAGGAAAAAATGGAAAAATATTGGGGAAAAAAAGGGGAAAAAAGTGCGAAAAACCTAGGAAAAAATGCAAAAAAACATGGAAAAAAGGAGGAAAAAATCAGGAAAAAATGAGAAAAAATCTGGAAAAATGGGGAAAAAAATCAGGAAAAAAAGGGAAAATATTGGGGAAAAAAAGGGGAAAAAATTGCAAAAAAAGTGGGAAAAACCTAGGAAAAAATGCAGAAAAACCTGGGAAAAATCAGGAAAAAATGGGAAAAATCAGGAAAACTTGGGGAAAACTGGGGAACAACTGGCAAACGTGGGAAAAGAATAAAAATGTGTAATTTGTTTGTTTTTCAGCGCGGAGAA
>NW_024369112.1:0-915 GCF_014805655.1 Passer montanus
CAGCAGGGACTGGCATGGGGAGCTACAATCCCTGCCCGACTGGGGATGGCTCTGCTCCCTGTGCAGAGGAAGGCTGGTTTGGGCAGAGTACACACAGATTTCAAGGCCATTTGGGGCCTTCATGGCCAGCAGCTTCAGGCTGATCCCCTTGGTCCCTGCTCCCTCCTGGCCATGGCAAGAGCCGGCTGGGATGGCCCTGGCAGGGGGCTCTGCTCACATCCCCACAGGTCCAGCTTCTGACCGTGGCTCTGTTTTTTTCTCTTGCAGCCCTTGAAGAAATGACAGATGACATCAGTATTGCCATCCAAAGTGTGGCAATTGAAACATTGTGCATTCTCAAGGCAGTCAAGCGGGCTTCGATATCCAAGTTCCAGAGACTGCAAGATTAGCTGCACAGGGTGTGGAAGACTCAGCCTCATCTGTAACATCTCAGCAGGCAGAGCTGCTGGAGCTCTGTGGACAATTGATCCCAGAGGCTCTTTTTGGTGCAGCCACCTGAGTACTCGGGAATTTTGTTTTTCTTTTAGAATATTCTCCTTTTTATTTTTTTTAGCTGTTACAGTATGTGGATGATTTGTTATTGGCAAGGGAAACTGAGGAGAAAACTAGGAGGAGTACTATTGATTTGCTGAATTTTTTAGGTGAGCATGGTCTAAAAATATCCAGATCCAAATTACACTTTGTGGAGTCAGAAGTCAGTATTTAGGTCATTGGATCAGTAAGGGAAAGAAACAGCTGGACCCTGAAAGAGTTTCAGGAATATTAAGCATGGGACCCCCAAAATCAAAAAGTGATATAAGGTAGTTTTTAGGTCTTTTGGGTTATTGTAGAAAGTAGATTGAAGGATTTAGTGGAAAAGTGAAAATTTTATATGAAAAATTGTCTACAAACCATTTTTAGTGGACTAGGGAGGAT
>NW_024369113.1:0-817 GCF_014805655.1 Passer montanus
GAGCCATTGATAACATCTGGAGGTCTGCTCAAGGCTTGGGAAAGCTTAGTACAAACACAGTGAAACTCTACATCACAACTTGAACAAGGACGTACAGCTGGGAAAATGACATTTCCCACACCATTTCTTCTTCTAGACACAGAAGCCCATGCGCTCCCTGGGCACTGCTTCCCCAGACAGATTCACTGGAGGATTGCCATCCTTTTCTGGACACAGGAAAAGGGCGCTTGGTGTAAGTGGCACAGGCCTTGGCACGAGGCAGGATGTGAAGGCACACTCAGATTAGAGGATCACTGAACCCCCCTTTGCCTGCGTAGGGGCCAGTCTCTCCCTGGGAACAATCTCTCCCTGACTGTCCATCACGACTATGTCACAATCACAATCGAGTGATTCTAGAGACATTTTCAGATAGAGTTTCAGACACACACAGGGCCACCTCTACCTGGTCATGACAAACAAGGCAACAGTTAAACTACCATTCACAGAGAGCACCCCATTACAGAAAAGCAAACTTATGAATCCACAGCTTGGCCGTTTATAATCTGAGCATATTCATTTTATCTAGTCCAGCAATGGACCATGGAAGTTAAAAAAACACCTGCTTTCTCTCCAACAGTGCTTCCTCACACGCTGCACCTGCAAGAGTCTCCTCAAACTCGTTACAGATTCTATGGTTCTCTCTGACCTTTACCATTAGCAGATGTACTCCACTGCCAGAAAAGTTGCAGATACAACTTACCATGGCTAACATTTCATTTCTTAACAAGTGCATGTGAGAAATGAGACAATTTCTCCCATTACAAATTTAAGGAAACAC
>NW_024369113.1:2071-3231 GCF_014805655.1 Passer montanus
CCGGCACTGCACGCAGTGAAATGCAAGGTATTTATTTTAATACGGCGGACGGAGCATTACGAGTCCAAACACAAGTAGTTCAAAAGCAGAGCTTTCATCACGAATATTTGTAAAAGACATGATGGAATGACCGGCGCAAGGGCAGCGAAAGAAAGCCCTCTGTGATATACAGCTGTAGGTTACTTCATCACTCTGTGCCAACTCTATTTACACCTACCCAGGAGGCAGGAAAGCACCTGAAATGAACCTGTCCGATTTATACGCAATTCTATTCCATCAATTCATTCTATAATCCCAGGAAGAGTCTTTTCTTTTCTCCGAAGTTAAGACATACAGGCTTGACGCTCGCTAGCAAAACCTTGTTCTAATTATTGCGTATTCATGGTGCTATGGCACATTTTCAACAACGGGAAATGATCATTACAGCTGCACACCTTAGACTCTGATGGCCTTTGATAGATTTTCAAGTATACCTGATTCAAGTGCTTAAAGTGTCAATTGTCGAATCTCTTAAGGATTTGATAGCCATATATTGAATCTTAGAGGCTTATTATCCTTTTAAACAGACATTTATGAGAAATACTGGGGAAGGAGGGGTAGAAGGGGGAACCAACCAAAACCAAACAAACAACCAAAAAAATGGCCTAAGAGGACGAATTCTCTGTACAGGATCCAAAGACCTCTCTTTTTATAAAAAGAATAAGAAAACGGGCTCTGGAAGGGAAAAAAAATTTCCCCATTTGAGACCTCAGTCTTCATCTACACCTGTGTATGAAGGAAATGCTAGGAGTGGTAAAAAAGAAAAAGGGAATTACCAGCCAGAATGGAAAAAGAAAACTAGCAAAATTAACTCGCCCCACTAATGGTACCAGCCCTGCCATTTCTGCAGCAGTGCTCACGCAAAACATGAGTGTTGGTCTCTTCTTCTACTCCGGATGAAGGACCTGTCACTTTTCTATCCATGAGAAACGAGTCTAAGGCCGAAAAGGTGTTAAACAAATGGCATGTGGCCAGCTTTTAAACAGGTCCCAGAATACATGGTAAATTTCAGGATAAACTGCTCATGCAGGAAAAATCTGCAATAGTACTATCTGTGTTATTTCCCCAACTCCTTCATGCAGAACCGGCTAATCTCCTGCACAGTTATGATTCCCCATCAC
>NW_024369114.1:0-915 GCF_014805655.1 Passer montanus
ACACACACACATATTAAAAATAAATAAATTAAAAAAAGGCACGAATCTAATTAAAATAGCTTCCAGGCACTTCACAGTAAACAAAGTTTAGATAAACAAATTTCACTCTGGAGGAGATTTTAGCTAGCAAAAGTAACCTTTGTCTCTGGGAGAGACTGATGTGTTTGGCACGCCCAGATGTTGGGCTTGATCCTCAGCTCAATTCCAGCCCTTCAGTCAAAGAAAAGTAAATGCAAAGCTGACTTGGGATGCACTGAATACATTCCTCCTGCAGGCAATGTGCAAATAATTGTACATTTCCCACTCTTTGTCTATTTGACAAGTTTTGAGTGGAGATTGCGAGGGTGCTGCACAGTGGAAATGCAGCACAGATTCACAATTTCATTTCTCCTGCAAGTTAAAGCTCAAAAACCAATTTATAGCAGCAGACCCCATTACTAAGGGAAGAACACTGAATCACCTTCCACAGAAATCTTTGCTCTACACAAGTGCTGCCTTTGGAGATTTTTTTTGCAGACCTGTTTTTAGAAGAAATAAGAACCCATGTGAAAGTTGCAGAGGTCTGTGTCACTGACAGAAGAAACTGTGCAGATGCCATTGCTGATAATTTCTGCTCCAAGCTGCCTGCATGCCACTTTAATTGGGTAAAACGTTGCAATATTTCTAAATTTAGGGTTTGTGTCCAGCTTGGCTGGTTGGGTGCCATGCTAATAAAAAATTCAATATCAAGGTTTTATCAAAGTCTGGGGCAAAGGAGGGGGGATAAGTGTGCAAAGAAGAAGACATGAGGAGAACAGGAAAGGAAAAATACATCCTTTAAACAAAAATAATTGTATGGATCACGGTAAAGAAAAACAATTGAAACCTAATGGTGGAGGAGAAGAAGAAAGAAGAAGAAGGAGAAGAAGAAGAAGA
>NW_024369115.1:0-915 GCF_014805655.1 Passer montanus
TCTTTAGTGTGCTCAGCCAAGAGTTAGGAAAACATTCATTTGGATAAGTGAGGACCTGATACTTTTTTCATACTAAGGGGATAAAAAAGGATCATGGCAGGATTATAATCAGAGGTGGAACATCGTATGACAATGATAAGAGATATCCAGATCTCAACTGTGCCCTCAGCTTAATAAGAATCACAGAAATCCTCCAGGAGAGTACATGGTCCAAGTAATAGAAATAGATCTGGTCTATTGAACACAGCACAATGTATGTGCTTTTAGCTTCTGAGGGCTTTATATTTCCCCAACAGCATTTTAATGTTTCCATCTGTTAAGGCTCTCTCTAGCAGTATGGATGTTACCCCCAAACTATTTGTTTCACAGTCAAGAAGAGCTGAAAAATGTAACTGGATCCTACTAAAAAGTGGGTTGAGGTAGGGTTTGACTTAGCCACTCTTTGTATGTTAAGAGACTAAACTCATTCAACTCATCGGAATGAGAGTTTCTAAATTTGTGGTTGCAGCCTAATGGTGATAAGGGTTGTAAATATTACAGTGTATTTCTGGAGTAACCCAGTGGGACCACTGACCGAATACTGAACTTTTAAATTATGGAAATACCTTTTGAAAAGTATAAGTAATGCAAATCTATGCAAATTAGAGTGAAAGTTTAGCCCAAGATGTAAGAATTCCTCTAAAACCTTTTGGTTAATTGATTGGATTATCCTCTCAGTTACACTGCAGTAACTCGAGTTTCCCTTCAGTAACTTAAAGCGGATGTTTGTCTCTGACACGGATGGACCTCCTGTGTGAACAACAGACTCAGACCTTGAGACCTTGATTTTACTAATCAATCCAAGACCCAACTCTAATTTACCATGCTGAAGCAATACCAAATCCACCAGAGATAACTCTAGGTAATGCTCAGACT
>NW_024369116.1:0-915 GCF_014805655.1 Passer montanus
GGTATTCCAGTTCACTGAATTGTATATCTTTTTTACTGTGCATATATTGCTATAATTATAGCAATTGTTTACTAGGAAAAAAAATAACCAAAATAAACAAGTAGAAGTTAGTCATATGTTATTAGGTTAGGTTGTGCTTGTTACTAAGAATATATATAACAGTTTCTTGTAACTCTTACAAAATTGTTTGAAGAAAAATTCTGTTAGGCTTTTCTTCAGCTTTCATGTACAATTTACTTTGTAAAATTCTCTCTCTTCTACTCAGAAAAAATATTCAACCGAGTACCTCATACTGTGCTACTGTTGAAAATAATTTATATAAATCATTATTTTTTTGGTTCATTTTATCAGCATTTTGAGTTCTTCATTGTGAATGGATGTTTCTTAAATTCTACTGGTTTCTTCTCCAAATAAGGGGAAAAAATCAAAATCAAATAGACATTTGGGTATGAAATAAAAATTCAGAGCAGCTCCTCAAAGTAAACTTTCTACTTTTATTCTGTGATTAAATAAAACATAGGTTTCTGCATATTTTTTTGATTTTATGAAATAATGATATGAAGTGAAGTCTTCTTGGTATGATTTTGTCTTTTAACTAACAGTAGCTATAAATGCAGACACCAGAGTGTTTGTCTTTGAAGCCTCACTATTAAAACCTCAAAGATATTTCTAGTACAAAGAGCTGTACCTATGCACCCACCTGACTGTCTATCTATATTGTTTTAATGTGTAGTATTCATAAATAAAATGATGAATAATTTATCTCCATCTGTGCAGACAGATTTTACCACTGTAATCCTCTGTAACTGTCAGCTCTGTAAGATAATGTTCATGCTGTAGAAGCTATTCCAGTGAAATTTAACACAAGTTTCTAGGTCTTTAAAGATAACATGCATAGTGAGACAATATTTTAAA
>NW_024369117.1:0-915 GCF_014805655.1 Passer montanus
TGTTCCTTGGGAATGTGCCTCAATTCCTACAAATATTCCCAAATCCTGGAGATGGATGGAACAGTGGGAATGGGATAAATATTCCCAAATCCCTGAGTTGGATGGACAATCAGGAATGGGATAGAACAGTGGGATAACTATTCCCAAATCCCAGAGCTGGATGGAACATTGGGAATGGGATAAATATTCCTAAATCCCTCCTGGTCCTGATGGATTATTGGGAAGGGATAAATATTCCCAAATCCCTGAGTTGGATGGACAATCAGGAATGGGATAGAACAGTGGGATAACTATTCCCAAATCCCAGAGCTGGATGGAACATTGGGAATGGGATAAATATTCCTAAATCCCTCCTGGTCCTGATGGATTATTGGGAAGGGATAAATATTCCCAAATCCCTGAGTTGGATGGACAATCAGGAATGGGATAGAACAGTGGGATAACTATTCCCAAATCCCAGAGTGGAATGTTGGAAACCGGATGTAACTGTGGGATAATTATTCCCAAAATCCCTAAATTGGATGGAACTTCAGAATGGGATATGATGGATTCCCAAATTCCTGCTGGTCCTGATGGAATGTTAGGAATGGGATGGAATGGTGGGATAAATATTCCCAAAATTCCTGAGTTGGATGGAAAATGAGGAATGGGATATAACGGTGGGATAAATATTCCCAAAATCCCTGAGTTGGATGGAAAATGAGGAATGGGATAGAATGGTGGGATAAATATTCCTGAGTCCCTGCAATTCCTGATGGAACATCAGGAATGGGACACAATGGTGGGATAAATATTCCCAAATCCCCACTGGTCCTGATGGAATGTCGGGAATGGGATACAAAGGGCGGATTCCCTGGGTTGAGGGGACCTGGTGTCTCTGTCCTGATGGAGCCCAAGGAATGTTTGGATGATGAT
>NW_024369118.1:0-931 GCF_014805655.1 Passer montanus
CGGCGTTCCCGGCGTTCCCGGCGTTCCCGCTCACCGCACGTTGATCTGCAGGATCTGGTTGAGTTTGCTCTGCAGCAGCGACGCCTGCGGGGCACGGCCATTCATTAATTAATTAGCTAATTAACTAATTAACTAACGAACCAATCCACGCACTCACTGACTCATTAACGGGAATTCATTAGCGGGAATTAATTAACCGGGAATAACGGGGACGGCCGGCGGGAATTGCCGGGAAAAACGGGAAAACAAACGGGAAACAGCCACAGCGGGAGTTAATTGGTTAGTTAGTTAATTAGTTAGTTAGTTAATTAATTAAAGGGAATGGTTGATTGATTAACGGGGGACAGCCAATGGGAGCTAATTAATGGAGAACAAAAAGGGAACGAATTAACGGGGAACAACAAAACGGGAAAACACCGGGAACAGCAAACGGGGATTAATTAACGGGAATTAATTAATGCGAACAGCAAATGGAAATTAACAGGAATTAATTAATGGGGACAGCAAAGGGGGATTAATTAACTGGGGCACAAACAGGAATTAACTCACAGGAATTAATTAACAGGAACAGCAAATGGGAATGAATTAATTAATGGGAAACAATTAACGGGGACAGCAAACAGGAATTAATTAACAGGAATTAATTAGCAAGAACAGAAAATGGGAATTAATTAATGGGAATTAATTAACGGGGACAGCAAAGGGGAATTAATTAACAGGAATTAATTAAAGGGAACAGCAAATGGGAATTAATTACAAGGAATTAATTAATGAGGAACAGCAAAATGGGAATTAATTAATAGGAATTAATGGGAACAACAAACAGGAATGCATTAATGGGAATTAATTAATGGGGACAGCAAAGGGGAGTTAATTAATGGGAATTAATTAACAGGAACAGCAAACAGGAATTAATTAATAGGAATTAATT
>NW_024369119.1:0-13742 GCF_014805655.1 Passer montanus
CATTGGGGACATTGGGGGATTTGGGGACAATTGGAATATTCGAGGTGTTGGGGACATCAGGGGGATTTGGGGTCATTGGGAACATTGGGGACATCAGGGACATTTGGGGACAATTGGGATATTTGGGATACTGGGGACATCGAGGACATTTGGGGGGATTTGGGACATTGGGGACATTTGGGGGATTGGGGACACTGGGGACATTTGGAACATTTGGGGACATCAGGGGGATTTGGGGTCATTGGGGGCATTGGGGACATCAGGGACATTTGGGGACAATTGGGATATTTGGGATATTGGGGACATCGAGGACATTTGGGACATTGGGGGCAGATTGGGGACATTGGGGGGATTTGGGGACATTGAGGACTTTGGAGGCATTGGGAATATTGGGGACACTGGGGACATTTGGGGGGATTTGGGGGGATTGGGGGACGTTGGGAACATTGGGGACATTTGGGATATTTGGGATATTGGGGACATTTGGGGACATCACGGGGATTTGGGGACACTGGGGACATTGGGGGGATTTGGGGACAATTGGGATATTTGGGACATCGAGGACATTTGGGGACAACTGGGGACATTGGGGACATTTGGGGGGATTGGGGACATTGGGAACATTTGGGGACAATTGGGATATTGGAGACATTAGGGACATTGGGGATGTTTGAGATGTTGGGGACATTTGGGGACATTAGGGGGATTGGGGACATTTGGGGACAACTGGGATATTTGGGATATTGGGGACATCGGGGACATTTGGAGACATTGGGGACATTGAGGGGATTTGGGGACATCAGGGGGATTTGGGATGTTGGGGACATTTGGGGACATTTCCCTCAGGACTGCCCCAGACCCCAAACCCACCTTGGTGAGCCCAGAGTGCCCCAAAACCCCTCAAGACCCTCCCAAATCCCCCCAAACTCCCCCAAATCCCCCCAAAACTCTCCCAAATCCCCCCAAAACTCCCCCAAATCCACAGCGGGGACATTTGGGGACATTTGGGAAGATTTGGGGACATTGGGGACATCGGTGGCATTGAGGTCGTTGGGACATTTGGGGACATTTGGGGACGTGGATTTGGGGGTGACGTCGGGGACATCGGGTGAAGGACAAGGATGGGGGGGGGACAACATCAACCGGTGGTGGGGACATCAATGGGGACACCAAGGCGTGCCCAGGTGTCCCAGGTGTGCCCCAGGTGTGTCCCCAGGTGTGCCCAGGTGTCCCAGCTGTCCTAGGTGTGCCCTAGGTGTGTCCCAGGTGTGCCCCAGGTGTGTCCCCAATGTCCCCAGTGTCCCAGGTGTGTCCCCGATGTCTCCAGGTGTGTCACATGGGGGACATTGGGGATGTTGGGGACATTGGGGATGTTGGGGACAGTCATTCCTCCCCAGTTTGGACCATTCCCTCCCATTTTTTCACCGTTTTTTCACCGTTTTTCCCCATTTTCTCCCCGTTTCTCCCCCTCCTCACCTCCTCGAGGTCCCTCTGGAGCTTGGCCCCCTCCTCGTGTGCCCGGGCCACCTCCCACTTTGGGGTGAAACCCTCCCAGTTTGGGCCATTCCCTCCCAGTTTGGGGTGAAACCCTCCCACTTTGGGCCATTTTTGGCCATTTCTCCCATTTTTTCACCGTTTTTTCCCATTTTTTCCCGTTTTTTCCCGTTTTCCCCCTCCTCACCTCCTTGAGGTCCCTCTGCAGCTTGGCCCCCTCCTCATGTGCCCAGTCCAGCTCCCACTTTGGGGTGAAACCCTCCCAGTTTGGGCCATTCCCTCCCAGTTTGGGGTGAAACCCTCCCACTTTGGGCCATTTTTGGCCATTTCTCCCATTTCCCCCCATTTTTAGCCATTTTTTCTCATTTTTTCCCATTTTTTCCCGTTTTCCCCCCGTTTTTCGCCCTCCTCACCTCCTTGAGGTCCCTCTGGAGCTTGGCGCCCGCCTCGTGTGCCCGGGCCAGCTCTCACTTTGGGGTGAAACCCTCCCAGTTTGGGCCATTCCCTCCCAGTTTGGGCCATTTTTGGCCATTTCTCCCATTTCCCCCCATTTTTAGCCATTTTTTCCCGTTTTTTCCCATTTCCCCCCCCTTTTTCCCCCGTTTGACCACTGACCAGGGACCTCTGACCCCATTTTATTCTGTTCTCACCTGCTTGAGGTCCCTCTGGAGCTTGGCCCCCTCCTCTTATGCCCTGGCCACCTCCCACTTTGGGGTGAAACCCTCCCGTTTTGGGCCATTCCCTCCCAGTTTGGGCCATTTTTTGCCATTTTTTCCCATTTTTTCCCATTTTTTCCCGTTTTTTCCCATTTCCCCCCCCTTTTTCCCCCTCCTCACCTCCTTGAGGTCCCTCTGGAGCTTGGCGCCCGCCTCGTGAGCCCGGGCCAGCTCTCTCTGGGCGGCGCTGGCCTCGTCCTGCAGCCGGCCCAGCTGGCGGCACAGCGCGGCCACGCGCTGCCGGCCCAGCGACGCCTCCAGCTCGGCCTCGCGCCGCCGCTCGCCGCCCGCCTGCCGAGCAGCGCCGCTGAGCCTGGCCCCTGACCTCTGACCTCTGACCCCCGGGGACACTGACCAGTGACCTCTGACCCCCCGGGGACGCTGGCCCCTGACCACTGACCTCTGACCCCGGGACGCTGGCCACTGACCACTGACCAGGGACCTCTGACCCTCCTGGGGACACTGACCACTGACCGCTGAGCCTGGCCCCGGGACGCTGGCCACTGACCACTGACCAGGGACCTCTGACCCCGGGACGCTGGCCACTGACCACTGACCAGGGACCTCTGACCCTCCTGGGGACACTGACCAGTGACCAGTGACCAGTGACCCCCAGGGACACTGACCCCTGACCCCGGGACGCTGGCCACTGACCAGTGACACCCAGGGACACTGACCAATGACCACTGACCAGGGACCTCTGACCAGTGACCCCCCCCAGGGACACTGACCACTGACCGCTGAGCCCTGGCCCCGGGACGCTGGCCACTGACCGCTGACCACTGACCCCAGGACGCTGGCCACTGACCTCTGACCCCCAGGGGACACTGACCAGTGACCACTGACCTCTGACCCCGGGACACTGGCCACTGACCGCTGAGCCCTGGCCCTGGGACGCTGGCCACTGACCACTGACCAGGGACCTCTGACCCCCCTGGGGACACTGACCAACGACCAGGGACCTCTGACCCCGGGACGCTGGCCGCTGACCACTGACCAGGGACCTCTGACCCTCATGGGGACACTGACCACTGACCTCTGACCTCTGACCCCGGGACGCTGGCCACTGACCAGTGAGCCCAGGGACACTGACCCCCCCAGGGACACTGACCAGTGACCTCTGACCCTGGGACACTGACCAGTGACCAGTGACCCCCCAGGGACACTGACCACTGACCAGGGACCTCTGACCCTCATGGGGACACTGACCACTGACCTCTGACCTCTGACCCCGGGACGCTGGCCACTGACCAGTGAGCCCAGGGACACTGACCCCCCCAGGGACACTGACCAGTGACCTCTGACCCTGGGACACTGACCAGTGACCAGTGACCCCCCAGGGACACTGACCACTGACCAGGGACCTCTGACCCTCATGGGGACACTGACCACTGACCTCTGACCTCTGACCCCGGGACGCTGGCCACTGACCAGTGAGCCCAGGGACACTGACCCCCCCAGGGACACTGACCAGTGACCTCTGACCCCCCGGGGACGCTGGCCCCTGACCACTGACCTCTGACCCCGGGACGCTGGCCACTGACCACTGACCCCCAGGGGACGCTGACCACTGACCTCTGACCCCCAGGGGACGCTGACCACTGACCAGGGACCTCTGACCCCCAGGGGACACTGACCACTGACCATGGACCACTGACCAGTGACACCCAGGGACACTGACCAATGACCACTGACCAGGGACCTCTGACCAGTGACCCCCCCCAGGGACACTGACCACTGACCGCTGAGCCCTGGCCCCGGGACGCTGGCCACTGACCGCTGACCACTGACCCCAGGACGCTGGCCACTGACCTCTGACCCCCAGGGGACACTGACCAGTGACCACTGACCTCTGACCCCGGGACACTGGCCACTGACCGCTGAGCCCTGGCCCTGGGACGCTGGCCACTGACCACTGACCAGGGACCTCTGACCCCCCTGGGGACACTGACCAACGACCAGGGACCTCTGACCCCGGGACGCTGGCCGCTGACCACTGACCAGGGACCTCTGACCCTCCTGGGGACACTGACCAGTGACCAGTGACCAGTGACCCCCAGGGACACTGACCCCTGACCCCGGGACGCTGGCCACTGACCAGTGACACCCAGGGACACTGACCACTGACCAGTGACCAGTGACCTCTGACCCCCCGGGGACACTGACCAGTGACCAGTGACCTCTGACCCCCCGGGGACACTGACCACTGACCGCTGACCCCTGACCCCAGGACGCTGGCCACTGACCGCTGACCCCTGACCCCAGGACGCTGGCCACTGACCGCTGACCCCTGACCCCAGGACGCTGGCCACTGACCGCTGAGCCCTGACCCCAGGACGCTGGCCACTGACCGCTGAGCCCTGGCCCCGGGACACTGGCCACTGACCAGTGACCAGTGACCAGTGACCCCCCAGGGACACTGACCACTGACCAGGGACCTCTGACCCTCATGGGGACACTGACCACTGACCTCTGACCTCTGACCCCGGGACGCTGGCCACTGACCAGTGAGCCCAGGGACACTGACCCCCCCAGGGACACTGACCAGTGACCTCTGACCCTGGGACACTGACCAGTGACCAGTGACCCCCCAGGGACACTGACCCCCCTGGGGACACTGACCTCTGACCCCGGGAGGCTGACCACTGACCAGTGACCACTGACCCTGGGGACACTGGACACTGACCCCCCCAGGGACACTGACCCCCTCCCCCCAGGGACACTGACCAATGACCCCTGACCAGTGACCAGTGACCCCCCTAGGGACACTGACCAATGACCCCTGACCCCCCGGTGTCCCCGCTGTCCCCTCACCGCGCTGTCCCCGTCGGTGGCCGTGTCCTCCAGGCCCGAGCGGCGCCGGGACAGCTGCTCCCGCAGGGACAGGGACTGGGGACAGGGAATGACCCCTGACCCCCCGGTGTCCCCGCTGTCCCCTCACCGCGCTGTCCCCGTCGGTGACCCCTGACGCCCCAGTGACCCCTGACCCCCCGGTGTCCCCCCTGACCCCCCGGTGTCCCCGCTGTCCCCTCACCGCGCTGTCCCCGTCGGTGGCCGTGTCCTCCAGGCCCGAGCGGCGCCGGGACAGCTGCTCCCGCAGGGACAGGGACTGGGGACAGGGACAGGGTCACCAACAGGGACATGGGGACAGTGTCACCTCAGGGACAGGGACATGGGGACAGTGTCACCTCAGGGACAGGGACAGGGACAGCTGCTCCCGCAGGGACAGGGACTGGGACAGGGGGACATGGGGACAGTGTCACCAACAGGGCAGGGACAGCTGCTCCCACAGGGACAGGGACTGTGGGGACAGGGACTGGGGACATGGTGACAGGGACAGTGTCACCAACAGGGACACGGGGACAGGGGACAGATGTCCCCCTCCAAAGGACCATGACAGGCGTCACCCCTGGCACCACCCACAGGGACACCCTGTGTCACCCACCCCGGTGTCACCCACCCCGGTGTCACCCACCCTGGTGTCACCACCCCTGTGTCACCACCCCTGCTGTCCCCTGCTGTCCCCTGCTGTCCCCCGGTGTCCCCCAGTGTCCCCTGCTGTCCCCTGCTGTCCCCCGGTGTCCCCCAGTGTCCCCTGCTGTCCCCTGCTGTCCCCCGGTGTCCCCTGCTGTCCCCTGCTGTCCCCCGGTGTCCCCCGGTGTCCCCTGCTGTCCCCTGCTGTCCCCACCTCCTGGTTGGACACCTCCAGCTCCTCCTCGAGGACGGCCACGCGCTCCAGGGCCACCCGCAGCCGCTCCCGCACCTGGGGGACACCGGGGTGACACCGGGGTGACACCGGGGGGACACCGAGGTGGCACCAGGGGGACACCGGGGTGACACCGGGGTGACACCAGGACCTCCCCCAGGATGTCCCCAGAGCCACCTGTGTGACCTCAAAGAGTCCCCCGAGACCCCTTTGGGTCCCCCCAGGGACCCCTGAGGGCCACCAGGTGCCACCAGGTGCCACCAGGTGTGACCAGGGGCGTCCCCGAACCCCCCGAGACCCCCCTGGGGACCCCCCAGGGCACCCCAAAACCCCCTGAGACCCCTTCAGGTCCCCCCAGGTGGCACCTGGGACGTCTCCGAACCCCCCTGGGGACCCCCGTGGGGACCTCCAGGTGCCACCAGGTCACCCCAAAACCCCCCCAGGGACCCCCCAGGTCACCCCAAATCCCCCAGAGACCCCCCAAAACCCCCTAGGGACCCCCTAAGACCCCCCAGGTCATCCCAAATCCCCCAAAACCCCCCAGGGACCCCCCAGGTCACCCCAAATCCCCCAGAGACCCCCCAAAACCCCCTAGGGACCCCCTAAGACCCCCCAGGTCATCCCAAATCCCCCAAAACCCCCCAGGGACCCCCCAGGTCACCCCAAATCCCCCAGAGACCCCCCAAAACCCCCTAGGGACCCCCTAAGACCCCCCAGGTCATCCCAAATCCCCCAAAACCCCCCAGGGACCCCCCAGGTCACCCCAAATCCCCCAGAGACCCCCCAAAACCCCCTAGGGACCCCCTAAGACCCCCCAGGTCATCCCAAATCCCCCAAAACCCCCCAGGGACCCCCCAGGTCACCCCAAATCCCCCAGAGACCCCCCAAAACCCCCTAGGGACCCCCTAAGACCCCCCAGGTCATCCCAAATCCCCCAAAACCCCCCAGGGACCCCCCAGGTCACCCCAAATCCCCCAGAGACCCCCCAAAACCCCCTAGGGACCCCCTAAGACCCCCCAGGTCATCCCAAATCCCCCAAAACCCCCCAGGGACCCCCCAGGTCACCCCAAATCCCCCAGAGACCCCCCAAAACCCCCTAGGGACCCCCTAAGACCCCCCAGGTCATCCCAAATCCCCCAAAACCCCCCAGGGACCCCCCAGGTCACCCCAAATCCCCCAGAGACCCCCCAAAACCCCCTAGGGACCCCCTAAGACCCCCCAGGTCATCCCAAATCCCCCAAAACCCCCCAGGGACCCCCCAGGTCACCCCAAATCCCCCAGAGACCCCCCAAAACCCCCTAGGGACCCCCTAAGACCCCCCAGGTCATCCCAAATCCCCCAAAACCCCCCAGGGACCCCCCAGGTCACCCCAAATCCCCCAGAGACCCCCCAAAACCCCCTAGGGACCCCCTAAGACCCCCCAGGTCATCCCAAATCCCCCAAAACCCCCCAGACCCCCCCGGGACCCGCCAGACCTTCTCGTCCAGGGCCTTGTGGTGCTCGAAGAGCGACTTGAGGGCCTTGAGCACCTCGACCTCGGAGGAGACGCCGGCCGGGGACTGCGCCTGGCGCTTGACCACGGTCATGCGCAGGGAGCGCTCGTGGCGCGACACCAGGTGCTCCAGGTGCTCCAGCAGCAGCTGGGGACACGGGGACATGGGGACATTGGGGACATGGGGGACACTGTGGGGCATTGGGGACATCGGGGACACTGGGGACATTGGGGACATTGGGGACACTGGGGACACCAGGTGCTCCAGGTGCTCCAGCAGCAGCTGGGGACACGGGGACAGTGGGGACATTGGGGACACTGGGGACATGGGGGACACTGTGGGGTGCTCCGGCAGCAGATGGGGACATTGGGGACATCATTGGGGGTGTTGGGGGACGTTGGGAGGACTGGGGACCCCAGGTGTGCCCAGCTGCCCCAGGTGCCCAGGTGTGCCAGGTGTCCCCAGGTGCCCCATGCCATGCCCAGGTGTGCCAGGTGTGCTCCATGCCCAGGTGTCCCCAGGTGCCCAGGTGTGCCAGGTGTCCCCAGGCGCCCCAGCTGTGCCCAGGTGTGCCAGGAGCCCCATGCCAAGCCCAGGTGTCCGCAGGGGTGCCAGCTGTGCCCAGGTGCCCCATGCCCAGGTGTGCCCCATGCCCAGCTGTGCCCAGGTGTGCCATGCCATGCCCAGGTGTACCCAGCTGTCCCCAGGTGCCCCAGGTGTGTGCCCAGGTGCCCCATGCCATGCCCAGGTGTCCCCAGGTGTGCCCAGGTGTCCCAGGTGTCCCAGGTGTCCCCAGCTGTCCCCAGGTGTCCCAGGTGTCCCAGCTGTCCCCAGGTGCTCACGCGGGTGTTGTTGCGCTCGGCCTTGAGCTCGGCGATCTCCTCCTCGCGCTCCAGCAGCTGCTCCCGGCACAGGTTCAGCTCCTTGGTCAGCGCCGCCAGCTCCTGGGGACACCGGGGGACAGTCAGGGGACACCGGGGGGACACGGGGACAGTCAGGGGACACGGGGACACCGGGACAGTGAGGGGACACCAGGGGACAGTCAGGGGACACGGGGACACCGGGACAGTGAGGGGACACCAGGGGACAGTCAGGGGACACTGGAGGGGACACAGAGACAGGGGACACCAGAGGGGACAGTGAGGGGACACTGGGGACACCACTGGGGACACCAGTGGGGACAGTCAGGGGACACGGGGACACGGGGACAGTCAGGGGACACCACAGGGGACAGTCAGGGGACACTGGAGGGGACACAGAGACAGGGGACACCAGAGGGGACAGTGAGGGGACACTGGGACAGTGAGGGGACACTGGGGACACCACTGGGGACACCAGTGGGGACAGTGGGAACATCAGGGTCAGTGGGGACACTGGGGACGAAGGGGACATTGGAGACACTGGGGGGATTGGGGACATTGGGGACAGCGGGGACACCATGGGCACATTAGGGACATTAGGAACATTTGGGACACTGGGGACAGCGAGGGGTTTGGGGACACCATTGGAGACACTGGGGACACTGGGGACAATGGGGACACTGGGGACACTGGGGACACTGGGGACAATGGGGACATTGGGGACACTGGGGGGATTGAGGGCAGTGGGGACACAGTGGGGACAGCAGGGACATTTGGGGACACTGGGGACAGCGACAGGGACACGGGGTCCCTCACACCTGAGCACACCTGACCCGCACTCACCTGCCCAACACCTTTGCCCCTCCCTGACCACACCTGCTTTAACCCCGCCCCCACAGTGCCACACCTTGTTTAACCCCGCCCCCACAGTGCCACACCTGCTTTAACCCCTCCCCCAAACTTTCCCACACCTGAGCACACCTGACCTGCCCTCACCTGCCCAACCCCTGACCACACCTGGTTTAACCCCACCCAGTTTAGCCCCTCCCACACCAGTTCAGCCCCTCCCACACCCAGTTCAGCCCCTCCCACACCTGTTCAGCCCCTCCCACACCTGTCTCACCTGTGGCAGGGCGCAGTTGAGCTGGCGCTGCAGCAGGTCCCGCTCGTGCGCCAGGTGAGCACAGGTGTGCCGTGTTCAGCCCCTGACCACACCCCATTTAACCCCTCCCCCCTCCCACACCTGTCTCACCTGTGGCAGGGCGCAGTTGAGCTGGCGCTGCAGCAGGTCCCGCTCGTGCGCCAGGTGAGCACAGGTGTGCCGTGTTCAGCCCCTGACCACACCCCATTTAACCCCTCCCACACCCAGTTTAGCCCCTCCCACACCCAGTTTAGCCCCTCCCACACCTGTCTCACCTGGGGCAGGGTGCAGTTGAGCTGGCGCTGCAGCAGGTCCCGCTCGTGCGCCAGGTGAGCACAGGTGCGCCGTGTTCAGCCCCTGACCACACCCACTTTAACCCCTCCCACACCCAGTTCAGCCCCTCCCACACCCAGTTTAGCCCCTCCCACACCTGTTCAGCCCCGCCCACACGTGTCTCACCTGGGGCAGGGCGCAGTTGAGCTGGCGCTGCAGCAGGTCCCGCTCGTGCGCCAGGTCGCGCAGCCGCAGGTGCGCCGTGTTCAGCCCCTGACCACACCCACTTTAACCCCTCCCCCACCCAGTTTAGCCCCTCCCACACCCAGTTCAGCCCTTCCCACACCTGTTCAGCCCCTCCCACACCGGTCTCACCTGGGGCAGGGCGCAGTTGAGCTGCAGCAGGTCCCGCTCGTGCGCCAGGTCGCGCAGCCGCAGGTGCGCCGTGTTCAGCCCCTCCTGCGTGTCCCGCAGCGTCTCCAGCAGCCGCTCGCGCTCCCGCAGCATCTGCACCATCAGCTGCTCCAGCCCCGGCTCCTCGGCCGCGCCCGAGCCCCGCCGCGGGTCCTCGCTGATGGTGGGCAGCACCTCGCACATCATCCTGGCACCTGCGCCCGCCCGGGCGCACCTGGGCACACCTGGGCACACCTGGGCACACCTGGGGGATGGGGTTTGGGATCAGGATGGGGGGTTTGGGATGGGGTTTGGGATGGGGTTTGAGTTTGGGATGGGGTTTGGGATGGGGCTTTAGGATGAGGTTTGAGATGGGGTTTGGGATGGGGGGTTTGGGATTGGGATGGGGTTTGGGTTTGGGTTTGGGATTGGGATCAGGATGGGGTTTGGGATGGGGTTTGGGTTTGGGATGGGGTTTGGAATGGGGAGGTTTGGGATGGTGATGGGGTTTGGGTTTGGGATTCTGGAGGTCCTCACTGATGGTGGGCAGCACCTCGCACATCATCCTGGCACCTGGGCACACCCAGGCGCACCTGGGCACACCTGGGCACACCTGGGAACACCTCGGGGGACACGGAGTGGGAGGGAATGTCAACAGGTGAACCGAGACTGGGTCCTTTGGGGGTCCTGACCCCACTCTGGGGGTCCTGAACCACTCTGGGGGTCCCAGCTGAAGGTGGGCAGCACCTCGCACATCATCCTGGCACCGGCCTGCACCTGGGCACACCTGGGCACACCTGGGCACACCTGGGCACACCTGGGCACACCTGGCCGAGGGGATACGGGGTCAGTACCCAGGACTGCTCCAGTCCTGACCCATTTTGGGGGTGGGCAGCACCTCCCACATCATCCTGGGCACACCTGGGCACACCTGGGCACACCTGGGCACAGCTGGGCACTGGGGGTTACCAGGACTGCTCCAGTCCTGACCCATTTTGGGGGTGGGCAGCACCTCCCACATCATCCTGGGCACACCTGGGCACACCTGGGCACACCTGGGCACAGCTGGGCACTGGGGGTTACCAGGACTGCTCCAGTCCTGACCCATTTTGGGGGTGGGCAGCACCTCCCACATCATCCTGGGCACACCTGGGCACACCTGGGCACACCTGGCCGAGGGGATACGGGGTCAGTACCCAGGACTGCTCCAGTCCTGACCCATTTTGGGGGTGGGCAGCACCTCCCACATCATCCTGGGCACACCTGGGCACACCTGGGCACACCTGGCCGAGGGGATACGGGGTCAGTACCCAGGACTGCTCCAGTCCTGACCCATTTTGGGGGTGGGCAGCACCTCCCACATCATCCTGGGCACACCTGGGCACACCTGGGCACACCTGGCCGAGGGGATACGGGGTCAGTACCCAGGACTGCTCCAGTCCTGACCCATTTTGGGGGTGGGCAGCACCTCCCACATCATCCTGGGCACACCTGGGCACACCTGGGCACACCTGGCCGAGGGGATACGGGGTCAGTACCCAGGACTGCTCCAGTCCTGACCCATTTTGGGGGTGGGCAGCACCTCCCACATCATCCTGGGCACACCTGGGCACACCTGGGCACACCTGGCCGAGGGGATACGGGGTCAGTACCCAGGACTGCTCCAGTCCTGACCCATTTTGGGGGTGGGCAGCACCTCCCACATCATCCTGGGCACACCTGGGCACACCTGGGCACACCTGGCCGAGGGGATACGGGGTCAGTACCCAGGACTGCTCCAGTCCTGACCCATTTTGGGGGTGGGCAGCACCTCCCACATCATCCTGGGCACACCTGGGCACACCTGGGCACACCTGGCCGAGGGGATACGGGGTCAGTACCCAGGACTGCTCCAGTCCTGACCCATTTTGGGGGTGGGCAGCACCTCCCACATCATCCTGGGCACACCTGGGCACACCTGGGCACACCTGGCCGAGGGGATACGGGGTCAGTACCCAGGACTGCTCCAGTCCTGACCCATTTTGGGGGTGGGCAGCACCTCCCACATCATCCTGGGCACACCTGGGCACACCTGGGCACACCTGGCCGAGGGGATACGGGGTCAGTACCCAGGACTGCTCCAGTCCTGACCCATTTTGGGGGTGGGCAGCACCTCCCACATCATCCTGGGCACACCTGGGCACACCTGGGCACACCTGGCCGAGGGGATACGGGGTCAGTACCCAGGACTGCTCCAGTCCTGACCCATTTTGGGGGTGGGCAGCACCTCCCACATCATCCTGGGCACACCTGGGCACACCTGGGCACACCTGGCCGAGGGGATACGGGGTCAGTACCCAGGACTGCTCCAGTCCTGACCCATTTTGGGGGTGGGCAGCACCTCCCACATCATCCTGGGCACACCTGGGCACACCTGGGCACACCTGGCCGAGGGGATACGGGGTCAGTACCCAGGACTGCTCCAGTCCTGACCCATTTTGGGGGTGGGCAGCACCTCCCACATCATCCTGGGCACACCTGGGCACACCTGGGCACACCTGGCCGAGGGGATACGGGGTCAGTACCCAGGACTGCTCCAGTCCTGACCCATTTTGGGGGTGGGCAGCACCTCCCACATCATCCTGGGCACACCTGGGCACACCTGGGCACACCTGGCCGAGGGGATACGGGGTCAGTACCCAGGACTGCTCCAGTCCTGACCCATTTTGGGGGTGGGCAGCACCTCCCACATCATCCTGGGCACACCTGGGCACACCTGGGCACACCTGGCCGAGGGGATACGGGGTCAGTACCCAGGACTGCTCCAGTCCTGACCCATTTTGGGGGTGGGCAGCACCTCCCACATCATCCTGGGCACACCTGGGCACACCTGGGCACACCTGGCCGAGGGGATACGGGGTCAGTACCCAGGACTGCTCCAGTCCTGACCCATTTTGGGGGTGGGCAGCACCTCCCACATCATCCTGGGCACACCTGGGCACACCTGGGCACACCTGGCCGAGGGGATACGGGGTCAGTACCCAGGACTGCTCCAGTCCTGACCCATTTTGGGGGTGGGCAGCACCTCCCACATCATCCTGGGCACACCTGGGCACACCTGGGCACACCTGGCCGAGGGGATACGGGGTCAGTACCCAGGACTGCTCCAGTCCTGACCCATTTTGGGGGTGGGCAGCACCTCCCACATCATCCTGGGCACACCTGGGCACACCTGGGCACACCTGGCCGAGGGGATACGGGGTCAGTACCCAGGACTGCTCCAGTCCTGACCCATTTTGGGGGTGGGCAGCACCTCCCACATCATCCTGGGCACACCTGGGCACACCTGGGCACACCTGGCCGAGGGGATACGGGGTCAGTACCCAGGACTGCTCCAGTCCTGACCCATTTTGGGGGTGGGCAGCACCTCCCACATCATCCTGGGCACACCTGGGCACACCTGGGCACACCTGGCCGAGGGGATACGGGGTCAGTACCCAGGACTGCTCCAGTCCTGACCCATTTTGGGGGTGGGCAGCACCTCCCACATCATCCTGGGCACACCTGGGCACACCTGGGCACACCTGGCCGAGGGGGGTTTGGGATCAGGATGGGGGGTTTGGGATGGGGTTTGGGATGGGGTTTGGGTTTGGGATGGGGTTTGGGATGGGGCTTTAGGTTGAGGTT
>NW_024369119.1:13781-15163 GCF_014805655.1 Passer montanus
GGGTTTGGGATGGGATGGTGGGATGGGGTTTGGGATTGGGATCGGGTTTCGGTTTGGGTGGGATGGTGATGGGTGGTGGGTTTGGGATGGGGTTTGGGATGGGGTTTGGGATCAGGATGATGTTTTGGATGGGGGTTTGGGTTTGGGATGAGGTTTGGGGTGGGGATGGGGTTTGGGATGGGGATGGAGGGGTCAGGACTGGGATGGGGATGTCAGAGGTAGGATGGGATGGGGATGCAGATGGGGATGGCGGGGCCAGGCCCGGGGATGGGATCGGGATGTGGGACGTGGATGCCGGGGCCGGGATGGGGTCGGGATGGGGATGGCAGGTTTAGGATGGGGCCGGGATGGGGATTTGGTCCTCGCTGATGGTGGGCAGCACCTCGCACATCATCCTGGCACCTGCGCCCGCCCGGGCGCACCTGGGCACACCTGGGAACACCTGGGCACACCTGGGGGGACACGGAGTGGGAGGGAATGTCAACAGGTGAACCGAGACTGGGTCCTTTGGGGGTCCTGACCCCACTCTGGGGGTCCTGAACCACTCTGGGGGTCCCAGCTGAAGGTGGGCAGCACTTCGCACATCATCCTGGCACCTGGGCACACCTGGGGGGACAGTGATGGGGAGAGAGATCAGGGACTGATCAAAGCCTGACCCACTCTGGGGGTCCTGACCCACTCTGGGGGTCCTGGCCTATCCTGGGGGTCCTGGCTGATGGTGGGCAGCACCTCGCACACCATCCTGGCACCTGCCTGCACCCGGGCACACCTGGGCACACCTGGGCACACCTGGGCACACCTGGGGGGACACGGAGTGGGAGGGATGTGAGGGGCTGGTACAAGATCGGGTGGTCTCGGGGTCGTGACCCACTCTGGGGGCCCTGGCTGAAGGTGGGCAGCACCTCGCACATCATCCTGGCACCGGCCTGCACCTGGGCACACCTGGGCACACCTGGGCACACCTGGGCACACCTGGGCACACCTGGGCACACCTGGGCACACCTGGGCACACCTGGGCACACCTGGGCACACCTGGGCACACCTGGGCACACCTGGGCACACCTGGCTGAGGGGATACGGGGTCAGTACCCAGGACTGCTCCAGTCCTGACCCATTTTGGGGGTGGGCAGCACCTCCCACATCATCCTGGGCACACCTGGGCACACCTGGGCACTGGGGGTTACTGGGGGTTACTGGGGTTTACTGGGGGGTGCAATGGGGCCATTCTGGGGGTGACTGGGCGTTACTGGGCGTTACTGGTGGTTACTGGGGGGTGCCATGGGAGGCACTGGGGGGCACTGGGGGGCACTGGGAGGTACTGGGGGGCACTGGGGTTACTGGGAGTTACTGGGCGTTACTGGGGGTTACTGAGGGTGCAATGG
>NW_024369119.1:15364-16363 GCF_014805655.1 Passer montanus
GGCACACCTGGGCACACCTGGCCGAGGGGATACGGGGTCAGTACCCAGGACTGCTCCAGTCCTGACCCATTTTGGGGGTGGGCAGCACCTCCCACATCATCCTGGGCACACCTGGGCACACCTGGGCACACCTGGGCACAGCTGGGCACTGGGGGTTACTGGGGGTTACTGGGGTTTACTGGGGGGTGCAATGGGGCCATTCTGGGGGTGACTGGGCGTTACTGGGCGTTACTGGTGGTTACTGGGGGGTGCCATGGGAGGCACTGGGGGGCACTGGGGGGCACTGAGAGGTAGGATGGGATGGGGATGCAGATGGGGATGGCGGGGCCAGGCCCGGGGATGGGATCGGGATGTGGGACATGGATGCCGGGGCCGGGATGGGGCCGGGATGGGGATTTGGGGTTTGGGATTTGGCTGCCGGGGCCGGGATGGGGTCGGGATGGGGGTGCCGGGTTTGGGATACGATGCCGGATTTGGGGTTAGGGATACAGGCGCCGGGTTTGGGGAGGGGATGCCGGGGCCGGGATGGGGTCGGGATGGCGATGCCGGGTTTGGGATGCAGACTCGGGACTCAGGATTCGCCTGCAGGGGCCGGGGATGGGATCGGGATGGAGACGCCGGGTTTGGGATGGCGATGCTGGATTAGGGATGGCGATCTGGGATTCGGGATGCAGCTCCCGGGGCCGGGATGGCGATGCCGGGTTCGGGATGCGGATCTGGGGCCGGGATGGGGATGGCGATACCGGGGCCGGGATGCGGCTCCCGAGTCAGGGATGGGATGGAGATGCCGGATTTGGGATGCGGATTTGGGCCATCCCCGGTTGCCATGGAAACCGACCCCGCCCCTCCCGTTGCCATGGCGACAGCACGCCCCGCCCCGTTGCCATGGTTACCGACAACCTCCCACCCAAAAAACGCACCCGGGCCCCTCCCCCCGCCCGGGACGGTCACGTGACACTCAGGTGACACTGAGGTGACACAGGTGACACAGGTGACACT
>NW_024369119.1:16373-23938 GCF_014805655.1 Passer montanus
CGGGGCCGCGGCGGGGTGATGTCATCGGGCGGGGGCGGGGGCGGCCGCGCATGCGCGTTGCCATGGAGACGGCCCCGCCCCCGCGTTGCCATGGGGATGGACCATTCCCCCCCCATCCCCCCCCGTGCGTCGCCATGGAAACCGGGCCGCGTTGCCATGGAGACGGCATCGAGTCCCCCTCAGGACGGTCGCCATGGAGACCGGGCGTCAGCCGGCGCCGTTGCCATGGAGACGGAGCGCCCCTCCCCCCGTCCCCGCTGTCGCCATGGAAACCGCCCCTCCACCCCCCCCCGTCCAGAAGGTCCTGGGGGATTCCAGGGGGGGTCCCAGGAAGTCCAAGGGTGGTCCCAGGTGACTCGGGGGGCTCCCAGGAGGTCCCAGGGAATTTTGAGGGGTCCCGGGGGGGTCCCAGGTGACTTTGGGGGGTCCCAGAGGATCCTGGGGGGTCCCGGGTGACTTTGGGGGGTCCCGGGGGGTTCTACCCCCTCGATTCCAGCGACCTGTGGGGTGAAATTGGGGAGGGGTCAGCGGGGTCAGGGGGTTTGGGGGGAAATTGGGGAGGGGTCAGGATTTTGGGATTTGGAATTTCCGGGATTTGGGACTCAGGGATTTTGGGATTTGGGGACTTGGGGACTCAGGGATTTGGGGACTCAGGGATTGGGGACTTGGGGAATTTGGGGTCTGGGGACTCGGATTTTGGGATTCGAAGACTCAGGAATTTGGGGTTTGAGGAGTCAGGGATTTGGGGATTTGGGATTTGGGGACTCAGGGATTTGGGATTTGGGAATTCAGGGCTGTGGGGACTCAGGGATTTGGGGACTCAGGGATTTGGGAACTCAGGGATTTGGGGACTCAGGGATTTGGGATTTGGGGAGTCAGGGATTTGGGGATTTGGGATTTGGGGACTGAGGGATTTGGGGATTTGGGGTTTGGAGTCTCAGAGATTTTGGGGTTTGGGAATTCAGGGCTTTGGGGACTCAGAGATTTGGGGTTTGGGGACTCAGGGATTTGGGAACTCAGGGATTTTGGGTTTGGGGACTCAGGGAATTTGGGATTTGGGGATTTAGGGACTCAGGGATTTTGGGTTTCAGGGATTTTGGGGTTTGGGAACACAGGGATTTGGAGATTCGGGATTTAGAGACTCGGGGATTTAGAATTTAGGGATTTGGGTCCTCAGGGATTTGGGAACTCAGGGATTTGGGGTTTGGGGACTCAGGGATTTAGGGATTTGGGGAGTCGGGGATTTTGGGATTCAGGGTTTGAGCACTCAGGGGTTTTGGGATTTTGGGACTCAGGGATTTGGGAACACAGGGATTTGGGGATTCTTGATTTTGGGACTCAAGGTTTTTGGGATTTGGGATTTGGGGACTCAGGGTTTTGGGGATTTGAGGACACAGGGATTTGGGGATTTAGGGACTCAGGGATTGGGGGTTTGGGGACTGAGTGATTTGGGGTTTGGAAACTCAGGGATTTTGGGTTTTGGGGACTCAGGGATTTTGGGGTTTGGGAACAGAAATTTTGGGATTCAGAGTTTCAGCACTCAAGAATTTTGGGGTTTGGGGACTCGGATTTTGGGATTTGAGGACTCAGGGGTTTGAGGAGTCAGGGATTTGGGGATTTGGGATTTGGGGACTCAGGGATTTGGGGTTTGGGAACTCAGGGATTGGGGGATTCGGGGACTCAGTGATTTGGGATTTGGGGACTCAGGGATTTTGGGATCTGGGAATTCAGGGCTTTGGGGACTCAGGGATTTGGTGTTTGGGTCTCGGGGACTCAGGAATTTTGGGGTTCGTGGACTCAGGGGTTTGGGGTTTGGGTTTTGGAATTTGGGTTTGGGGATTTAGGGACACAGGGATTTTGGGCTTGGAGACTCAGGGATTTGGGGTTTGGGGACTCAGGAATTTTGGGATTTGGGGTTTGGGGTCTCAGACATTTTGGGATCTGGGGTGCAGGGATTGGGGGATTTGGGGATTGGAGACTCAGGGATTTTGGACTGGGGGACTCAGGGATTTTGGGATTTGGGGTTTGGGGTCTCAGACATTTTGGGATCTGGGGTGCAGGGATTGGGGAATTCGGGGTTTGGAGACTCAGGGATTTTGGGATTTGGGGTTTGGGGACTCAGGGATTTTGGGATTTGGGGTTTGGGGTCTCAGACATTTTGGGATCTGGGGTGCAGGGATTGGGGGATTTGGGGATTGGAGACTCAGGGATTTTGGACTGGGGGACTCAGGGATTTTGGATTTGGAAACTCAGGGATTTTGGGATTTTGGGGACCCAGGGATGTTGGGGTTCGGGATTTGGGATCACAGGGATTTAGGATGCGGGGCGGGGTGCTCACGAGTAGCTGTTGTGCTGCCGGCGCCGCGCCGTGCGCAGCTTCTCGAAGCGCGCCTCCATCTCCTCGAGCACGCGCGGCGTGTAACGCACCACGAGCTTCACCGAGCCCTGCGCCGCCTTCAGCAGCTCCACCGCGCGCTCGTGCTGCTCCCCCTCCACGCTCTGCGCCCCAAAACCCGCCATGGAGCCCCAAAACCCCAACCAGAAACTGCCCCGATCCCAAAAACCCAACCAGAACCCCAAAATCCCTTCAGCAGCTCCACCGCGCGCTCGTGCTGCTCCCCCTCCACGCTCTGCGCCCCAAAGCCGGGGATGGAGCCCCAAAAACCCAACCAGAACCCCAAAATCCCTTCAGCAGCTCCACCGCGCGCTCGTGCTGCTCCCCCTCCACGCTCTGCGCCCCAAAACAGGGGATGGAGCCCCAAAAACCCAACCAGAAACTGCCCCGATCCCAAAAACCCAACCAGAACCCCAAAAACCCAACCAGAACCCCAAAATCCCCTCAGCAGCTCCACCGCACGCTCGTGCTGCTCCCCCTCCACGCTCTGCGCCCCAAAACCCGCCATGGAGCCCCAAAAACCCAACCAGAAACCCAAAACCCACCCTAACCTGCTCCAACCCTAAAATCACCCCAAAACCCCAATTTACCCACCCCAAACCCCAATTTAACCCTTCAAACCCCAATTTAACCCCCCAAAACCCCCAAAATCCCGGGATTTCCCCCCGTTCTCACCACGCCGTTGACGCTGAGCAGCTGGTCCCCCCGCTTGAGCCCCCCGTGGCGGTCGGCCACGCCGCCGGGGATGACGCGCGAGATGTAGATGGGCGAGTTCTGCTCCTTGCCCCCCATGATGTTGAAGCCCAGCCCCTCCTCGGTCTTGGGCAGCTCCACCACCCGCGGGTGGGCGTGGCCCTCACTGGCCGCGAACGCCGCCACCGTGGCCTGGGGACAGTGGGGACATCAGGGACAGTGGGGGCTTTTGGGGTGTTTGGGACATTGGGGACATTGGGGGGATTGGGGACATCGGGGACATTGGGGACACTGGGGGCATTGGGGGCTCTTGTTTTTGGGGTCCCAAGTGGGGATGTTTTTGGTGTTCCGGGGGTGGTTTTGGGGTACCTGGGGATGTTTTTGGGGTCCCAGGGATATTTTTGGGGTCCCCAGGGTATTTTTGGGGTCCCGGAGATGTTTTTGGTGTCCCCAGGCTGTTTTTGGGGTCCCCAGGCTGTTTTTGGGGTCCCCAGGCTGTTTTTGGGGTCGCGGGGGGGTTTTGGTGTCCCCAGGCTGTTTTTGGGGTCCCGGGGGGTTTTGGGGTACCTTGGCCGTGGCGTGGGCGCGGATTTCGGGGCTCCCCGCGATGTCCAGGGTGTCGTAGAGCTGCTCGTAGACCTGGGGGGACCCCGGGGTTGGGGGGGACCCCAAAACCTCCGGGCAGCCCCCCCGGACCCCCCAGGGGGCAGCTGCAGAGATTTGGGGGGGCCCCGGGAGGAACTGGGGGTCCCCAGGTTGGGTTTTGGGGTTCCCAGGGTGATTTTTGGGGTCCCCAGGTTGGGTTTTGGGGTTCCCAGGGTGATTTTTGGGGTTCTCAGGTAGATTTCAGGGTTCCCAGGTTGGGTTTTGGGGTTCCCAGGGTGACTTTTGGGGTTCCCATGTGGATTTCAGGGTTCCCAGGGTGATTTTTTTGGGGTTCCCAGGGTGGTTTTTGGGGTTTCCAGGTGGATTTCAGGGTTCCCAAGGTGGTTTTGGGGTTCCAAGGGTGATTTTTGGGGTTCCCAGGGTGGTTTTTGGGGTTTCCAGGTGGATTTCAGGGTTCCCAAGGTGGTTTTGGGGTTCCAAGGGTGATTTTTGGGGTTCCCAGGGTGGTTTTTGGGGTTTCCCCCATGGATTTTGGGGTTCCTCTTTGGATTTGGGGTTCCCAGGTTGGGTTTTGGGAGGTTTCCCAATGGATTTTTACTTTGCCCCTTGGATTTTGGGGGTTCCCCAAACATTTCGGGATTCCTGCATGGATTTTGCGGTTCCTGGGTGGCTTTTGGGGTGGATTTGGGAGTTTTTGGCAGTTTTGGGGTGGATTTCTCATTTTTGGGGGGTTGCCAGGTGGGTTTTGGGGTGATTTGGGGGTTTTGGTGTGGTTTAGGGGTGGATTTGGGGTTTCTGTGGTGGATTTGGGGTTTTTGAGTTGGTTTTGGGGTGGATTTTATGGTACTGGGGGGTTTAGGGGTGATTTGGGGGTTTTTGGGTTGGTTTTTGGGTGGATTTGATGGTTTTGGGGTGGATTTGATGATTTTGGGGTGGATTTGATGGTTCTAGGAGTAATTTTGGGTTGGTTTTGTGGTAGATTTGGGGGTTTTGGGTCAGTTTTGGGGTGGATTTGATGGCTTTGGGGTGGATTTGGGGTTTTTGGGTTGGTTTTGGGGTGGATTTGATGGTTTTGGGGTGGTCTTGGGGTGGATTTTGGGGGTTTTGGGGTGGCTTTGGGAGTTTTGGGTTGATTTTGTGGTAGATTTGGGGTTTTGGGGTTGGTTTTGGTGGTTTTGGGTTGGTTTAGGGATGGATTTAGGGTTTTGGGTTGGTTTAGGGGTGGATTTGGGGTTTTGGGGTCACTTTTGGGGTGGATTTGATGGCTGTGGGGTGGATTTGATGGCTTTGGGTTGGTTTTGTGGTGATTTTGGGGTGGTTTTGTGGTGGTTTTGGGTTGGTTTTGGGGTGGCTTTGTGGTTTTGGGTTGGTTTTGGGGTGGCTTTGGGGTTTCTGGGGTGCATTTGGGGTTTCTGGGGTGGTTTAGGGGTGGCTTTGGGGTTTCTGGGGTGGCTTTGGTGTTTTGGGGCGGGTTTTGGGGTGGATTTGATGGTTTCGGGTTGGTTTGGGTGGCTTTGGGGCGGGTGTTGGGGTCACCTCGCGGATGGCGGAGCAGAACTTGCTCTGCAGGACCCTCTGCAGCGCCTGCAGCTTCTGGGGGGGCAGCTCCCCGCTGCGCTGGAGCCGCTCCAGCAGCTCCACGGCCCGGGACACGTCTGGGGACCCCGGAGTCACCCCAAAACAGCCCCAAAACCACCCCAAAATCATCCCAGAGCCACTCCAAAACAGCCCCAAAATCACCCCAAAAGCAGCCCCAGAGCCACCCCAAAATCATCCCAAAACAGCCCCAAAAATCACCCTCCGAGCTACCCCAAAATCACCCCAAAAGCAGCCCCAGAGCCACCCCAAACCCTAAAACCACCCCCAAATCATCCCAAAACAGCCCCAAAATCACCCCCAGAGTCACCCCAAAATCATCCCAAAAGAGCCCCAGAATAATCCCAAAACAGCCCCCAAAATCACCCCCAAAATCATCCCCCCAAAATCATCCCAAAACAGCCCCAGATTCACCCCAAAACAGCCCCAAAATCACCCCCAGAGTCACCCCAAAATCCCCCCAAAAACAGCCCCCAAATCATCCCAAAACAGCCCCAAAATCACCCCCAGAGTCACCCCAAAATCACCCCAAAAACAGCCCCCAAATCATCCCAAAACAGCCCCAAAATCACCCCCAGAGTCATCCCAAAATCACCCCCAAATCACCGTCAGAGTCAGCCCCCAAACGGCCCCAAAATCACCCCAAAATCACCCCAAAATCATCCCAAAATAATCCCAAAACACCCCAAATACCCCCTGAGTCACCCCAAAATCACCTGTCACCCCAAAATCATCCCCAAAATCACCTCAAAACCACCCCAGAATCAACCCCAAGTCACCCCCAGTGTCACCCCAAAATGACCCACAGAGTCACCCTAAAACAGCCCCAAAATCACCCCAAAAGCAGCCCCAGAGCCACCCCAAAATCATCCCAAAACAGCCCCAAAAATCCAGCACCCCCCCGGGCCCCCCAAAATCCCCCAAAATCCCCAAAATGCCCCAAATGGCCCCAAAAGCCGCGCACCCCGCTCCAGCCCCAGCGCGTCCCCGCTCAGCGCTGCCATCTTCGCGCGGCCACGCCCACCCCGGCCACGCCCCTTTCCGCACAAACCCCGCCCCTTTCTCACCCAGGCCACGCCCCCCGCCCGCTCCGGGTCGCGTCTGTCCGCGCGTGGCCACGCCCATGCCCTTATATGGGTGAGCGATGACCACGCCCCGTGCTCCGCGCTGGCCACGCCCCTGGGGAAAGGTCCCACGCCCCCTGCGCATGCGCACAAAGGGGAGATCACAAATTCGGGGGAGGGGGAAAATCCCAAATTTTGGAGGGGGGGAAATGGGGTGGGGGGAGCCCAAATGTGAGGGTGAAGACCCCGGATTTGGGGAGGGGAATTGGGGAGGGTCCCAAATTCCCGGGGGGACCCCAAATCTGGGGGGGGGAGGGAGAGGCCCCAATTCTGAGAGAAAAGAGCCCAAAATTTGGGGATGTTTCAAATTTTTTGGGGCGGGAAAAGCCCCCAAATTTGGGGGGGGAGGGCAGCTCTTTTTAGGGAAGGACCCCAAAAATGGGAGGACATTTTTAGGGGTAAAAAAAAAATTTTTTTTGGAGCAAAATGAACCCAATTCTGTCTGAAAACTAAAACCAAATTGAACCAAAAGCTCCAATTCCACCTGAAAATCCCCAAATTGGAACAAAAATTCCCAGTTCCATCATGGAAAAACCCAAATTGGAGCAGAAGGACCCCAATTCCACCTGAAAAAAAAACCCACCCAAACTGGACCAAAAACCCCCAAAGTGGAGCAAAAAATCCCCGTTTCCACGTGAAAAAACCCAAACTGGACCCAAAAAAAGCCCAAATTGGAGCAAAAATCCCCAAACCGGAGCAAAAATTCCCCAAACTGGACCAAAAATCCCCAAATTGCAGCAAAAATCCCCAATTCCATCTGAAAAAAGCCCAAACTGGACCAAAAAATCCCTAATTCCCCCCGAAAAAAAAAACCAAATTGGACGAAAAAATCCCCAATTCCACCTGAAAAATGCCCCAAAGTGTCGCAAAACCCCCCAAAATTTTTACACCCCCCACTCCCACCCCCCTAAACCCTCATCCGAGCAAAAATCCCCAAACCGGAGCAAAAATTCCCCAAACTGGACCAAAAATCCCCAAATTGCAGCAAAAATCCCCAATTCCATCTGAAAAAAGCCCAAACTGGACCAAAAAATCCCTAATTCCCCCCGAAAAAAAAAACCAAATTGGACGAAAAAATCCCCAATTCCACCTGAAAAATGCCCCAAAGTGTCGCAAAACCCCCCAAAATTTTTACACCCCCCACTCCCACC
>NW_024369119.1:25770-28268 GCF_014805655.1 Passer montanus
CCAAACCCCACCCCAAACCCCCCACACACCACTCGGAGCCGCGCTCCCGTCCCGGTAAAAGCCCTTTATTGTCACTCCAGGGGCGGCTCCAGCAGGTAGCCATTCTCGGTCCAAACCCCACCCCAAACCCCCCACACACCACTCGGAGCCGCGCTCCCGTCCCGGTAAAAGCCCTTTATTGTCACTCCAGGGGCGGCTCCAGCAGGTAGCCATTCTCGGTGCCCAGGTAGCCATCGGCGGCGGGCGCTCCCTCGCCCGCCAGGAACATCTCCCCGTCTCCCCCGGCTCCGCCGCCGCCGTCGCCGCCCTCGGCCGCTCTCTCGTCGCGCCGCTCCCGCTCCCGTTTGTGCTCCCGCTCCCGCTCCCGCTCGCGCTCCCGCCGCCGCTCCCGCTCGCGGTGCCCGCGCCGCCGCTCCCGCTCCCGCTCCCGCTTCTCCGCCGCCTCCCCCGCCATCCCCTCGCCCGCCCCGGGCTCGCCGCCGCCCCCTCCCAGCTCCTCGGGGGCCTCCGGCGGCTCCGGGGGTCCCTCGTCCTTCTTGTCGCGCTCGCGGTCGCGTTTGCGGTCGCGGGAGCGCGAGCGGCGCTTGCGGTCGCGCTCGCGGTCGCGGTCCTTGCTGCGGTCGCGGCTCCCGCCGCGCTTCCGCTCCCGCTCGTCCTTCTCGCGGCTCCGCGTCCGCCGCCGCCGCTCCCGGGAGCGCGAACGGCGCCGCTCCCGCTCCCGGGAGCGCTCCCGGCGGTCCCGCTCCCGCTCCCGCTCCCGGTCCCTGCGGCACGGCGCGCGTCAGGGGCGGCCCGGGGGGCTCTGACCCGTCCCGGGGGGGCCAAGGGGGTCCCTGACCCATTCCAGGGGGTCCCAAGGGGTCCCTGACCCATCCCGGGGGGCTCTGACCCATCCCGGGGGTCCTTGACCCATCCCGGGGGGGTCCCAAAGGGGTCCCAAGGGGTCCCTGGCCCATCCCGGGGGGTCCCAGAGGGGGTCTCTGATCCATCCCAGGGGGTCCAAGGGGTCCCTGACCCACCCCAGGGGGTCCCAAGGGGGTCCCTGACCCATTTGAGGGGGTCCCAAGGGGTCCCTGGCCCATCCCGGGGGGTCCTTGAGGGTCCCAACGGGGCCCTGGGGTGACACTGGGGGTCCCAAGGGGTCCCTGACCCATCCCAGGGGGTCACAAGGGGGTCCCAAGGGGGTCCCTGACCCATCCCGGGGGGTCACAAGGGGGTCCCTGACCCACCCCAGGGGGTCCCCGAGGTGTTCTGGGGGTCCCTGACCCATCCCAGGGGGTCCTAAGGGGTCCCTGGCCCATCCCAGGGGGTCACAAGGGGGTCCCAAGGGGGTCCCTGACCCATCCCGGGGGGTCACAAGGGGGTCCCTGACCCATTCCAGGGGGTCCCAAGGGGTCCCTGACCCATCCCGGGGGGCCCCCCCCCCCCCCCCCCGGGGGGGGCCCCCCGAGGTGTTCTGGGGGTCCCTGACCCATCCCAGGGGGTCCTAAGGGGTCCCTGGCCCATCCCAGGGGGTCACAAGGGGGTCCCTGACCCATTTGAAGGGGTCCCAAGGGGGTCCCTGGGGTGGCCTGGGGGTCCCTGACCCATCCCAGGGGGTCCTAAGGGGTCCCTGGCCCATCCCAGGGGGTCCCTGAGGGTCCCAAGGGGGGCCCTGACCCATCCCAGGGGGGCCCTGGGGTGACATTGGGGGTCCCTGTCCCATTGCAGAGGGTCCCAAGGGGGTCCCTGACCCGTTTCAGGGGGTCCCGGAGATGTCCTGGGGAGCCCTGACCCATCCCAGGGGATCCCTGAGGTGACATTGGGGGTCCCTGGCCCGTTCCAGGGGGTCCCAAAAGGGTCCCTGAGGTGTCCAGGGGTTCCATGAGGGTCCCAAGGGGGTCTCTGATCCATTTCAGGGCGTCCCAAGGGGGTCCCTGACCCATCCCAGGGGTCCCTGACCCATCCCAGGGGGTCCCAGAGGTGACATGGGGGTCCCAGTGACAATCCGAGGGGTGACAGTGACAATCCCGGGGGTCCCAAGGGTGACACAGGGAGTCCCAATGACAATCCCAGGGGTCCCAAGGGTGCCAGGGGTCCCAGAGGGGTCCCAAGGGTGCCAATCCCGGGGTCCCAGAGGTGCCAGGGGGTCCTAAGGGTGCCAATCCCGGGGGTCCCACCCAAAATAGGAGGAGGAAATAAAAACCCCCAAAAAATGAGGAAAACCACCAAAAAAAAACCCCAAAAATCACCCACCCGCCCACTGCAACCCCCAATTTTGGGGGCGAACAGCCCGGAATTGGGGGCGATCCCCCCCCCCTTTAGGGCCCCGGGGTTTGGGGAGGGGGGTTAATTTGGGGAGGGGGCGTTAATTTGGGGAGGGGGCTCACCCAGGCGCCGCGGCCGCCAGCCCTTGACGGTCCTGCCGCGCTCCACGTCCACCAGCACGCGGCGCCCGTCGATCTTCTTGCCGTCCGCGTGCTTGTAGGCGGCTGCAAAATATTTGGGGAGGGGTCCCG
>NW_024369120.1:0-915 GCF_014805655.1 Passer montanus
TTAACCCCTTGCTGCCCGCCCTACCTGCGAAGGCGGGTTTCAGCAGGAAGCCGGGCTGGCCCTGCTCCTTGGCGCAGCACAGCTGGCCGGCCCAGCCGTGCCAGGCCGGGGGGCAGCCCCCGGGCTCGGGGGGCAGCAGCGCCTCGGCGCGGGGCTCGCCCAGCACGGCCACGTCCAGGTGGAAGCCGCCCACGGGCGCGTAGGGCGCGCCGTAGCCCGGGTAGAAGGCGAGCTCGCCCGGGCGGCTCGGGAACTCCTCGCCGGCCCCGGGGGGCTCCAGGAACTTCTCGGGGCCCGGGAAGGGTCCCTGCGGGCCCGCGGGGGGCTTGAGCGAGCCGCGGGCCACGCGGCACGAGTAGAAGCCGCTGCCGAAGTAGCCGTAGGGCAGCGGGGCCGCGGAGGAGGCGGCCGAGCCCGGGGGGGGCTTGGGGGGCTCCGGGGGCGCCTCCGGGGCGAAGCCGGGGTTCATCCCGGCGGGGGGCGGCAGGCCGGGAGCCACGGCAGCAGCGAGAGGAGGAGGAGGAGGAGGAGGAGCGGGAGGCAGCAGCGGCCGGGGCTGGCCGCCCGCGAAGCCGCCCGGAGCCAGGAGCCCCTCGAGGCCCGGGGGCTGCATGGGGGGCGGCGCGGGGGCCGGGGCATGGGGAGAGGCTGCCGGAGCGCCGGGCTCTGCCCGACGGGGGTCCCCCGGTCTTTTAAAAGGCTGCGAGCCCCCCCCCGGAGCCGCTTCTCCCCCTGACGCAGCGGGAGGAAGGCTCGCTCATTGGTTGTGGGGTGGGGGAAAAGGGGGGGGAAAAGGGAAAAAAATCCAACCCCGCATCGGGGGAAAAAAAAAAAATCTTTCGGTCTCAATAAAGAGCCGGAGAAATTGCGAAAATGCTTTTATTGCCCGGGAGAGCAGGAGGAAGAGGAGGAGGA
>NW_024369121.1:0-939 GCF_014805655.1 Passer montanus
GGAGTGCTCAGGGAAGGGTCCCTGTAACGAGACACTGACCGACTGGTTGGGCACAAGGATCTCAGCTTTCCTGGAACATTGACAGACAAATTAAATACTAAGAGTTGAGGAAATCTCCCCCCAGTAAGGGTTGAGGAAATCTCCTCTTTTCACGGGACAGTGGGCCAGCAGGCTGGTTTCAGTAAGGCACAGCTAGAGCTCCCTTCCATCAGGCCACCACGCAGTAGCTCACCAGTCTCAGCTCTGCTGCAAACAGTGTGTGTCTTGCCAGGAGCATGTCTACTGAAGAGCCTGCACAGAGCTGACCTTAAACCATCTACAGCAGAAGTTGTGGGCTTTCAAAACAAATTGCTGGGTTCTCCCAAACAGGTTTTCGAAAAATTACATTCCTCAGCTGAGGCTTTATCTCTTTTTCACATGCATCTAATCTACCATGTCTTACCCATATATGAGGCACAGGAGCTCCTTCTAGTCTTTGTATGTGGGAAGAGATATGCAGGGAAGACAGTACATGAAAACCACCATGTTCCCCAGCTTATTTCAAGTGGGTGTTTTATTTGCCTTCCATTGAAAATAAATTTTATTGGGAAGCATGAGCAGGTGCACAAACTGAGGCCAACAGTTACATTTCTAATATAGAAAAGTAGTCATGCTTCTTCTGGAAGCCAGAAGAAGTCTAGAAGCTGGACTTACTACAACTTGGACCAACTCTTTATATATAGTGCTGCTGTGAAAGCTGCAAAGGGAAACAAAACTTAAAACAACAAACACTCCTTTACTCTTTCCTCATAACACCATGCCAGTGGAGAGGCCTGGCCAGTGGAGTCCACAAGGCAGTGTTTTTTCACCTCTCAGATGGTTAAAAGTCACTTGGACACCATTCTCAGACTTTTCCATTTCAGATTCCCATGCTATAGTCATTCAGAAATGCAGAGGCTG
>NW_024369122.1:0-913 GCF_014805655.1 Passer montanus
GGGCACACAGGACAGGGCTGGGCACACAGAGTTTGACCCACTGGTGGTCAGGAAGCCCTGACCAAGGCAGCCAGGGATGGACAAGCTCAGGGAGGAGCAGCACTTGTGGCACCCACGGGAGCAGGATCATCATGGAACCACCAAACAAACCCAGAATCTCCCAAGCTGGAAAGGACCCACAAAGATCCCTGACTCCTGGCTTTGACAGGCCACCCCAAAACCCCCACTGTGGGCACAGTGGGCACAGCCAGAGCCTTACCTGGTGCCATTCTGCTGGGCAGTGGGGATGACACTGTAGTAGATGGGGACCCCTCCAGCCTGGAGCCCCCCCTGCACAGACTGGCTGGCTGGCACCAGCACTGGCTGCTGGAAGGGCTGCTGGACCACGTTCTGGGACTCACTGGCCATGGGAACCTGGGCAGGGAGGAAAGCAGCAGGTAACAGAGCCCAAGGAGACACCAGCAGGGTGAAGAGACCCCAGGTGGATTTCTTCTTACAGCCCACAGCAACCACCCCAAGGCACAACCCCTCCCAGAGATTCTCCCAGCCCTCCTGCCCCACAAATCCCCACATGGATGTGCCCTCCCCAGCCCTGTGAGCAAATCCCCACCCCTGGCTCCATCCCTTGGGCACATCCTGCCAGGCAGGGCCCCCTCCCAGCAGCCCAGGCTGGGGAGCAGCAGGTTCTCACCTGGTACGAAGGCAGTGGTGTGTACTGGACCATCAGACCTTGCATCTGGCTGCCCATCCCACTCCTCTGGCTGCTGAGGAGCCCGGGGGGCTGTGCCTGCTGCACCCCCATCACGTTCTGCATCTGGCCCCCCATGTTGTTCCTCTGGCTGTTCAGGAGCCCGGGGGGCTGAGCCTGCTGCACCCCCACCACACCTTGGTATGTTTGCTGCTGGTTGGACAT
>NW_024369123.1:0-912 GCF_014805655.1 Passer montanus
CCCGGACGAGCGTCACGGAGCCCGCGGCGCCCGGCCCCGGAGCCGCCGCCGCGCCAATCGCCGGCCGCTGGAGCGGCGGCGGGTCCGCCCGGCCTGGGAAAAGCCGGGAAAACCCGCCTGCCCCGGGCGAAGGGCAGCGGGAAAAGTGCCGGAGCAGCGATTTCTCCGGTGGGGGGAAGAAGTATGAGCTTGTTCTGGTTTACTGCAGTCTTTTCAAAGGTTATAAAGCCTTATTCCCTCCTTCCTATGGACAGTCACGGCTCCTTTTATAAAAAAACTAAGTCAAGGTGCAGCCCCCTGCTTGCTTCCGTCCCAAGGCGACAGAGCGCTCCGACATGCTACATCCCTCCCTGGTGCAAAGTGCAGAAACCCTTCGAGAGCGAAAGAAGGTATGTTCCATTTTTCCACCCACCAGCAGCAACATTCCAACGTCCCAGGTTCTCCAACATTCTGGGTTTTTTTCCAAGAGCAGCCAACATTCAGCCGTTAAGAAAACAATTTTTTTTTTGGTCTAACATGGAGAATGCTTCATTCTATTGCAGCCTGCATAGGTACCCTTCAGTCCTTCAAGAACTGTGCTAGTCACAAAAACGCTGTCAGAAGCTGCTCTATTAATGCCTTACAAGTTACATCCTGCCACTAAAAGCACACTAATTTGAGCCTTGTATCCTTAAATATTTAGGCAAGTCTTCTGCCCTTTAGCTTCTCTGGAAAGAGACAGTATAGGAAATACACAGGGCATGCCACTAAAATGGCTTCAGAAGTTCCAGAGACTATTAATAAAGATTGGGTAATAGTATTATTATCTATATTATTCTATGTCAGAGAAAGCAAGTGAAAGTCTCTTTTTTCATTCAATAAAACAGACAATACAAAGTTATAACTACTACAACATCATCTTCTTCAAGTATT
>NW_024369124.1:0-912 GCF_014805655.1 Passer montanus
AGAGCAAACCAATTCCACAAAAGATGATGAAACGGTTCAAAAGGATGCAACATCTCCTGTTTTACAAAAGCCCACAAATGCCAAGTAACTGAATCTTTAAGTCACACAAAATCGACAGAAACACAGAACCAAGAGCACAGCAGGCACAAGACACAGTTTTTCCTCTAAGACCTGTCAGACCACTGCACTGAAAGGTTAGTGAACCAACAACCCAATGGGAGATAAAATACCCCAAGTATTCTCATGGTAGAGATTATTTAGATTTACTCCAGCTTTTAACTGACCACTAAAATGTCAATGCTGATTACTCTTGCTGTTAATGGCAGCGCCAGAGGCACATAAGGAAGGGGAGGCTGTTCCTACACATTCCATTTGGGGTGTGGAAAGGGGGATTCAGTCACCTCATCTCAAGTGTCCCTCCACTCCTCAGATTTCACATGGGATTCTCCAGTCCGGGAAATCTGTGACTCACTCAGACCATGGAACACCACCCCATGACAACAACGAGGAGCTTGGGGATAGTATGTAATATATATCAAGGGGGAACACGACATTTCCAGCGTGTGCTGAAACGAGGTGTGGGAATGTCAGGCAGATTTCCATAGCCACGCAGAGGGCAGCTTGGGGAGGCGGCGAGGAGAGGCTGCGCACCCTGCCAGGACACGCAATCAGGAACACCTCAAGCTCCATGGCAAAGCTCTGCCCCGTGAAAAACCCAAATTCTGAGCACTGCTGGCTACACTGAGACTCATCCGATGCTGGTGCTCAACCCATCCCAGCCACATCTTCTAGATCTGGTGCACAGCTTGCAGAAGGCCACAGGCAGACATTTCTCCCTAAGTTACATGTGGCTTTTGTATCTTATTTCATAAAGCTACCAGTAAGGAGTGGGAAAGAAACTGAAAAAAAAAA
>NW_024369125.1:0-912 GCF_014805655.1 Passer montanus
TTTTTTTTTTTTTTTTTTTTGTTAAACCTGATTTTGATGAAAACGTATAATTAATCAATTTGCCAGTGTAAATATTACTAATTACTAATATTACTTTGGCAAAAAGGAGACCCTTCGTGCCATACTGCTGCTGCTAGAGACTGCCAGCAGATACGTAAGTGTAACCATCCGTCTTCTGGTCTTCTTGTTCATATTTAGCCCTAGGTCTAAATTTGTATGAATTGAAAGAAGTGCTGTAAGTTTTGACAGCTTTTAATTCACTGTTTCTTTGTACTCTGCTATATGTTACAGTACAGCCAACTCCTGTTTTCAGTATCAAACTTTCAAGCTTTTGCAGTTTTCTACACTTCTGGCCTCAGAAATCATAAACTTCTTAGCTCTGCTGTGACAATGCAAAACTGAAAAATGCAATATCCTTGTAGCTATAAGACGAAAGAACAGAGAAAAATAAACAAAACTATCAAAAGTGTATGTATTTAAAATACAAAAACTCAAAGACTGCCTTGGGATAAGCTGTTTTATCCATAGTACCAGTTCAACAATAATAGTTGCATTTATGGGGTTTTCCCCTCCCTTTCCCCTGCTTACTGTCCCTCTGACACACACCAAAATGCTTTCAGGATTGGAACATCTCTGGAAGTGATGTAAGATGAGACTGAAATTGTGTTGCAAAGAACTACATAAAAGTAGGAAGAAAATACTTCTTCCCCTTCGGTACTGGAAAACCTTGCGAAACCATCTGAACTATTTACCTTGGCTGAAAACACGGGGAAAGACCACATCCAACTGCTGTACGGCTTCAGTTCTGCCCTGAACGTCACAAGTCATGCAGGCTCTCACTGGGGAACTGAAATCCTGAACAGAGACTGGGGCAATCCTGTGCATTCCTGCTCTCAGGGCTTCCCTTTCTGC
>NW_024369126.1:0-912 GCF_014805655.1 Passer montanus
CTTCGACCCGGGCACGTTCAGCCTGATGGGGTGGGTTTTGGGGGCATTTTTGGGGTTTCTTGGTGGAGATTTTTGGGTTTCTTTTTGATTTTTTGGGGTTCCTGGTAAGTTTTTTTTGTTTTTTTAGGTTCCTGCTGGGTTTTTTTGGGATTTTGGAGTTCCTTTTGGGTTTTCTGGTTTTTTTTTTTGGGATTCTTGAGTTCCTGGTGGTTCCTGGTGGTCCCAATCCCACCCTGACCACCTCTCCTCCCTTGCAGTGGCCAACTTCGACCCGGGCACGTTCAGCCTGATGCGCTGCGAGTTCTGCGGCGCGGGTTTCGACACGCGGGCGGGGCTCTCGAGCCACGCCCGCGCCCACCTGCGCGACTTCGGCATCACCAACTGGGAGCTCACCGTGTCCCCCATCCACATCCTCAAGGAGCTGCTGGCCACCGCCCCCGAGCACCCGGCGCTGCTGCGCGCCATGGGGCCCTCGCCGGGCCGCGACCCGCACCGCGAGCACCACGAGCTGCAGCGGGATCTCCACCAAGATCTCCACCAGGATCTCCACCACAATTTCCACCAAGATTTCCATCAAGATCTCCATCAAGATTTCCACCAGGATCTCCACCAAGATTTCCACCAACAAGATTTCCACCAAGATTTCCACCACGATTTCCACCAGGATCTCCACCGGGATCTGCCGAAACCGGCGCCGTTCGCGCCGCCCTGGGGGGACGAGGTCCTGCAGCCCTACAGGGACGGTGAGTGACCCCAAAAACGGCCAAAAATTGGGATTTTGGGGCAGTTTTGGGATCCATTTGGGGTTCGGGATTGGGATCCCTTTGGGTTTGGATTTGGATTAAGTTTTGGTGTCGGATTTTGGGGATTTTTTGGTGGTTTCGGGATCCATTTGGGGTTGGGTTTTTGGGA
>NW_024369127.1:0-912 GCF_014805655.1 Passer montanus
TGGCACCCGGGACACCCGGGGCACCTGGGCACGGGGTCACTGTGTCACCTGGGCACTGTGTCACCTGGCAGCTGGGCACTGAGCTGGCACCTGGGTCACCTGGGCACTGTGTCACCCGACACCTGGCACCCGGGGCACCTGGGCACCAGGTCATTGTGTCACCTGGCAGCTGGGTCACCTGGGCACTGGCATCTGACAGGTGGCCCCCGGGTCACTGTGTCACCTGGCAGCTGGGCACTGTGTCACCTGACAGCTGGCACTCGGTCACTGGCAGCTGGGTCACCTGGCACCAGGTCACCTGGGGCACCTGGGTCATCTGGCAGCTGGCACCCGGGTCACTGTGTCACCTGGGCACTGTGTCACCTGTGTCACCTGGCTCATTGGCACCTGCAGCCTCCCAAACCTGGCACCTGGGTCACCCTGGCATCTGGCTCACGGTGTCCCCCAGGTCACTGTGTCACCTGGGCACAGTGTCACCTGTGCCAGGCCCTTGGGGTCCCCCCCGGCAGCCCCTGGCACCTGCTGCCCCCCGCTCCTGGCACCTGCCCCGGTGAGCGCCCGGCTCACAGGTGCCACCCCGTGCTGGGGCACCCCGGGGCGGCCGCTGGCACCAGCCCGGGGTGCCCGGGTGGCACCTGCAGCGCCCTGCACCCACGCTGCACACCTGGGCACCTACATCCACACCTGGGCACCTGGGCACGTGGGCACGTGGGCACCTGCACCCACACCTGGGCACTTGTACCTCAGACCTGGGCACCCGTACTCCAAATTTGGGCACCTGCACCTCACCTGCCCCCCTCACCTGAACACCTCTATCCCGAATTCGGGCACCTGCGCACACACCTGAGCACCTGCACGTCAGCGGTGCGCCCACACCTGGGCGCCTGGACCCCGAATTCGGGCACCTGCCCC
>NW_024369128.1:0-912 GCF_014805655.1 Passer montanus
TTTCCCTCCTTTTCCTCGGGATTTTGGGTGGTTTTCCTCCTTTTTCTTGGAATTTTGGGTCATTTTCCTCCATTTATTCGGGATTTTGGGTGGTTTTCCTCCTTTTCCTTGGGATTTTGGGTCATTTTCCTCCTTTTCCTTGGGATTTTGGGTAGTTTTCCTCTTTTTCCTTGGGATTTTGGGTCGTTTTCCACCTTTTTCTTGGGATTTTGTGTCGTTTTCATCCTTTCCCTTGGAATTTTGGGTCATTTTCCTCCTTTTCATTGGGATTTTGGGTCGTTTTCCTCCTTTTCCTTGGGATTTTGGGTCATTTTCCTCCTTTTCCTTGGGATTTTGGGTAATTTTCCTCCATTTATTCTGGATTTTGGGTCATTTTCCTCCCTTTTTTTCTGGATTTTGGGTCGTTTTCCACCTTTTCCTTGGGATTTTGGGTCATTTCCACAGTTTCTTCTGGATTTTGGGTCATTTTCCCCCTTTATTTCTGGATTTCTCCATTTCCCCCGGATTTGGGGCAGATTCTCCCATTCCCATATGGATTTTGGGATGAATTTCCCCATTTTCCTCTCAGATTTTGAGTGAATCCCTTCAGATTTCCCCATTCCCTCTGGATTTTGGGCGAATACCCCCAGATTTTAGGTGAATCCCCCCATATTTGCCCATTTCCCCCCAGATTTTCCCCCATTTTCCCCAGATTTCCCCATTTTTCCCCATTTCCCCCCATTTCTGCCCAGATTTCGGGGTGAATCCCCCCAGATTTCGGGGTGAATCCCCCCAGATTTTGGGGTGAATCCCCCCAATCCCCCCAGATTTCAGGGTGAATCCCCCCAGATTTCGGGGTGAATCCCCCCAGATTTCGGGGTGAATTCCCCCCAGTTTCCCCCATATCCCCCCATTTTCCCCCAGATTTCGGGG
>NW_024369129.1:0-911 GCF_014805655.1 Passer montanus
GAAAAAAAACCCCTCTTGTTTACTATATGATTGATATTCCAAATGAAGACCAAAAATATGGGAAGCTTCTAGGGAAAGCAAGATGCAAAATAAGAGAGGAGCCTGGTATTAAAAGACCCACTTATTTGCTCTACTTAACAGATTTTAAAAGAAACACTATTCCTTCACATATAAAAGGCTTCAGAAATTCCTAAAAATTTGCCACACTTGGTAAGATTAATTTTATTTTCATTGATGTTTCACTAATGCTTAGTGTGTTTGGGAGGAGGATTAACCTGAAGCCTAACCCAGATCAGCATCAGATTTCAGAAAGCCTCTCCATATACATATTAAAGGTTTTTGATTTGATCTAAATGAGAAATAAGTAAAAATCAATGCAATTTAAGGTAATATAAAAGCAAATGGAGCAAATATGATCAATGAGCTGACAATCCCCAGAAAAACACAGTGATTTATAGGAAAACAGTTACAGAAAAGTTGAGCAGCAATTATCTTCCTCTGAGTAGAGAACAGCCTCCATGCCTGCCCAAGCCCAGTACCTTGACTGGGTTCCTTTAAAATTTTCTGCACAAAGAGGGTTTAAGGCTGAACCCCAAATGTACTAACATGTAGATATTTAATGTTGCACAGTATTTTAATGTGATGTAATACATCAACATACTGAAATCACAACAAATATTGCACCATACAGATCAATCAATATAAATCAATTGTCATTAGCAGCCTGATCATCATGGCACTGGACTTCTTTTCTTTGCCTGTTACTTAGTTTGCATTCCCTGTTATTGAGCTGAGCCAAGTATAGAATGCCTCCATGCTCATCTGGGTGGCTCTTTCAATTAACCTGGGCAAACACATTTGCACAAGCATTTGAGCCACCCAAAGGATACAGCTGGTTAATCTAGAACAAC
>NW_024369130.1:0-1577 GCF_014805655.1 Passer montanus
CCAGGGGTGGGGGCTGTGACCTGGGCTGGATTTGGTTGGTTTGGAGGGGGATGAGGTGGAATGAGAATGTGTGGAATTGGGGATGCAGTGGGTGGGATCACTCTCAGCCTAAGGTACTGACATTCCCTGTGGGGCTCTTGGCTATGCTGTCCCCATGAATGACCCAGCTCTGGTCCTGGCCGCTGTCTTCATCCCTAATGTGGTGCAGCTGCAGTTGCTCAGCAGTGGCCCCTAGCCCTCCCAGTACCAGGAGAATGACAGGGGACCTGTCCCCATGGCCACCGTGGAGCTCAACACCAGGTGGTCCCCCAACCATCGTGGTAGAAGTGCACTTCAAAGACCGACTCCTTCTGCCTGAACCAGCAGCACAATGTCACCATGTCCCCCTCCAGCAGTGGCTGTGCTGGCACCTGCAGCACCTGGGTGTCTGTGGGACAGGAGGGTCCCGATGGCAAGAGAAGTAACCAGGGGTCCCCCATTGCAATAGGGTGCTTTTGTCACACTGGGATGGGCTGGTGTGTACAGGGGATGCTCCATTGATGCTCTGGGATGTTCCCGTGTGCAGGGGATGGGCTCTGGTCACATGAGGGGTGTGATACATGATGCTGAGCTCAACCAGAGCTCTTGGCATTCACACAGGTGGGGGCACAAAGAGCTCTCACCATTTACAACGTGCACAGAGGGGCTGAGCCAGGTACCAGGTCTGTCACACATGTAGGTGCCACTCTTGCTAATGATCCAGGGCTTGTCTCCTTCTGGCCCCGAGCGCCTCCCGTCCTTGTACCGGGTGGTGGCACCAGGTGGCCCCAAGCCCTGGCAGGTCAGTGTCACCCAGTCACCCTGCCAGTGTCCAGGGGGGCTCCACAAGGAGCTGGGTGGTCTGGGTGCCTGTGGTTGACAGGGGACACCAGCCTGCCAGGGCCAATGTGGGCTGGGGACAGAAGGATGGGGACATGGCATCCCCCAAAGCCTCACTAGTGAGGCTGAGGGTCTGGGCTGGAAGGGAGAAGGAACAGGTTTGGGTGAGGGTGGACCTGCAGGAACAGTGGCACATAGTGTACAGGGTATGGAGGCTGTCCCCAGATTGTCCCCTTTGGGACACTCATTCATGTGAGGAAGTGCTCAGGAATGGTCCCCAACAGGTCGAAGGCCAGGGGACATGTCTGTGTCATAGCTGACCATAGCCACATCTCTTGGGAATGGATTCCCTGGGCATGGGGTGCAGTGTGGCTACCCCAGGTGGAGGCATGATGTGGTGACACCACAGACACCCGATGCTGGCACACGTCATCCCCACAGCCTCATGGCACCTGTCCCCATGGACCTGTGCCCATGATCCCATTCTGATGGTAGCGGTCCCCATGGCCCATCTGAATGGCGCAGGTCTGTGCTGTCCCTGTCCCCAGAGATGCCCCAGCTCCAAGGTGCCTGACACCATATCCTTTTCTCCATATCCCATTCCTCACATCCCCTTCCCTCCATTCCTCTCCCTGCATCCCATTCCCACATCCCAGCTGCCACATTCCTGTCTCCTGTTCTGGTCCCCACAGCCACCCCACAACTCTGGTCACCTGGGA
>NW_024369130.1:6399-9077 GCF_014805655.1 Passer montanus
GCGCTCCCTGCAGCGCCCCCTGCTGGCCATGGTCTGAACTGCACCAAACATTAAAAATCAGACTTTTCCCCCTGAGTGAGTGGGGAAGTTCTGGTTTTGTGTTGTTTGTTCTGTTCTGTTTATTTTCTACATTTTTTCCTGAAAGCCCCATATTTCTGAAATTATTATTATTTGGACAGAGAGGTCTTCTTTTCCATTCCTGGTGTCCTTGGCAGGCATTTGTCTTTCAAAGCAAGACACAGAGGAAGCACAGTATTCCACACCCATTTCTTGGGGGCAGCTGAGAGGTGGCCCCAGGGAGTCCAAGAGCAGCCAAAGCCATTTTGTCTGGGAGGAATCCTCGGATGTTTGTTATTAGTAACCATGGACTGGGCAAATAAGCAAACCTCACCAGCTGTGGCTTTATTACAGTGACCTAAAACCTTCAGAAAACTAAATAAACATGAAAGAAGAAAAATTCCTGGCTGTCATCTCTGGTGCCAGGACAAAGTCAGCACAGTTGGATCATGCAGGAGATCAAACCTGCCAGCTTGAAGGTTTGGCCAAAGGATGAAGCAGAGTCCGGGTGTTGACCTCAAACCAATAAAATGACAAATAAATAGGTTTTGCTAACTAATCTAATCCCCTAAAATATGGGGGAAAGAGACATTTCCTTTAATTTCAATCTCTCAAAAGATGGGGAAAGGGGTGATTTTCTCAATTTAAACCCTTAATAAGGAAAGGCAAGAGGGTTTCACCCTCACTTTAAACCTTAAGATGATGAAAAGGGAGGGTTACCCTAAATTCAAACCCAAAAAATGTCATCATTAAAGGACATGATGATGATGAAGATGGAACTGTATAAAATCGAGGTAAAACACCCAAAATAAGCACTGTAGTTCAGAATATTGAACAGCAGGTTGCAATGCTACTCCATGGAAAACATAAAGTACAAAAAAAAGAAATTGCAAGAACTTCTGAGTGACAGAGAAAAACACAGATCACTCCTTAGAATTTTTTAAAGTTTAATAATAGGAGAAAAAAAGGCAATATTTCCATCTCTGCGGTGCTTTTGATGAACAGCCAAAGAGCACCCAAAAAGCTTAAAATAATTTTCTCTATATAGAGTAATATTGCTGGGATTACATACCATCAGTGGATGGCCTCACATTGGGTTTTTTACAGGGCTGAGGCCACAGGGAGGGGCTGGCAGTTGGCGAGAGGGACGGGGTATATGGACATGGGGAGATGGGTGTGATGGAGAATATCAGGTGTGGGGTCACACCACAGAGGGGCGAAGGGACACAGGGCAGATACTGGGGACCCAGTAGACGTGTCTGGAGCACATGGACATACCCAGGCAGGGGATCCGGGGGGTCTCTGGGTGCTCCCCGTGCCCTTCCCCGCACTCACTGCGCACCGTGACGTGGAGCCGGGCGCTGCTCTTCTTCACGTTCCCCCCCTGGGATCACACCTGGCAGCTGTAATTCCCTGAGTGGGAGACCCCCACAGTGGGCACCAGCAGCTTCGGGGACCCCTGTGGGACCCCACCATCTGCATGTCCTGGTAGAACACGTGCAGGAGGGAGAGTCTGAGCCGCAGGGAGTCGGGAGTGCTGAGGCAGATGAGGTACAGGGGGGACCCCTGGATGGGCTCGGGGGGACCCTCCAGCACTGGCACTGGGAAGAGCTCTGGGAAGGAGAGGGGAGGTGAGGACTGTGACTTTGAGTCCACTGGGAAGTGGCTTTGGGGGTGTCAGGAGTGGGGACTGGATGGGGATGAGGCTGGGTGGGACAAGGTGTGATTTGGAGTTCCCAGGAGTGGGGTGCTCAGGGGGTTTGGGGAGGCAGGGATGGGGATGCTGGGGGAATGGGGGATCCCGTGGGAATGGGGGTCCTTGGCCATGCAGATCCTGGGGAATATCAGTACTGGGTTGGGGGCCCAGGGATGGGGGATAAAAGGAATGCGGTCCCATGGTTTGGGGACCCTGGGGAATGGGGTTGCCAGGGATGGGCAGTGGCTGGGTGGGCCCCGGGGTCTCAGCTCCTACCCTGGGTGCTTCAGACTTTGGGGTGACCCAGGGCCCAGCAAAGTCCTCCCAGGGTGCTTGTGGTTTGGAAGGGTCTCCCCAGGTAGATTCTGAGAGGGTCTGGCTTTGTGTCCCCCATCCCCCAGGGTCTTTTTCCTCTCTTCATTTCCATTTCCATCATTTTCCCCTCCATTTTACAACCCCCCAGTTCGTGCCTTGATGATCCTGGGGGGCACCTGAGCAGGGAATGTCCTGGGGGAAGGCCAGGGTGGGGGAAGCAGGGGTGAGGGGTCTGCAGGGAGGGCTGGGGAGGCTGTGGGGGATGGGGGTGTAACTCTGTGCCCCCCAACACTTTCTCTTTCTCTCTCCGTCAGCAGAAGGAAGTGGTAGATTGTGCTGAGTGTCACACGGGGGTGGGTTCTGTCCTGGGGGGCACATCCAGGGGGTCCTGTCCTGGGGGGGATCCTGTCCCAGGGGGACACATCCGGGAAAAGGGAGTCCTGTCCTGGGGGATGGAGGATGCAGGGAGGTCCAGACTTCTCCATTCTTGCTCAGGAATTCTTGCAGGTCCCCTGCAGGATCTGAGCCCTGGGCAGGAAGGAGCCCCCAAACTCCTGATCCCTGAAGCCAGTGGCCATCCAAGGGTGGGCCCAGCCATGGCCCAGCCCCA
>NW_024369130.1:9940-10882 GCF_014805655.1 Passer montanus
GGGCTGTCAGGCCCGTGCCCGGGGCACTCACCCCACAGGAGCAGCGCCACCTTCCCGGCCATCCCAGTGTCCCCAGCCATGTGGACTGGCTGTCACTCGCTGGCAGGTGTGGCTGTCCCCTGGCTGGCAGCTCTTCTGATGAAGGGGAAGGAAGCGAGGTCACGTCTTGTCCCCACATGTTGGTGGCCCTTGGTGGGGGCAGGGTGGCCACAGGCTGGGGACTGGATGGGGATGAGGCTGGGAGGGACAAGGTGTGATTTGGAGTTCCCAGGAGTGGGGTGCTCAGGGGGTTTGGGGAGGCAGGGATGGGGATGCTGGGGGAATGGGGGATCCCGTGGGAATGGGGGTCCTTGGCCATGCAGATCCTGGGGAATATCAGTACTGGGTTGGGGGCCCAGGGATGGGGGATAAAAGGAATGCGGTCCCATGGTTTGGGGACCCTGGGGAATGGGGTTGCCAGGGATGGGCAGTGGCTGGGTGGGCACAGGGGTCTCAGCTCCTACCCTGGGTGCTTCAGACTTTGGGGTGACCCAGGGCCCAGCAAAGTCCTCCCAGGGTGCTTGTGGTTTGGGAGGGTCTCCCCAGGTAGATTCTGAAAGGGTCTGGGTTTGTGTCCCCCATCCCCCAGGGGCTTTTTCCTCTCTTCATTTCCATTTCCATAATTTTCCCCTCCATTTCACCACCCCCCAGTTCATGCCTTGATGATCCTGGGGGGCACCTGAGCAGGGAATGTCCTGGGGGAAGGCCAGGGTGGGGGAAGCAGGGGTGAGGGGTCTGCAGGGAGGGCTGGGGAGGCTGTGGGGGATGGGGGTGTAACTCTGTGCCCCCCAACACTTTCTCTTTCTCTCTCCGTCAGCAGAAGGAAGTGGTAGATTGTGCTGAGTGTCACACGGGGGTGGGTTCTGTCCTGGGGGGCACATCCAGGGGTTCCTGTCCTGGTGG
>NW_024369130.1:11583-28290 GCF_014805655.1 Passer montanus
TGTGCTGTTACACTGGGTGCAGTGGGGGTCCCCACCCATTGGCACCCACCCGTGTGTTTGCTGCGACTGAAAACTACCCCTCTCCCTCCCTGTGGAGGCACAAAGATCCCAAAGGGCTGAGAGAAGAACAATTTCCTGAAACAGCAACAAACAGAATAAAACCGACAGCAACAGCAACAAGCTTCAGAGTCCAAATGGTCACAAAAAGAACAATTTCCAGGGTAAGCCACTACAAGGAACAAATCCCAGACATTTCCCCCAGCACGTTTCCTCCACCAGAGGAACCTGGCAGTGCCCTGCACCTTCAGTGCTCTGATGGCCAAAGTGGCCTTCAGGAGGCTCTGGATTCTCTTGTCCCCTGTCCCCAACCCCTCCTCTGCCATGTTCCCCACACCAGGATGGCACCAAGGCCCTGTGCGGGTTCAGGAGCCTCCCCCTTTTCCAGGGCAGTCGTAGTCAAGCCATGGCACAGGGTGGGGTGTCATAGACAGGAAAGGTTTGATGTCTGGAGACATTTTGGAACACCTGTGTGTGGCAGGGCTGGGTCAGGTCTTGCTTTTGGTGAAACAGGACCCCATCTGTCCATCAGTGTGTCAGCCATGGCACTCTGGGGACTGTGTGATGCTCTGCCAAAGCCAGCTCCTGAGTGGCTGGGTGACCAGAAGGGCCACCTGGGGAGAGAGCCCTTGGTGGCCCAACTGGCTTAAAAGGCAGAGCATGAGGTGGCCAAGTCAATGACCCTGTCTTCTCTTAGAGTGTCTGTCCCATCCATGCTGGAACCCAGGAGTTGGCAACTCGTTTAAATGAGAAGTATCTGCCAAGGATGTTTCCTGGAATGAAGTCCCATGGCTAAAACTTTTTTAATTTCAAATCATATGGGGTTTCCAGGCAAAAGTGTAGGAAAAGCAATAATGAGGAAAATTCTAAACCAGATGAGAACAAACAACACAAAACCAGAACTTTCCCTCCCGCTCAGTGCTGTTGGATTTTGTGGCAGTTGTAACCGCGGCCAGCAGGGGGCCCTGTATGGAGCACTCCCGGCCAGCAGGGGGCGCCCCGGTCGAGCTCGATCCCCTCAGGGGCCATGGCGGCCTCGGGCAGGAGCCAGGAGGGGAAATCGCTCCTTTTGCAAACTCACGGGCACCAATCGGCCCTGGCAATACCAGCAGCAGAGGGCAGAAGCCATGAATGCAGCAGGTTGGATCCTAGTGCCCAGTGGCGATGTAGCAGTGTCCTGGGGCCAGGCACACGCCCTGCGCAACACCCGCGACCACTCTCCATGATCCTGAATGGAAGGAAGGCAGCACCTGACCCCAGGCAGCTCTTGGGTCCACAGCTGCACCGCTGGTGACTTTATGCCACAATTCCTGCCAACCCCCAGCCTGTCACTCAGGTGAGGAGGGCAGGGATGGAGCAGCTTTGGGGACACCTGGAATCCACACAGGGTCACTCTCCACAGCCCCAACACAGCCACGGGGAGAGTCACTGCTTGGTATTTCCACACTTTTCCCTCTTGTCTGACAGGCAAACCAGAACGCAATTATTCTTCCTGAGCCCTTCCAAATGGTGCAGGTTTGAGTCTGAAAGTAGGACGAAACCAGGTAGGTTGTTGAGCAAATTGTTGTTTTCTTTGCAAGGTTTTTGGGGCTCTCTCAGAACCTTGCTGCAAGGGACAAAATGATCGATTGCTGCGTTTCTGGACTGGTTCCCTCACAGCTGCCCCTGCAGGGGTGTTTTCCAGCCAGCCCTGCTCTGAAAACCACCAAAGAGCCTCGCAGAGCCACTGTTTGGGCTCCCTTTGAGGTTTGTGCTTCTTGCAGGGTGGAGCAAACCACAGGCAGGCTTTTTTTTCTGCCGGGGTCGGCTGTTACTTGTCTCTGCCCCAGCACGGGAAAAAGTGGTTCTGTTTAGGCCGCGCTCTCAAAGAAGGAGTCTGGACTCTTGCTTTTAGGTCTTCAGTTGAGTTTATTATTTCTTATCTACAAAGATTTTCTGTCTGTCCAGCCGAGGTCTGATCAGCAAGACAGCCAAAGGCACTCTCTCCCGCCCACGAGGCGGTTGTCTCTTTTATAATGAAAACTACGTATTAGATATTTACTTTTAATTCCCAATACTTTCTGCCCTTGTTGGCAAGTGTACTCTTTCTATGAACCAATCCACACATGCCAACATCATCCTGAACATGGATGCCAAGGAGAAGAAAGAAGAAGGACAGGGCACGCCCAAATTCCTCCATCTTGGGACTCCTGATCCATGCACAGAATTCTAGACCTGCCTGTACAACACATAAAACCCCCCTGTACAGTGCATTCTAACTTAAGTTCTAACAAGTGAATAACATCCCCTCACCATTCAGACCTGAAATTCTCTCATCTCCTCACCTTCAGGTGTCATTTCTTTAAAAGGATCAAAGTCAAACCACCAGGTACTTTTGGCAACATTCCAGGGCCTCCGAGCCCCCCAAGGGTTGTCTCGGTGAGCATGGCTTGGCTGCTGTGTCCCTGTCCTCGAGGCATCTGTGCCACACCCGTGTCCCCACAGAGACCTTGTGGGGACAGTCCCCACACCCCGTGTCCCCCTGCTGCTGTCCCTGCAGTGCCACCCCCACTGAGCCCTGTCCCTTCTCCCTTCCAGCCCAGACCTTCGGCCTTGCTGGTGAGTCCTCGGTGGATGCCATGGCCTCACCCCGCTGTCCCCAGCCCCACGCTGGCGACTGGCAGCCTGGTGTCCCCTGGCAGACTGGTGTCCCCTGTCCCCCGCAGGTTCCCAGACCACCCAGCTCCTCGTGGAGCCCCCCTGGAGGCCGGCGGTGCTGTGGGAACCGGTGACACTGACCTGCCAGGGGTCGGGGACCGACAGTGCCACCAAATGGTACAGGGACGGGCTGCCTTGGGGACAGGAAGGACATGACTACGTCACTGTCACTGATAGTGGCACCTACTGGTGTGGCAGTGTGGTCAGTGTGTTCAGCCTCCCCGTGAGACTCTTAGATGGTGAATTTGGATCTTAAATGATCAGGGTGGCTCCGGACAGTTCTGGGTGGGCTCTGCTTTGTGGGTGGGGAGCCTGTGCTCTGCACACAGGGACACCACAGTGCACTCCACTGCACAGAGGTGTCCCCTGGGCCATGGGCACCCATCTCAGACCTGTCTCGAGCATCTCAGTGACATGGGACCCCCTCTTGACCCACAGACCCACTTGTGCTGCAGGTGCCAGCACAGGCATTGCTGGAGGGGGACACGGTGACACTGCGCTGCCGCGGCTGGCAGGACAACCCGGTCACCAGGGTGCGATTTTACCAGGACGTGACGGATCTGGATGGATCACTCACGGGGACCGAGCTGTCCCTGTCCCCTCTACAGGGACGGGCTGCCTTGGGGACAGGAAGGACATGACTACGTCACTGTCACTGAGAGTGGCACCTACTGGTGTGGTGGTGTGGTCAGTGTGTTCAGCCTCGGTGACACTGCGCTGCCGCGGCTGGCAGGACAACCCGGTCACCAGAGTGCGATTTTACCAGGACGTGACGGATCTGGATGGATCACTCACGGGGACCGAGCTGTCCCTGTCCCCTCTGCAGCTGAATCACAGCAGCCTCTACTGCTGCAGGGGCCAGGTGGGCTCAGGAATGTCACAGTCACCACCAGTGCCAGTGCCAGTGCCAGTGCACAGTGAGCACCCCCAGGCTGCAACTCCAATCTCCTGACACCCCCAAGCCACTTCCCAGTGGACTCAGAGGCACAGTCCTAACCTCCCCTCTCCTTCCCTCTTCCAGGAAGAGCTCTTCCTGGTGCCGGTGCTGGAGGGTCCCACCGAGCCCATCAATGGGTCTCCCCTGACTCTCAGCTGCCTCAGCATCCCCTGCCCCCCGCGGCCTTGAGCCCCCCTCCTGCACATGTTCTACCATGACAGGCAGGTGGTGGGGGTTCCAGAGGAGTCCCCGCAGCTGCTGGTGCCCGTCGTGGGGGTCTCCCACTCAGGGAATTACAGCTGCCAGGTGCGCTCCGAGGGGGGGAACGTGAGGAAGAGCAGCGCCCGGTTCCGCGTGACGGGATGGGCATGGGGAGCACACAAAGACCCGCAGGGTCCGCTGTCTAGGTATGTCCATGTGCTCCAGACACCTTACTTGTGTCCTTCCATCACTCCCTTTGTCCCCTCGCCCCTCCATGTTGTGACCTGACCCCTGATATCCCCCACCACACCCATCCCGCCTGTCCCTATCCCCCCCACCGCCGCCAGCTGCCAGCCCCTCCCTGTGGCCTCAGCCCTGCCTCTGTGTCCCCGCAGTGCCCGTGGCCAATGCCACCATCACCCCCGGTCCCCTGGCACACCAGGTGCACACAGGTGACAACATGACCCTGCACTGCTCGGTGCAGGTGGGCTCATCCCCTGTCACCTTCACGTGGCTGCACAACGGGCAGGAGGTGGCCCGGGCTCCCCTCCTGGAGCTCAGGGACATCGATGTGGGACATTCGGGCACCTACCAGTGCGTGGCCACCAACCAGCTGGGACAGGACGGGCACCGCGTGTTCCGGGCACTCAGCCCAGAGCTGGCCCTGGAGGTGACACCTGGCTCACCCTGGCTCACAGGTGGGGTCACACAGCATCACTGGGGGGTCCAAGGCACCTGAGGTGAGTGGTGGCACTGATGTGTCCCCTCTGTCCCCAGCAGTGGCTGTCAATGTTGGCAGGACCCTCCTGTTCCTGCTCCTGCTCCTGGCTGTCATCGGGGGCTGTCACTGGTGGCACCGCTGGGGTGGGTGACACTGGGGGGGATGGGGATCCTGGAGTGAGGGGAAGCCCCCAGAGTGGGGGCAGAGATCAGGGATCCACTGGGAATCAGGGCTGCAGTGGGGATTTGGGGTCCTGTGGGTGGTTGTGGCTTCCGAGGTCCCAGGAAGGTTCAGGGATCTCGTGGTCCCCACAGTCACCCCCTCCCCTTTCCCTTGCAGCTGACAGGAAGCTCCAGGACAGGTGAGTGGGGGGCTCGGGCCAGGACTCCCCTTTCCCCCTCCCAGACGCCCCCTAGACCCCTCTTATCCCCACAGGACACCCCTGGAGGAGGGGGCTGTGCTGGACCCCCACCAAGAGGGCATGGGGGTTTGTTCAGGGGGCAGAAAGGGACACGTCACCCACAGGTGTCACCTCCGACCCAGGACCTCACCCCCAGTGTCACTCTCAGGGCCCCCATGGGTGTCCCCTGGCCCTGCCGCACCTCGGGATCCACAAGAGACCAACGTGGAGCAGTCGGGACCCCACGAGGAACAGAGGGACCCCCATGAGTTCAAGAACATGCTGTGACACTTGGGGCACTGGGGGGCACTGGAGGGCACTGGAGGGCACTGGGGACACTGGGGGCACTGGGGGCACTGGGCGGCACTGGGCGGCACTGGCGGCAGAAGACGCACTGGTGATCTCTGCCCCAGGACACCCCCTCTGTGTCCCCCCACCCCAGCTCCTGTGTGTGCCCACTGTGCCTGGGTTTGGGGGTTCCAGACTCCAGAGCTCCCTGTGCTCCCTGGGGCTCCTCATTCCCTTCCCCATTGCCAGGGGGCACAGCACCTTTGTTTCTCTTATTGGACCCAAAACACATCTTTTTGATTAAACCGGGATAAATGGTTTTTGTTTGTTCAGCTTGGGAAGGAGGAGGGTCCTGCTCAGGTTGTTGAGCAGATCGTTCTGGATTCTGCAGGATTTTGGAGGCTCCCTCAGTCCCTTGGGGACAGGGACAACATGATCAATTGGGGCATTTCCAGACTGGTTCCCTCCCAGAGTGGAAGGAGCTGCCGCTCCCTGTTTGTCCCCTCTCGGTGACACTGGCCACGGGCTCGGGGACCTGCGGCAGTGCCGCCCCGTCACCTCGGGCACCCATCCGGCAGCTGCCAAGCCCCTCGGGCCCACCCCAGCTCAACCCATCCCTGCCCCAGCCTTGCCTGGTGTCCCCCGGTGCCCCCGTTGCCCAGACCCTACACCTGGAGCTCCCTGAGCAGCGTCTGAGCCCCGGAGCTGCTGCAGAGCCCTGGCCGAGGGCACCAGGACTGCCCCGAGAGCCCCTGGAGGGAGCCGGGGGTGTCCCCAAATGCCACCTTAAAGGTCACTCCATCCCCAGCCCTGCCCGGTGCCCCTCTGTGCCCAAACCCCACACCCGGTGCTCTCTGAGTGGTGTTGGAGCCCTGGAGCTGCTGCAGAGCCCTGGCCGGGGGCACCGGGAGGTGCCGGAGGTTTCGGGGACCCCCCGGCGCTGCAGGAGGGGGGTCCTGCCCTCCGGTCACTGTCGCGGGTCGCGGCCACCACTCTGCTGCGAAGGCCGGGACTATCCTGGGCTGTGGGGATGGGCGATGGCAATGTGTACCAAGGTGGGGATCTTGGGGTCTCACCCTGTCCTTTCCAGGACCCCCCAATCCCACATCCTCCCTTGGCTCTGGGGCTGTTTGGGACGTTGGGGACAGCACCACTCGCGCAGGGGTCCATTGGGGACAGCTCACTACAGCCGCTGCCTCTCCCCACGGCTGGGCCTGGCAACAGTTGTGACAGCCACCCCTGCCCGGGATTCACCTCCTGCCATCCTGGGGACACCCTGGGGTCCTGTGTCCCCAAATCCAGCGGGTCCCGTGTCCCCCCAAACCTTCCCGGGCACATCCCGGCGTCCTGTGTCCCCAACCCCCTCAAACCTCCTGGGGACACCTCAGTTCCCCCAGACTCCCCCAGTCCCCCCCGGGCTCAGCAGTGCTCTGCAGCAGCTCCAGGGCTCAGAGCCCACCCAGAAAGTGCTGGGTATGGTGTTGGGCACTTAGGGGGCACCGGGAGGGAGGATTTGGCACCGGGTGCGGAGTTTGGGGCACCGGGAGACAGCTGGGGGAACCTGGGGGCACCAGGGAGAGCATCGGAGGAGGAGATTGGGCATCAGGTGCGGAGTTTGGGGCACCGGGGGGCACCAGAAGACACCGGGGCGCAGTCGGCAGGACTGAGGAGAGGGGATCTGGGCACTGGGGGGATTTTAGGGGGAGTTTTGGGTGATTTTAGTGTGATTTTGGGGATTTAGTGTTATTTTGAGGTGACCTGGGGGGCACCAGGGGAATTTCAGTGGGATTTTTGGGTGATTTTAGTGTGATTTTGGGGATTTAGTGTTATTTTGAGGTGACCTGGGGGGCACCAGGGGAATTTCAGTGGGATTTTTGGGTGATTTTAGTGTGATTTTGGGGATTTAGTGTTATTTTGAGGTGACCTGGGGGGCACCAGGGGAATTTCAGTGGGATTTTTGGGTGATTTTAGTGTGATTTTGGGGATTTAGTGTTATTTTGAGGTGACCTGGGGGGGACTTTGGGGTGAGTTGGGGGATTTTTGGGGGTGGTGGGGAAATTAAGAGGGGTTTTGGGGTGATTTTAGGGGATTTGGGGGTGATTTGGAGGTGATTTTGGGGAAGTCTGGTGAGATTTTGGGGGAGATATTGTGTAGATTTTGGGGAGTTTGGGGAGATTTGGGAGGACTTAGGAGACATTTTAGACAAAATTTGGAGGATTGGGGGGGGATTTGGAGGGGATTTAGAGATGATTTGGGGCAATTTTGGGATAGGGATTTTGAGGGGTTTGGGGTGTATTTGGGGTTGATTTTGGTGGATTTTCAAAGGATTTTTAAGGTATCTTGGGGGTGATTTTTATAGGAGTTTTTGGGGAAATTTTGGGGGGATTTTGGGGTCTCACTTGTCCTTTCCTGCAGCCCATGGACGTCTCAGCCCCATCGTGCTGCTCCAGGATATCACCGTCGCCCCCGGAGCACTGCCTTTGCTCCGGGACAAAGCCAAAACCATCCGGGTCATCACTGGGGACCTGATCTGGGAGCTCATGTGAGGCTCCCAATATCCGCCATTTTCCCCACCAAAATCCAGGATTTTTTCCCCCAAAATTCAGGATTCTTTCCCCCAAAATTTGGGATTTTTCACTAAAAATTCGGGATTCATTCAGTGAAAATTCTGAATATTTTTCTCCAAAATTCAGGACATTAAAAAAAAAAAATTCAGGATTTTTTCTCTGAAAATCTGGTAGTTTTTCCCCCAAAATCTGGAATATTTTCCTCAAAATTTGGGCTTTTTACCACCAAGATTCAGGATTATTTTCTCCAAAATCCAGGGTATTTTTCCCTAAAATTTGAAATTTTTTTCCCCCCAAATCTGGGGTATTTTTCCCCTGTGTCCCTGATCCTCGTCCCTGTCCCCCAGAATTCTCAGAGATTGGCTCCCAGCCTCACTTATTATCAGCACCGAGGAATTCCAGCGGATTCAGGAGGAGGCTTGGGCTCCATGGCAGCTTGCGGACCAGCTGCAGATCCTCAAATCCTGCCAGGACACGGCATTTGTGGGCATCTCCCGATTCCCTGAGCCCCAATTTCCTGATCCCCCTTTTCCTGATCCCAAATTTCCCAGTCCCGGATTTCCCAACCCCGAATTTCCTGATCCTGCTTTTCCTAATCCAGATTTTCCTGATCCCGAATTTCCTGCTCACTTTTCTCAATCCTCCTTTTCCTAATCTTGATTTTCTGGATCCTGATTTTACTGGTCCCGGGCATGAGATTTTGTGGGAATTTTGGGATGATTTTGTGGGGATTTTGAGGGTGGATTTGTGTGATGATTTTAGAGTGATTTTGGGGTCTCACCCCATCCTTTCCCACAGATTTCAAGCCCCTCCAAGTCCATCGTGCAGCTCCAGGACGTGAGGACCGCCCCTGGCCTGGTGCCCTCACGTCAGGACAAACCCAAAACCATCTGGGACTTCATCAAGGACGTGGTCCAGGAGCTCGTGTGAGGCTTGGGGGGATGTGGGGACCCCTTGAGGGGATTTGGGGACCCATGGAGACTCAGGGAGAAGTTGGACCCAGAAGGGAATTGGAGACTTGGAGAGGATTTGAAGACCCAGGTGGGATTGGGGGACCCTGAGGGATTTGGGGACTCAGGAGAATCTGGGGACTATGGGGAATTTGAGGACCCTGAGGGGGTTTAGGGTCCTGGAGGGATTTGGTAATCCAGATGGGATTTAGGGACACAGGGGACACCAGGAGCTGTCCCCGTGTCCCTGATCCCAGTCCATGTCCCCCAGAATTCCCAGGGATTGGTCCCCGGTCTTGCTCATCATTGGCACAGAGGAATCCCAGTGGATCCAGGAGGAGGCTTAGGCTCCACAGCAGCTCACAGACTGGCTGCAAATCCTCAAATCTCACGAGGATGAGGCTTTCATGGGCATCTCCTGATTCCCTGAGCCTCAATTTCCCAATCCCGAATTTCCTGATCCCCCTTTTCCCAATCCCAATTTTCCTGATCTCGATTTTCCCAATCTCCTCATGCCAGGGCTCCTGGAATGTCCCAGGACTGTCCCCGCAGGAGACCCTGGGAATGTCCCCAAGGAATGTCCCGGGAATGTCCCCCAGGAATGCCCGGAAATGTCCCAGGATGTCCCAGGCCTTTCCCCACAGTAGGCTCTGGGATTGTCCCTAGGAGTGTCCCAAAGAATGTCCCCAGCAGTGTCCCCAGCATTGTCGCTGTCCCTGTCCCACAGGAGGCACACAGCCAGACCTGCAGCATGGAGCAGTGGCAGGAGGAGCTGCGGGAGGCGTGGGCCCACTCGGAGCTGGAGCAGGAGCAGGAGTGGGAGTGGCAGGAGCTGCTGGAGTGTGTGGCCGGGATGAGGCTGGAGCAGGAGAATAAGATGCAGCACCTGAACTCGGTATGGTCGGAACTTTCCCGTTTCCTCTTTTTCTCCCTTTTTTCCTTTTTCCTCTTTTCCCTTTCCCATTTCCCTTTTCCCATTCCAATTCCCATTTCCCATTCCCATTTCCCATTTCCCATTTCCCATTTCCCATTTCCCATTTCCCATTTCCCTTTTCCCATTCCAATTCCCATTTCCCATTCCCATTTCCCATTTCCCATTTCCCATTTCCCATTTCCCATTTCCCATTCCCCTTTTCCCTTTCCCCTTTTCCCTTTTCCCATTCCCGAGTCCCACAGCTCCTGCTGAGTGCCCGCTGCAGCTCCATTCTGGACAGGCAGGAGAAGCTCCAGGCCTCCCTTTCCCATTCCCATTCCCATTCCCATTCCCATTCCCATTCCCATTCCCATTCCCATTCCCATTTCCCACAACTCCTGCTGAGTGCCTGCTGCAGCTCCATCCTGGACAGGCCAGAGAAGCGGCTGCTCCAGGACTCCCATTTCCATTTTCCATTTCCCTTTCCCTTGTCCCTTATTCCATTTCCCATTCCCATTTCTCACAGTTCCTGCTGGGTGCCCACTGCAGCTCCATCCTGAACCATCAGCTGGCGGAGAAGTGGCAGATCCAGGGGGAGCTGCGGGTGGAGGAGCAGCGCCTGGAGCGGCTCATGGACAGCGAGCGGGAGAAGGAGCTGCAGCTGCAGGACGAGCTGGAGCGCTGCAGTAAGCAAGAGCTCATCAGGTCCATGCTTCCCTTTTCATTTCCCCTTTTCCTTTTCCTCTTCCCTTTGCCTTTTCCCCTTCCCTTTGCCTTTTCCCTTCTTTTCCCTTATCACTTTTTCCTTCCCCCATTGTTTTTTCCCTCTTTTCTTTTTCCTCTTCCTCTTCCCTTTCCTCTTTCTTCTTTTCCTTTCCTTTTTCCCCTTTTCTCCCCTTTCCCTTCTTTTCCGCTTCCCTCTTTTCCCTTTCACCTTTTCTCTTTCTGCTTTCCCTCCTTTTCCCTTCTTCCCCTTTCTCCTTTCCACTTTTTCCTCCTTTTTCCTCCTTTTCTGTTTCCCTGTCTCCACCTTTCTCCTTTCCCTTCCTTTTTCCCTTTCCCATTTCCCCTTCCCCCTTTTTCCCCTCCTTTCCCCTTCCCCACCCCATGCACTCCACCGTTCTGGAACCAGACAGGACCTTTTCCATTCCCGAACTCCCAAATAATTCCCAAATAATTCCCAAGTAATCCCCGAATGCTTCCCGAATTCCCAGCAGCAAGCTGGAGGTGCTCCAGCAGATGGAGCAGCAGCTGGAGCAGTGGGCACTGAGGGCCAAGCAGAAATTCCAGGAGGGCCGGAGGTTCCTGGAGCACCTGGATCAGATGAAGAGGGAGGATCACAAGGTTGGAGATTCCTGGCAGGAATTTGGGAATTTGGGAATTCGGGTCGGAAATGTTGGGGGCAGTGCAAGGCGGGATCGGGGCTCTGGTGGCCTTGGGGATGTGGGCATCAGCGGGAGGGGACACAGAGCTGCTGGGGATTTCAGGGAATGGGGATTTCTTGGAAGGAAAACTTCAGGGAATGGGGATTTCTGGGAATGGGGCAGCCTGAGGAGGGGAATCCTAGGGGGTGAGGACGGGGTTGGCAGGATACCTCCTTTGGGCACTGTCCCCTCGCCAAGGCGCTGTCACCTTCTGGGGCTACATCACCTCCCCAGGTGCTGTCATCTTCCGGGGCTTTGTCACCTTCCCAGGGCTCTGTCCCCCACTGTGTCCCTGTCCCCAGCTGATATCCCTGTCCCTGTCCCCAGCAGTATCACTATCCCCAGCAGTGTCCCTGTCCCTGTGTCCCTGTCCCCAGTTGTGTCTCTGTCCCAGTGTCCCTGCCCTCAAGGGTGTCCCTGTCCCTGTGTTGCTGTCCCCAGTTGTGTCCCTGTCCCCAGCGGTGTCTGTCCCCAAGAGTGGGACGTGGTGCTGGAGGCAGAGCAGGCGCGGCTGCGGCAGGAGGGGCAGCGGGAGGGGGAGCGGCTCAAAGCCCATGCAGGAGCACGAGCGGGGCTGGCAGGAGGCGCAGGTGGGTGTCACTGCCACATCTGTCCCCTCCCCGGGGTTCTGTCACCTCCCTGGGGCTCTGTCCCCCAGTTGGGGATGTCCTGGAGCGGTGGCGCTGGGAGCTATCCCTGTCCCCCGTGTCCCCAATATCCCCAATATCCCCAGTGTCCCCAATGTCCCCAGTGTCCACTGTCTCTGTCACTGTCCCCACTGTCCCTGCAGGAGGCTCTGCCCTCCAAGCGCAGCCAAGTGGCAATGCAGCGGGACTGGCAGTGCCAGGAGCTGCCCCTGTGTCCAGTGTTCCCAGTGTTCCCATTGTTCACAATGCCCCCAACGTCCCCAGTGTCCCCTGTCTCTGTCCCCAGTGACGTCACAGGAGGCATCTGGCCATGGAGGAGGGACACCAGGTGCTGGCACAGGCACGGGAGCGGGCAGAGCACCTGACATGCGTTGGGACAGCAAAAACTGCAGTGCCTCAGGTGTGGGGTGGCGATGTCACCTCCGGTGTCACCTGCTGTGCCACCTCTGGCACCTCTGTCAATTCCTGGCACCTCCTGGGACCTGTTCTGTCACCTGTGTCACCTCCTGGCACATCCTGGCACCTCCTGTGTCACCTCCTGGCATCTCTTGGCACCTCTTGTGTCACCTCTGTCACCCCTGGTACCGCCTGGCACCACTGATGTCCCCTCTTGTGCCACTCTGTCCCCTACAGGGACACCGGGGTGCCCAACAGGTACTGTGCCCTGGTGGAAAAGAAGGCCTGGGGCACGGCCAGTGCTGCCACCTCCTGCTGCCACCCGGATGCTACCTTATCACCTGCTGATGCCTCCTCCTGATGCCAGCTGCCATTCCCCAGGGATATGGGGGACATTTCCCCTTTTTTCCATGATTTGAACCAATTTTTTTTCTCTTTTTTTACCCATTTTTATAGATTTTAACCCATTTTACCGCTATTTGAACACTTTTTAAACCCTATTTTTAACAAAGTTAATCCCTATTTTTAACCACTTTTCATGTATTTTAACCCATTCTTATCCATATTTTTCTCTTTTTAGTTCCTATATTTACCTATTTTTAATCCCTACTCTTACGAATTTTATGCCTATTTTAACCCATTTTCATCTAATTTTAACCCATTTTTACCCCATTTTAAAATTTTTAAACACTTATTTGTAACACTTTCAAACCCATTATCCCAATTTTTAGCCCATTTTAATGTGTATTTTTAACCCATTTTAAAACCCATTTTTATCCCTATTTTGCCCCATTTTATCCCTATTTTCACCCCTTCTTAGCCCTATTTTTACCCATATTTTATCTATTTTTACCTATTTTTGTCCCTATTTTTAACTCCTTTTAATCCCAATTTTATCCCTACATTTCCCCCCATTTTATTCCTATTAATAATTTTTATAATCCCTATTTTAACCCATTTTAATCCCTATTTTAACCCATTATATCCTAATTTTTTACCCCAATTTTAACCCTTGAAACCCCATTTAATCTCTATTTTTTACCTTTTAAATCTCTATTTTATATATATTTTATCCCGATTTTTACCCTTCTTCCACTTTTGGGACCAAACTGCAGCTTTTGGGTTCAGCTGGGAGCACTTGTTTGAACTGGTTTATTTCCATGGGTTGTTTTTGGTCAGAATTTGGGGGGCAGAAACCCCCCGGGTGGGGGGTGTGTGTGTTGGGTGAGGGGGAGACCCCCCAGAATCTTCCAAATTTGGAAAAGGGGGGGTGCTTTTTTGTGTAAAAAATCCCAATTTCTCACCCAAATCTGGAATTTCTGGGGAGGAAAACAATCCAAATTTTCCACCCAAACCCAGCTTTTCCAGAGGGAAAAATCCCAATTTTGCACCAAAATCCAGCATTTCCAGGGGGAAAGAAATCCCAAATTTCCATCCAAATCTGGCATTTTCAAGGGAAAAAATCCCAGTTTTCCATCCCAGTGGGGGCGGGAGGGCGTGGGCAGGGGGGTCCCGGGGTTTGGGGACAGGGGAAGGGACAGGAAGGGACACGGGGGGGACATGGGTGGGGTGGTCTGGGGAGGCTGGGGGTAGGGGGGGGACAGCTGTGCCACTCCTCCAAGTGACATCCAGCCCCTGTCACCCCCTGAGTGTCACCTCATAAATGCTTCTTTAGGGGGGGCACCACAAATCCCAAACACCCAAATCTCAGGCCATAAATGGGGTGCACACTCCAAATCCCAATCATCCCAAATTTCACCCCATAAATGGGGGGGGCACCCCAAATCACAGCCCTTTAAGTGAAAGAACCCCCCCAAATCTCACCCCGTAAGTGGGAGGACACCCCAAATATCAGTCCCATTAAAGGGTGAGGACCCCAAATCTCAGCCCAAGAAAAGATTCTTTGGGAGGGGGACACCCCAAATCCCAACCACCCCAAATCTCACCCCCTAAATGTGGGAGCATCTGAAATCTCAGGCCATAAATGTTTCTTAAGGGAGAGAAGACACCCCAAATCCCAAACACCCCAAATTTCACCCCATAAGTGGGATGACGCCCCAAATCCCAGCCCATTAATGGGGGAACACCCCAAATCCCAACCACCCCAAATCTCACCCCCTAAATGTGGGAGCATCTGAAATCTCAGGCCATAAATGTTTCTTAAGGGAGAGAAGACACCCCAAATCCCAAACACCCCAAATTTCGGTTTGGGGTTGGTCCTGGACCTCCCCCCCAGGTGCCTCCCCAGCCCAGGAGCACCCCGAGGAGACCCTGGGGCAACCCAAAAGTTAAGGGAGTGGGGAAGGGATGGTGGCGCATCACCAGGACCTCAAGTCCCTGTGACCCCAAATCCCTGCAACCCCAAATCCCCAGAACCTCAAATCCCTGTGACCCCCAATACCCCGAATCCTAAATCCCTGTGATCCTCAATCCCCCAAACTCCAAATCCCTGTGACTCCTAAATCCTGTGTTACAAACCCCTGCACCCCAAATCCCTGTGACCCCAAATCCCTGCATGCCCCCATCTCCCAGGCCCTCCACCCACTGGGACCCCCACAGTCCCTAAGAACCCCCAAAGTTGTGAGAACCCCATTCCTGAGCCCCCCCACCCCCGGGACCCCCCAATCCCTGGGACCACCCTCAGTTCCTAAAAACCCCAGCCCTACAAGCTCCTTCTCCAGCACCCCCATTTCCTGCCCTCCCTTGGGTCACATGGGGTGCCCGGGGTTTTCAGGAACCCCGGGGTTTAGGGTGACCCCAGTGTGTGCCCCGCTCTGTCCCCAGCAGTGGCTCTGAATGTCAGCAGGACCATCCCATTCCTGCTCCTGCTCCTGGCTGTCATTGGGGGCTGTCACTGGTGGCACCACTGGGGTGGGTGACAATGGGGGAGGATGGGGGTCCTGGAGTGAGGAGAAGCTCCCAGAGTGGGAGCAAAGACCAGCAGCACCCAGGGCCCCTGAGCTGGGAGAAACTGAGCCCGCAGTGACCTCGGCTGGGAATCCTGGGGGATTTGGGGGGAATTTGGAGGGTCTAGGTTGGGCTCCAGGGTCATCCCTGGGTGGGCTTTGAGGAATATTTGGGTGGCACGGGGAGCTTCAGGAGGGTTTGGGGAGCTCCTGGAGGGCTGTGCAGGGATGTCGGGGGATCATTTTTGTCAGAGTTTGGGGATGCCCCTCCCTGCCAGGCTTGGGGTTCTGGGGGCTCAGAGGGTGGGGCCACTGGGGGGTTGGGGGCCCTGTGGTCGTCCAGAAGTTCTGCAGGGGTTCAGGCATGCGTGGAGAATCCTGGGGGAATCAGGGGTCCAGCTGGAATTAGGGCTGCAATGGGGATTTGGGGAACCCATGGGTGTTTGGTGCTGCTGAGTTCCCAGGAAGGTTCAGGGGTCCCGGGGTGTCACACCCGCCCCTTTTCCTTGCAGCTGTCTGATTTTATTTGATTTGCTTTCAACATTTTTTGGGTAAATACTAGTGTGACCATTCTTGAGGAGCCATACTCTGCCTTCTCATGCTTTTTAACAACGTGTGTCTCTTGTTATGAACTTGAAGGCAACATAAAAAACAAACCAACATGTGGCAAAACAAGACACTTAGACTAAGCAGAAGTAAATCAGATAATAGATGCAATTAGTAGTACATGAGAGAGAGAAGGGTGATTTAAAACAATGCATTATCAATTCCCTAAATCCTGTACTATCCCCAGGGTCTGCAGCTACTGGCAAACCTCATTTTAGAGTGAGGGCTTGGAGAACCATTCCTAGATAAGATTTCACTCTGAAAAATTATGTTAGCTTCCAGCTAACATAGGTCCAAATTTGGCAAGTGAAAATGACCTGAGTAAAGTTTTGGTGCAGAAAACCCCTGGGCATGGTGAGCATCCAGGGGAGCTGGGGGCAGGGGTATTCACTGGGTGTGCCCTTGGGCAGGGAGCGCCATTGCCCCCACTGCCCCCAGTGTCACAGCACATTCTCAAAGATGTCACGGGGTTTCCACTGTCACCCATGAGATCCCAGCAGCTTTGCGTTGGTCACCTGGGGTCTGTGGAACAGGGGGACTCTGGGAGAGACACCGGTTGTGGGGACCTGGGTGGGGGAAGATACCTGTGGGTGACGTGTCCCTGTGTCCCATCCTACTCATCTCCTGCCCGCTTGGTGACCACGATGTGGGGGTCCAGCACTGCTCCTTCCTTCAGGGGAGTTCTGTGGGGATAAGGGAGGGTCTGGAAGGGTCTCCCATTTCTGAAAGGTGGAAAGAGGAGTCCTGGCTGGAGCCACCCACTCACCTGTCCCTGGGCTTCCTGGAGGCTGCAAGGAGAAGGGGAGGGGGTGACTGAGGGGACCCCAGCACCCCTGAACCTTCCTGGAACCTCAGCAGCCCCAACCACCCATGGGATCCCCAAATCCCCACTGCATCCCTGATTTCCACTGGACCCCTGACACTACCTGGACTCTCCAGACACCCTTGAACCCCCCAGAACTTCTGCACCACCACAGGGCCCCCAACCAACCTGGGG
>NW_024369130.1:28510-28888 GCF_014805655.1 Passer montanus
CCAGATCCCCCAGGATCCCCAGCTGAGGTCACTGCAGGCTCAGTTTCCGCCAGCTCAGGGGCCCTGGGTGCTGCCGGTCTCTGCTCCCACTCTGGGAGCTTCTCTTCACTCTAGGATCCCCACCCCTCCCCATTGTCACCCACCCCGGTAGTGCCACCAGTGACAGCCCCTGATGACAGCCAGGAGCAGGAGCAGGAACAGGAGGGTCCTGCTGATATTCACAGCCACTGCTGGGGACAGAGGGGGACACACTGGGGTCACTCTGAACCCCGGGGTTCCTGAACACCCTGGCGACCCCATGTGACACCACCTGTGATTCCTGATTACTCCTAGGGTGTGCGTGGGGTCACCTCCAGGACAAGCTCAGGGCTGAGTGCC
>NW_024369131.1:0-657 GCF_014805655.1 Passer montanus
GGGGGCACACAGAGACCCCCGGGCTGGGGAGGGGTCAGGGGGTGACCAGAGACCCCCGGGCAGGGCTGGGGAGGGGCTGGGGGCAGCCAGAGACCCCCGGGGCTGGGGAGGGGCTGGAGAAGGGTCAGGGGGTGCCCAGAGACCCCCGGGGCTGGGGAGGGACTGGGGGCACTGGCAGCACCCTGGGGCAGGGGGCAGCCAGAGACCCCCGTGCTGGGGGCGGCCAGAGACCCCCAAAGCTGGGGAGGGGCTGGGGGAACTCGAAGCCCCCTGGACACCCCCAAACTGAGAGGAGGGGGAGAAAGAGGGGCCTGGGGGCTCCTGGGGGGCACGGAGAGGATGTCAGGAGCCCCTAAATCCACATGGGGAACATCAGGACACCCCCAAATCTGGGTGTGGCACTGGGGGGACATCAGGACCCCCTTAAATCCACATGAGGGACACCCAGACCCCCCCCCCAAATCCCTGTGCAGGGCATGGGGGGGGTCACCAAGCCCCCCCAAACCCCACGTCCCCCCAAAATCTCCGAAATGCTCTCATGCATCACCTCAAGATCCCCCCAAACCCAGCCTGGGTCATACAGGACCACCCCCCAACCCCTCATGCCCCCCAAAACCCCCCTCAAGGACCCCCCCAATACCTGAAGGGCGCGACGCG
>NW_024369131.1:689-911 GCF_014805655.1 Passer montanus
CCTTAAATCCCCATGAGGGACCCCCAGCCCCCCCCCCCAAATCCCTGTGCAGGGCGTGGGGGGGTCACCAAGCCCCCCCAAACCCCTCGTCCCCCCAAATCCCCCAAACCCTCTCATCCAGCACCTCAAGGCCCCCCTAAACTCTTCATGTGTCACACTGGACCCCCCCAAGACCCCCAAACCCCTCCTGGGTCACACAGGACCACCCCCCAACCCCTCATG
>NW_024369132.1:0-911 GCF_014805655.1 Passer montanus
TGACATTGTCACGTCATGCAGTGCCACAGGTGGCCGTGACGGGAACCCGAGGCTGGATTCTGCCTTGAGCTCCCACTCCAGAAAAGCAAATCCTAATTAGAGAGTCGTTAAGTCATTCATGACGTCATCGGCGATGTCGTTATCAGTGTGACATCGCTGTCGGCGTGACGTCATCGCTGTGACGTCGTCAGTGTCCGTCCGCCCACCCGGGGAAGGCGCCCCAAAAAAATCGCCCCGAAATCACCCCAAAAACTTTGCCACAAAATCAGCACCACAAAATCCAGATCCCAAAAAGTCACCCCAAAATCAGGAGCCCAAAAAGTCACCCCGAAATTGTCGCTCTAAAAACTTCACCCCAAAATCGGCACCCCAAAACATCACCCCAAAATCGGGATCCCAAAATCAGCACCACAAATTCAGCACCACAAAATCAGGATTCCAAAGAAATCACCCCAAAATCAGGAGCCCAAAAAGTCACCCCGAAATCGTCGCTCTAAAAAACTTCACCCCAAAAATCAGCACCCCAAAATCAGGATCCCAAATTCGGGATCCCAAAATCAGCACCCCAAAACGTCACCCCAAAAATTAGGATCCCAAAATCGAGATCCCAAAATCATCACCCCAAAAAATCACCCCAAAATCGGCACCCCAAAATCGGGATCCCAAAATCGGCACCCCAAAATCAGGAGCCCAAAATCCGGATCCCAAAGAAATCACCCCAAAATCAGGAGCCCAAAAAGTCACCCCGAAATCGTCGCTCTAAAAACTTCACCCCAAATTCGGGATCCCAAAATCGGCACCCCAAAATCAGCACCCCAAAATCAGGATCCCAAAATCGAGATCCCAAAATCATCACCCCAAAATCAGCGCCCCAAAAACTTTGCTCCAAAAAAGTCACCCCAAAAAATCCC
>NW_024369133.1:0-936 GCF_014805655.1 Passer montanus
TATTTGCTTGTAACCTTTGTCTTCCAAATAGGGAACTGTTTAAGAAGGCAGTTACAGGGTAAGCTTTTGTTAGCTGAAGACTTCACAGAAGTTTTGTTTGCATGGGGTACTTGATTCATGTGCCTACAGAAAAATGCTATACTTTAAACTTTCTTGGGAGTATAAACCAACACCAATTTCTGCTACCTCCTTAAGAATTCAGAGTTATGATTTTGACACAGACTAGTTTTGCTTTCTTGCTCAGGTATTATTGATTAGAGAGGGTAATTTTGTAAATCTCTGTATTCTCAAAGTTAAACACAAATGCAAGTGCAAGAAAATCATGCTCATCCAACTGAAGCATCTATGATTAAGCAAATATAATACCCTGCCCTCGTTTCCACATTTAAGGATAAACATGCCTTAAAGCAGAGGAAAATAGAGCTAGTAGACAAGAAAACATTTTTAATTCATATTTGTAAGGAAGTAAAGAAGAAATGCTTAAGGGAGGATATATTTTAAACCAAAAGTCAACACAAAAAAGGTTTGACACATTTATGGCATGCAGTATTTTACTACATAAATACTCAGAACTAAAGCAAATAATTTACCAAAAAAAATCCAGATTTTCCACATGGGAACCTGGTGCTGTATCATCACATATGAAGTCTAAATCCTATCATGTACTCCTCCTCAGAGTAAAAATGTCTGGAATAATACAATCTGAAATAAGTAATTATTTTAATGAAATAAGAAATATTATCTGCAAAACTCTTGCTAGGCACCCTGTATTTTAAATGGTCTATTAAAAAGGAAAGCTGGCTTATCTAGAGATCAGTCTTTCAAATTAATACCTTTTATGTTCTAAATAATGTATTGTAGCTAAGCAGCAGAGAAATTGGAAAATTTATGAGTAACATTATAGATGATTATAAAAAATTAACCTTTCCTTTTTTT
>NW_024369134.1:0-910 GCF_014805655.1 Passer montanus
CAGCTCCACAGAAGGCAACAAAAGGGCATTGCTGGAGAAAACTCTGCTGGGAGATCCTTTAGTTCCTTTAAAGCCACCAAGTGTGAAGCCCCTCGTTGACACAGTCTGTGGCCACAGGGAAGGTGGAGAGAAACAAAATGAGAAATGGCAGAAGGAAAGGATTTTCTTTATGGTCCATATGAAAAATTGAAACCAAGGAAAAGAAACTCAAAAATGAAACCAACAAGAAGTACAAAGATTACTTTTATTACAAGAGATTTTCAAATATTCGCCAGCAGATTAATGTTGCTGACACCAGGCATTCATCCATCTCTCCACTGCAGCCTTGAGCTCCTGGTTCCTCAGGCTGTAGATGAGGGGGTTCAGGGCTGGAGGCACCACTGAGTACAGAACTGACACCACCAGATCCAGGGATGGGGAGGAGATGGAGGGTGGCTTCAGGTGAGCAAAGATAACAGTGCTCAAGAACAGAGAGACCACAGCCAGGTGAGGGAGGCAGGTGGAAAAGGCTTTGTGCCGTCCATGCTCAGAGGGGATCTTCAACACTGCCCTGAAGATCTGCACATAGGAGAAAACAATGAACACAAAACAACCAAGTCCTAAACAGATGGAAAACACAAGAAACCCCAGTTCCCTGAGGTAGGATTTGGAACAAGAGAGCTTGAGGACGTGTGGGATGTCACAGAAGAACTGGCCCAGGACATTGCCACGGCACAGGGGCAGGGAAAATGTATTGGCTGTGTGCATGAGAGCATTGAGAAAGGCACTGGCCCAGGCAGCTGCTGCCATGTGGACACAAGCTCTGCTGCCCAGGAGGGTCCCATAGTGCAGGGGTTTGCAGATGGAAACGTAGCGGTCGTAGCACATGATGATCAGGAGGAAATACTCTGCTGACATAAAGAACAGAAAG
>NW_024369135.1:0-1822 GCF_014805655.1 Passer montanus
GGATTTTGGAAATAATTACAAACTGGTCAGAAGGTGGAAACTTTGGTCTCCCTGACAAAGAGGAAGAGGAACAAGTGACACATGCTGCAGAAGCTCCACTGTACACCCAAGTACCATCAGAAGAAGCACAATACGCTCTTTTCACTGCCAGTTCCTGTCACATCGTAGGGATGAAACAAAAGTGAAAAGCAGCCTTATGGAGCCTCACACATCAGGTTGCCCAAGCTACCAAAGGAGAAGGTGGATCAAATCAACTTGCTGACCTCAAGGCTGTTCAGCTGGCCCTAGACATTGCTGAAAGATAGAGAAGTGGCCAAAGCTCTACCTTTATACTGATTCCTGGATGGTAGCCAGTGCTCTGTGTGGCTGGCTGGAAAGGTGGTAAAAGGCCAACTGGCACCGTAGAGGAAAGCCAGTCTGGGCTGCTGATGAGTGGAAAGGCATTGCCACTCAGGTGGAGAAGCTACCTGTGAAAGTCTGTGATGTAGATGCCCATATCCTCAAGAGTCGGGCTAGTGAGGAACACCAAAACAATGAGCAGATAGATCAGGCTGCAAAGATAGAGGTGTCAAATACAGACTTAGATTGGCAGCACAAGGGGGAGTTGTTCCTAGCTCGATGGGCCCATCGTGGTAGAAATGCCACCTCTAAGTAGGCATGAGACTGAGGGGTGGATTTAACCATGGACAGTATTTCTCAGGTGTGACTGTGACTGAGAGATGTGTGCTGCCATCAAACAGGCCAAGCGAGTGAAACCCCTGTGGTATGGTGGGCAGTGGTCCCAGTACCAGTACAGGGAGGCCTGGCAGATTGACTGCATCACACTGCCCCAGGCACACCAAGGCAAGTACTACGTGCTCAAAATGGTAGAAGTCACCACGGGATGCTTGGAGACCTATCCTGTGTCTCACGCTACTGCCCGAAACACTATCCAGGGCCTTTAAAAGCAGGTCCTTTGGAGGCATGGTACCCCTGAGAGGATTGGGTCAGACAACGGGACTCATTTCAAGAACAGCCTTATCAACACCTGGGCCAGGGAACATGGCATTGAGTGGGTGTACCATATCCCCCACCATGAACCAGCTGCAGGCAAAGTGGAGAGGCACAATGGACTACTAAAAACCCAGCTGAAAGCACTGGGTGGGGGATCTTGGAAAAATTGGGAGTAGCATTTATCAAAGGCCACCTGGTTAGGGAACACCTGAGGTTCCAACTGAGCAGGCCCTGCCCAGTCTGAGTCCATGAATAGAACAGATGGAGATAAAGTCCCAGTGGTACATGTCGGAGGTTTGTTAGGAAAGACAGTGTGGATCAATTCTGCCTCGAGTACAGACAAACCCATTTGAGGGGTTGTCTTTGCTCAGGGACCAGGTTGCGCATGCTGGATAATGCAGAGAGATGGAACAACACGATGTGTACCTCAAGGAGATCTGATTGTGGGGTGAGAATGATATGCAAATATCACTGTTTGCTGGATGTTACTGCCATTGTCTGTACATTAAAACACACAGACATGAAATAGAAGGAAATGTGTAAGTGTTGAAGGTCTGAGCATGTGAAAGATGGAGTTTTGAGTGAGTAAAATGAAAGTGGGGAATCCTGCAGCTGTGTAGTCTGGGGCCTGGATTTAGTGGTCTGGTGTGAGAATGTGATGGGGGCATTGTGGAAGATTTTGTGAACAGCTGGCTAGCTGACAAAGGTCACACTGATATAATACCATTAGTTAAGGAAGAAGGAGATAGGTGTAGGAGCCAGCAGTCAGTGTCTAAATCAGGCAAGGGCACTGTGCCCTTGGTGCAACATCAGGATGGGGGAGAGGATC
>NW_024369135.1:1891-2983 GCF_014805655.1 Passer montanus
CTCTGGGTCAGCCTGCTGGGATTGCTCTGGTGTGCAGAGCCAGTCCCTGCAGGACAAAGCGCTCGGAGCCGCTCTGTGTCCCGCAGCGTCGGCATCTCCTGTGCCGCTCCACGGCCGTGGGGCCTCCGCCACCCGTGTGCGGGGCCTGTGCCACCAATGTGCCACCAATGTGCCTGCAATGTGACACCAATGAGCCTGCAATGTGACACCAGTGTGACACCACTGTGCCACCAGTGTGCCACCTGTCTGCCACCACTGTTCATGGCTGTGGTTCCTGTGGTACGAACGTTCATTACTGTAAATCAAAAGTGTCTCCGATGTTGGTGAGGAAATGAAGGGGTGGACTCCATTAGTATCAGAAAGCTAATTTATTACTTTATTATACTATACTGTATGCATTACATCTAAACTGAATCTGCCAAGCACTCATCTCTGCACACAACTGCACAGAACTGCACTCATCTCGTGACTCTCCCCTGACTGGCAGCCGACAGTCCGACACACACACTCTCTTGGCCCTAATAGGCCCAGGAAACAAAACATCCTCACTTTAGGTAAACAATCTCCATATTGCATTCTACTTTGGCACAACACAGGCACAGCAAATGAGATAAGAATTGTGTTTTCCCTTTCTCTGAACTTGAGAAAATGTTGATTTCAGAAATCCTTGGGAAGAATTGTGCCTTGTTTTTCTCTATGAAGGGAAATGTGGCAACAGTTCATGGCTGTGGTTCCTGTTTCACCACTGTTCCACCTTTTCCATGGGTACTCCACTGCTGCTCCCCAGCTGCTCTGGGGATGTTTCTCTGAACTCTGAGCACAGTTCCTCTGCTCGTCCACCACAGTTCCACCACAGCTCCACCACTGCTCCAGCACTGCTCATCTCCCGCTGATCCAGAGCTCTGTCTCTGCTCCTCCCCCGCTCCCCTGTTGTTCCACGGCTGCTGCTTCTGTTCCAGTGCTGCTGCCACAGCTGCAGTGTCACAGAGAGGGGAACATTCAGGCATCACCTACTGTGGTGTCACAGAGACCAGAACAAGGGAACTGCCACAGCTGCAGTGTCGCAAGGAGGGGAAAGTTGAGGTTGTGACC
>NW_024369136.1:0-910 GCF_014805655.1 Passer montanus
ATTCTTTCCCAATTTTTTGGCTATTTTTTGGGGTTTTTTGGGGGATTTTTCCCCATTTCTCTCACTTTCCCATCGACGTTGGCCAGGCTGCAGTTGCACTCGGTGGCCCCGTAGAACTCCCGTTCTTTCCCATTGTTTAAGGGATTTTTCCCTGTTTTTTCTCCATTTTTCCACCAATTCTTTCCCAATTTTTGGGGTATTTTTCCCCAAATTTTTGGGGATTTTCTCTCACTTTCCCATCGACGTTGGCCAGGCTGCAGTTGCACTCACTGGCCCTGTAGAACTCCCGTTCTTTCCCATTTTATTCCCATTTTTTCCCCATATTTCCCCCAGTTTTTCCCCAATTTTTTGGCTATTTTTGGGGGGATTTTTGGGGATTTTTTCCCTGTTTTCCCCATTTCTCTCACCTTGCCATCGACGTTGGCGAGGCTGCAGTTGCACTCGGTGGCCCCGTAGAACTCCCGTTCTTTCCCATTTTATTCCCATTTTTTCCCCATATTTCCCCCAGTTTTTCCCCAATTTTTTGGCTATTTTTTTTGGGTTTTTTGGGGGGATTTTCCCCATTTTCCCCACCTTGCCATCGACGTTGGCGAGGCTGCAGTTGCACTCGGTGGCCCCGTAGAACTCCCGTTCTTTCCCATTTTATTCCCATTTTTTCCCCATATTTCCCCCAGTTTTTCCCCAATTTTTTGGCTATTTTTTTTGGGTTTTTTGGGGGGATTTTCCCCATTTTCCCCACCTTGCCATCGACGTTGGCGAGGCTGCAGTTGCACTCGGTGGCCCCGTAGAACTCCCGTTCTTTCCCATTTTATTCCCATTTTTTCCCCATATTTCCCCCAGTTTTTCCCCAATTTTTTGGCTATTTTTTTTGGGTTTTTTGGGGGGATTTTCCCCATTTTCCCCACCTTGC